>NW_006429634.1:1079658-1204687 GCF_000325575.1 Pteropus alecto | reverse complement strand
TGCATCCGCGGCGGGGCCGGCTGGGCCCAGTGTCCGGTTGGCGGCCCTGACGGCTAGGGGCTCCCCAAGGGACCCGGCGGGGGGAACCTAAGGACAGGGGGACCTTTGGTGGTTCGGCATCGCGGGGCGGTCCGTGCAGGAGCAACGCTGTCCAGGCCGGCGGGGCTGGGGTCGGCCAGGGAGGACTGGCTTTGGGACGAAGACCAGGAGTCTGAGTGGCTGTCAGTCTGCGCGCGGGTCTGTCAAGAGCTGAGAGATGCCGGTGGGGCCTCGCTCGCTGGGTCCCGGTTTGGGGCAGGCGAGCACCGAAGTCGGCTGGCAGCAGGACCCAACGGAAGGCTGGGGATACGAAGAGCTCGGAGCTGTCAGCAGCGATCCTCCAGGCTAGCTCCAGCAGCGAAAGCTGCGCAGGGACAACTCGCGTGTGCCTCCGGAAACGGGCGGGGAGAGCAGGTTTCAAACTTCAGAACTGGGGTAAGGGTGGGGTAGCCGCTGGGCACCCAGGTGAGCAAGGTGCCTGGAAGGCTGGACGCGTGGGCGCAACTGTGGGCCAGCCCCCAGAGAAATGAAAAAGGGTTTCTAGGAGATGACTGAACCCCAGAACATCTCCAGACTGGAAGGGAAGTCATCTAGGATACCCTTCTCTATCCCATGCCAAAGTAGCTTTGACAATCCCCAATTCTCCCCTAATAATTTGACCTACCTGCTTGAACACCTCCTGCAGTGATAAGAAATTAATCTCTTCCCAAAGAAACCCATTCTGTTCCTGGACAGCTTTGGTTTTTATAAATACTTTTGTTTGAAAGAAACAGCTGCCCTCCATTCTTCCTACTTTTTTCCTTATAGACAGATACCCTTTTAAGGTATCTGAAGAAAGTAATGTCCCTGGAGTCTCATCCTTTCACTTACTCCGGTCCCTTCACTTGATTCTCATGTGTTGTGGTTCTCTGATCCCTTTTCTGAATGAGCTGTCCTTTGCCCAGATTCCCCTCAAAGGAGAGCTTCTTGATGTGATCTGGAGACAAAACCTATTCTCTCCAAGAAGCTCCTTGGTCACAAGAATTGACCTGCTTAAATAAAAAGTACTCTATTCCCTTGCTCCTTTCCGTGCTGTTTTGAATTTAAAAAAAAAAAAAAAATCTGGTACCGTTCGGACAAACTAAAAGAGATTCTATTTTGTAGAAATTTGAGAGTTTTCTCTCATTTTTTAAATGTCTATAAACACTTATCAAATGAGCTTATATATATTAAAGTGTTGCAATGCACCATACTAATAGAAGAGTTTATTAATTTTACTCTGAAAAAGGATTGAGAGCCAGTTTGGTGCCAAACTGCAATTTAATATTTAGTTGGAAAAGGAAATGCTTTATTACATTGAACGCTATGCTCTGACTGCAGGCAGAAGGCCTAAAATTACTATGAAAAAGAACTTTTTTTGTTACTGTTTCTCACTAGCATTATTTATTTGCTTTTTCCTCACTGAGCCTTGGTATGTGGGGTTAAGTTTTTTAAAAGGGTCTTTTACCAATGTCCTAAACCCCTGCCTGAGCAACCCTGCTGGTTAGTAATGTTTTAAGCTCAGCAGAGCTGTAATGGCCTTGTAGGTAAAATGCCAAGCTCTTGTACCTGGGACCCTGTTCAAATTCTAAGCAAAGTTTACTATTTTTATAGCACAGACAAGCACATAACAACAGTCAAAATTGGTTCTCTCTTTGTGTTTATGTCTTCATTGTTTAAGTTTTTCAGTGGTTTCGAAGTTTGTAACATACATGTCAAGTTTTAATTTCTGGTATGTTTTCAAATGTTGTTGCCCTTTTATGTAAGTTGGATAAAAATTTGTATAACACCATTCTGTACAAAACAGTACAGACCCTGGAAAGGCTCTGGTTCCTTTTCTTCAAAGACTTGGAGTTAATAGTAGGAAATCCTAAAAGCTCTGTGAGAAAAAACTGGTGTGAATTTCCTACAGAAAATTTAAGTTCAACATGTTCTCACCTTTATATTTATGTATCTACTGTGTGTTAGGTACTGTGCTATGTTCTGAGTTTAGCTGGGTATACCAAAATGAATAAGATACATTTCTAATCTTTGTGCAGCCAGTAAATTAGATGCTAAAATAGGTCATCTCAGTAGAAAAGGTAAGAGCTATGCTCCAAGGTGAGGATGCTTAGACTAGCCTAGGACTTGAGGGAAGATTTTGGGAACAAATGACACCAGACTCAAATCTTAAGTGGTAAGTAAGAGTAAATCAGGTAAAGATGAGTAAAAAGTGTGCTTCAAATAGAAAAAAACAGCTTGAGGAAAGGCATCAATGTGAGAAAAAGAATGGCTTGCATAGAGAATCACAAGCAGTTTGAGACTGCTAAGAATATAACAATAAAGATGTAAGAGGTAAATTGTGAGGCTGGAAATACAGGCAGATGCCATAGGTGGACCTTGTATGCATAAGTATCTTGAAATTAATTCAGTGAATGATTCTTTTTTTAAATCACTGAAAAGATTTTATCGGACATGGTTGAATAACATTTTTAAAATGTGGTTATAAGGATGAGGAGAAAGGAATGAAGTCTCATGATTGATTGGATGTGCAGATAAGAGGGTGAGGAGTCCAGTGTGATGCTCAGGTTTTTGATTTGGTTGACTAGGGGGATAGTGGTGACATTAAAACAGAAAACACTGGATAGTAAGTTCAGTTTTGGACTTGAAGATTTTGTGATTTCTTGAGTTAGATCGATGAGCAAATGTGAAAGTAAACTAGAAAAAAGAGATTATGGTCAGAAAGTGGAAAAATGAAGTTAATTGACGTGGAGCTGTTCGAAGTGACAGCTAGTTCGCTCTGTGTGGGTGGCTGAAGTATAGCAGAGGTGAAAGTGAAGCTGAGTATGACAAGAAACTATGAGGCTTTTGTACGAATGAGTCTTCTGTGTGGATAGTGAAGTGATTTAGGATGCTAGAATGTAGGCAAGAGAGGACAATTGTGGCCCAGGTGCAGTGAATATAGGGGATTAATCGGGAGGGTGGTAGATGATAGATGAGAAGGGTAGAGAGTGATATAACCAGATGGTATAGACCACAAAGGAGGAGTTTCAAAACATGAGAGTGGGAAATAATAGTTTTTTACTTTTCCTTCCTGAAAGCAGGCGACTGAACTCTTCATCTTTATTCAGGATTCATATTAATCATTCTGTTTGCTCTGAAGAGTCCCTTCTTAGTCTTTGAAAATAGGAGGGCAGATACCCTATATCAAATCCTCTCTGCTAATACTTAATAACAAAGGCAGTGGAGGTTTTTTTCCTGATGATTAGTGGGTGGATAGGAAACAATCAGATCTATCTAGGCTCCATTGCTTACTGGCCTTAGGACTGTAAGCAAATTGTTTAACTTCTGTGACTTTCAATATCCTTATCGGTAAAAAATAAATTCCTACTTCGTAGGGTGTCACAATTACATGAAATTGTGTGTGTGTGTGTGTGTGTGTGTGTAAAATCTCTAGAAAAGCGGTTGGCAGTTCATAGATGCAGAGTAATTAATTGTTAGGTCTCGTCCAACTACCGTTAGGAGACTTCAGTTCTGCTGGCAGAAATGAAATTTTTTCATGCTTAACTTGAATTATACAGCAATAAGTACTGTAAATGCAAAGTGATATAGGAATTCATAGGAGGGAGCCATCATTCTTAACATTTGGAAACAGGGTTAAATGTCACACTCAAGATGAATTTCATTTGGGCCTTAGAGAATAAATTTCAATAGATTAAATAATTTAGGTGTAGATACAAAGTGAGGAAAGTATAAGATATGTTTGTTAAAAATTGTTAGTTGCCACAGGTTTGAGTATTGTATTTCTGTAAGTCAGTAGTTTGAGATGTGTCTAGAGAGATGGGCTGGATCCATAGTATTAAAGACCTGAAAACTGTGGAGTTTAGACTTGATACTCGAGTGGTATAGATTTTACATCCTCTGTCCCTACCTTGGCTTCCTATCTGTAGAATTTATAAGCGTTAATTGAGAAACTTTGGATTTGTGTTTGAAGTAAACCGAGTAAGAAATTTCACAATGGAAAATAAGTTCTTCTGTAGGCCAATGTAGGTTAAAAAGATAAGTGCTAAGATTTATTCCGTAGTTGTAGTTTAATCTTTGCAATAACCTTGTTTAGTAGATATAGTCTTAATGGTGTTAAGAAATATACAAGATTTCACTGATAGAAAGTGACTTAAAGATGCCCTGATTTCAAATTGTCTTTTTTGTACTACCATACTGATTTAGATTTGAAAAGCCTGGGTTCCTCAGTGTCACTAAATATTAATTATATAACCCAGGGCTGGTCACTTTGCCTCACTGATCCTTAGTTCCCTCATTTATAGAAGGAGAGAAGGTATAGATATATGGTTTAATTAACTAAGAGTATGTAAAAGCACTTTACATAATGTCAGTTTTACATACTAGGTACTCAGATGTTGGCCTCCAACTCCCAAATCCATGAATGCAGGAATTCAAGCAAATCATTGCCAAGGCCTTAGTGTTAACTCCCTAACCACCAGAGAATTGCTAGAACTAATTATTTGATAACCTATGGCCATATAAACCCAGCAGATCTTATGTTTTCTTTGTCTCCCAGACCCTCTAATCATCTGTCTTCTTCTGTACTGTTACTCCTGTGCTGATATGGCTTCCGCTTCCTCTCCCAACCCTACTCGTTTATTCCCTCTCAAACTTTTCTACTTATTCTCTGAAACTCCAATTTCCTATACTGTTAACCATTTTACTGGATTATTTTTTGTGTATTCTGACCTTAAATGGAAGACAGAAACTCTCTTGATTCATGGAGAGCAATATCACTTGGGTGCAGCTCATTCTCCCACACCCCTGCTATGCAAAAGAGGAGAGATAAGAATGACTATAGTTTTATTGCACTGTTATTTTTAGACCATTATCTCTCCATCTTAAAATCCTATGCTCTCTGGCACAAGGACTTTACCACTCTTGTCTTCTTATACATAGATCTTTTCTCTCAGTTAGGACCTAGCACATACAGTCCTTTTCAGCTCAATTTCTGCCCTCATCTTGAGTAACTTCAATATTCATATGGATGATTGTTTCTCTAGCGTATTGACCTCTTCAACTCAGGTGATCATTTTTTTAGCTAATCTACTCCCATAGTCATACTATGGGTCTTGTTATCACCCAGAAATGGCCCACCTCTGAAATTATAAACGAAGACATGCAGCTTTGTTCAAAATTTCTCCTTCTACCCGACCTTTGACTATCTCCACTAAACTTGTTCTTTAACCTCATCAAGGCCTATCTTTATTTCCTTCTCTCTATCAGCTTAATTTTCTTAGTCTACCACTTATTTCATTCACTTTTTTTGCCATTATCCTCCATTCCTTTGCTCCATTGGCCTTCTGTCCCTGTCTGGGTAAAATTCTAAACTCCTCTCTTCTTGCCTATACTAGCTCTCCTGTGCCCTGCTGGAAAAAAATTACACAGTTATACAAATTGATGCCATTGAGCCTTCAATACCTAGTCATTTCTTTGCCCTATTCTCTGTGTGGTCTTAGTCAAACCTGTTCCTTAAACTATGCCTATATTTTCCTGATTCTTCCTCTTGCCCAATGCTAAATCTCTGACTCCCATCTTTTCATTGCCTTCAACCTCTTTTTCCCTTCTGCTCCTTTTCTTTTTTATTTAAATCTTCTGAGAAGTCTCCCATCTTGACATAAATCTTAAGCCCATCTTTCCCTCCAGGTACCACCTAGTTCCCTTCATATTCTTTACTCAAACTTCTTGAGTTATATACATTTGATATATAAACTTTCTCATTCTCCCTTCTTCATTGCATTCTGGTTCTAACTCTTACTCAGCAATATAAAGCTAAATGCTGTTGTTGATCTATCACTTAATAAACTTCACTTTCCTCATCTGAAGATGGGGATGTTAATAGTACTTATTAGATACTATAGAAAACCTTAAAGTTTTAGTGATTTTTTTAAAAAAGTGATGTAATCTGTATGAAAGTGTTCAGCACATTGTAGAAATGTTACATGTATCTGCTACTTTCATTGTTATTTTTATTATTATTATTATTGCTGCTTATTTAATTTGCAAAATACTTATGAGGAGATAATAGACTTCTTTTACAAATAAGGGAAACAGATTTAAAGTTTTAGAAACTCGCCCAAATCACACAGTAAGTGGCAAAGTCCCTGAAATGCTCTGATCAGGGTCACCAGTCTTCTTATTGCTAACACCAGGGAGAGGCCTTAGCAGCAGCATTTCACATTCAGGATTATTCCCACTGCCTCAAAACATTTTTTGCTTTGACCTTGGTGCATTTAAGTGTGTTAGCTCGTCCCTGGCCACCTCATCTCAAGTGTTTGGCTGAGAACTTCCTTTTTCTTGTCAGTCTTTGGTCCTAAGCTCTCTTCTCTACATTCTCTTAGCAATCTCATTCACTCACTTGGCTTCCAGTAACATCTGTGTATTCATGACTCAATTCTCTGTCTATAGTCAAGATATCACTTGGTGTTAGCTACCTACAATCAGCTTCATAAACATTTCTGTACTGTATCTACTTACAAGTCAATATGTCCCAAGCTAAACCTAGCACCCTTGCCACTTTTCCTGCCCTTCTTCCTTTGTTTGGTTAAGAAAATTTCTCTTCCTGAAGAGTGCTTCTGGTTTAGAGAAATTTATGTTTATTCAATAAATATTGTTGATCACTCAGAGATGAATAAGACATATTCCTTTCTCTCATGGAGCGTACCATTTGTGAGAAGATAAGATGCACACTTAACTGATTCTTATACAATTATATAAAGTTAAATGCTTTGTAACTGTAGAAACACTCCAGAAATGCAGAGATGGAAGGAGAGGTCACTAACTTCTGGAGTGATCATATAAAGCCTCCAAGTTCATTGCTTATGGAAAGTTTAAAATACATAATTCAGGAATAGAAGCTGAGATGGAAAAGACGAGAACTTGAGAACAGAGTTGCGTTTGTAAAGGTACGAGTGAAAATTTGTCATTTCTCTTGAATCCTTGGAATATTACAAATTCCATTAAAACAGAAGTTTTCATAGGATAGATCAATTCTAATTGTTCCTTGGCAGAAGGTTTCTTGAGTGTAGTTATCAGCAGTTTATTGGAGCATTCTTTTGAGCATATACTATGTTAGATACACTGTTGATATATTGAGCAAAATCATATGTTAAAGTCCTAATCCCCAGTACTTCAGAATGTTACCGTATTTGAAGATGGGGCTTTTAAAGAAGTAAGTAGGGTAAAATGGGGTCATATGGATGGGCTCTAATCCAGTATGTCTGGTGTTGTATTACAGGTGTCCCCTGCTTTTCAAAAATTAACTTTATACCACTTTGCTTTTATGAAAGACCTACATTAGTGGTACCTAACTGAAAGAAATAGGAAGAGGATTTTTGCATTTGCAAAAAAAAGGGGGAGTTAACAGTGAAAATAGTCTTCAGTGTTTCTTTTGCAGTGAGTGAGCTGTTATAGAGGCAGCGTGCACTGAGAGTAGCAAGAGTGGCACCGCCAAGCTCTTTCCCCAGGAACTTAGTCTCAGCATCAAGCCACCATAGCTTTGAATCATGTCTGCGAGCATCTGTGCTTTATCTTATTATTTTGTTCATCTGTTAGCAAGATGTGCCCAAAGGTGATTGTTTCTTCACTTTATGCTTTTTTGGTTTAGGAAAGTTTCATATGAAAGCTCTACTTTCAGATAGGGGAATCCTGAATAAGAAGAGGTTAGGACAGAGGAAAGACCATGTAAAGACAGGGGGAGAAGACAGCCATCTAGATAAGCCAAGGAGAGAGACCTCAGAGGAAATCAACCCTGCTGACACCTTCTTGCCCCTAGAACTGTGAAAAAATAAATTTCCGTTGTTTAAGTCACCCAGCTTGTGGTCTTTGGCAGCCTAGGCAGATGAGTACAATATCCGCCCCAGAGAAGTTTGTATCCAGTTCTGCCTGAAGAATTTCAGGATGGTGAAAGTGGCATTGGGGAAGACAGGAAGGTGAGGAAGGACAGATAATTACAGTTGCATATCATTGAAAGGTGTCACACACATTTTCCTATGTAATTTGACACATGTAATAACCCTGTTAGGTAGGATGCCAGATCATTATAAACTCTACTTACTGATAATGAACTGAGGGGCAGGTGGATTAAATGATGTGCCCAATGTCAAACAGCTAGTAAATGTCAGAACCACTCGAAACCAGGTCTAACTACAGATTTTGTGCTTTGTCCAGAATGATTCATTGCCTCCTATGACCTCCTTTTTAAGGCACTGCTGTCTGAACCTCCTGCTGGTTCTGCTGCAAGTCATCATGTATTAATTTCCTGATATTTTGAAGCATGTGAAGGCTGCTGCATTTTCCCTCCTGCATTTACATTAAATGTTTCAAATGTTAGCTTTTAAAATTAAAGCATATATAGTGTATTTATTTTAATCACTATGTCCATTGCTCGTTGGTGTATTATAGGCACATCTATGAGTGTTTTTTTATTATAATTGCTTTATGCTTGTGCTTTTGTCGAATTTCCTCTGGGGCATTCGAACATGATGGAAATAAAGGCTATTTTAGTCATTATGTCCTGTAAAAGTATAATAGAAAACATGAGAGGCAGCATACTTGTTCTTGGAGATATTTGAGATATTTGAGAAGAGAGCAGACAATCTTAGAGGATTTAGAGTTTTAAACATCCAGTTTTTTCGGTGCTCTGTCTTACTACCTCAAGAGAGACTACTGGAAAGCCTCCAAACAAGATTAAATTTATTTCTTTAAAAATAAATGATTTTTAAAATGAGTTTGAGAGTGTGAAAGTTTATAAAGCCTAGCAAGCATAGAGGGTCACAATTCCAAAATAAGTGAATATAGGAGCTTAAAAATGTTGTCTAATTTATGTGTGTTCAGTTTTTCATTCCTTCAACAAGTCTTAATGTCTACTAACTGCCAGATACTATGCTATGTATAGTGGCAAAGATGAATGCTATAATTTTTTGAATGCAATGACAAGCCACAGAGTTAAAGAATGTATTTGTGGCACATAAAATAGCCCAAATATTGCTATCTATAATAACAGAGGCTTCCTACAAATATATTAGAAAAAGACAGATCAATAGAAAAATGATAAGGCATAAAAGAGGCAATTTAAATGTTTATTAGCTATTTACTAGTAATTAGTTATAGGCTAAGTAAAGCTCTAATGAGATGTCATTTCACACCTGTTAGACTGGCAAAAATTAAGAAGTGTGATAATCCCAAATATTGAGGGGAATGTGGAATTAAGGGGACTCTTGAACTATTGATGGGAATAGAAGTTGCAGAACCATAATGAAGAACAACTGGGCAATATCTATAAAAATTAAATTCACATAACCTACAATCCAACAATTTTACTACTAGGTAAGTACCATTTAGAAACTCTCCAATGTATACGTAAAGAGATATACAGAAATAGTCATACAACCTTATTATAGCAGAAAATTCAGATAGAAGATTCAGATGTCTATCAATAAATGAATGAAAATATTGTGGTATATTTACCTACTGGAATTACATACAATAATGAAAATGAATGAACTAGATCTATATAGTAATGTGGGTGAATCTCACATATAAACATTGAATAAGCAAAGCAAATGGCAGAACACATTTATATGAAGCTTAAAATGTGTGATTATTCAGGGAAGCATACTTAATAAATGTTAAAAGAGATGCATGGTAATCATAAATATCAAATTAAAGATAAGTGATATCTCTGAAGAGTAACAATGCTGGTAAGAGCACACAGGGGGCTTAAATGTATTAATATTTTTTTCAGCTAGTTTGTGGATTTAGGGATGTCCATTCTATATACCGTTTTATATATCTGAAATATTGTATTATATATATTTTTTTAAAGAATAATAGCATGTAGTCCTTGTTATGAGTATAATGTAGGGAGGGAGAAGGTAGCAGAAATATGAAGAGATGTTATTATGATAAATCATGTAAAGTTGCTATTTTTATAGGTCTAAAATGGTCTAACATAAGTAATTTTAAATGGCTCAACCTCATTCAATCTAATGTAACAAGTGCTCTCATTGAAATATATTCAAAGTATTATGGGAACACAAGGGCAGGAACAACTGACTTCCAAGGCAGAAGGAGGGAGGTGATCTTTGGAAAGGCTCTAGGGAGAGAGAGAATGACATTCAAACTAGATCTTAAAGGTTTAGAAAGAATTCACCAGGAAGAAAGTAAGGAGAAGGAAGAAGGCCTTCTCGATAAGCAGAAGACCTCTTTGAATGGATGGAATCCCCTGGGTAGAGTATGTGAAAGTCAAAATGTGCAGATGAGGAAGAGACTAAGAACGGGAGCAAAAATAATAGCAAATATCTGTATAGCATTTACTGCACATTTTTATATACATAAAAATTCATATAGTTCTCTCAGGTGGGAAAATAAGCACTTAAAAGTTAAGTAACCTGTCCAAGGTCACAGGGTTAACAAGTGGTAAAACCAGGATTTGAACTTTGGTATTCTAGGTCCAAACTCTATGTTCTTGGCCAGTTAGGTATACTCTGAATCTCTATATAATAAGCAAAATCAGGAGAAAGTGGTGGTTTGAATGCCAAGGGAACAACAATTAAGTTTCAAAAAGGAATAGTCAGCAGTATAAAAGTTTCTAGGGAAATCAAGTAGGAATATATACAAAGAGACCATTGGATAACCATAACAAAAAAAAATCATTGTTCTCTGAGATACAGTAAGGGGTACCAAGATAATAAAGATGTGGCTATCTCAGAATAGTACTGATTCAGTCAGTCTACCAGTTCTGTGAGTCCCAATTCAAGCCACTGGCTTTGTGATTTAGGCAAGATGTGGTTCCTTCAGTGAGCTGACTATCCAGAGTATAGTTGGGATAAAAATTATTATAACTTTACCTCAGTGGTCTTCCTCCTCAAAAGCTATAACTCTAGTCTAATCATGAGAAAAACCTCAGACCCTTCCTAGTTGAGAGGCATTCTACAAAATACCTGACAAGTATTCCTCAAAACTATCAGGGTCATCAAATAAAGTGTGAGAAACTGTCACCCAAAAAGAACCTAAGGAAACATGACAGCTAAATGTAATGCGTTTTCTTGAATGGGAAGCAGAAAAAGAATATTAGGTAAAAACTATGGAAGTCTCAATAAAATGTGGACTTTAGTTAATAATGCATCAATATTGGTTCATTAATTGTAACAAATGTACAATACTAATGTAAGATGTTAATAATAGAGGAAACTGTACAGAGTACATGGGAACTCTGAACTATCTTTGTAGATTTTCTGTAAATCTAAAATTGTCCTAAAATAAAAGCATATTTTAAAAAAGTTATAATAAAATTAAAATAATTTTACATGCTGTTTCTTTGGAATTTAATTAAAGCACATTTCTTCATAAAACGTTTCCAATTTGGTTGGCTCATTTCGTGGGACCAACAAGCTGCTGTCTGTTGATAGATTCATGCGCCAAAGTGTATCTAGATGGATGTCATAAACTTTTTCCACCTCAGTGTCTTGTACATGTAGATGACAAAAATATGCCAAGTGCTTAGTCAACAGAGAGGACTCAGACAAATGTAAAAAATTCTTACCACATAATATTGCTTGTTAATTAAAAAAACAGTACAGTTATTTGGAAGGATTGTCGCTAAGTCTCTGCATTAGCTTGTGAACAAAAAAATGATTCAGTTCACAGAGGAATATTATTTTATTTGAACTGTTTGTGTGACACCAAAAAAAGTGCTGCTGCCTATTACTGCTATATATTGAGTGTGGGTTGGGTCTTTTTTCTGCAAATGCTTTATAAGATTAGTATGATTCTTGAAATCAATTTAGAAGTCTTAGATTTGGTTTTAAGAAAAAAACTTTTTGAGAACTCTCAATCACAGAGTATATACTTCTACTAAGTATATCTTCATCATTAGTTATAGTTGTACCTCCATTTACAGGAAACCACTCAGAGAAATCTGTCTTCAAGGACATGGTCTGTAAATAGTTATTTAATAACCCTAGATGTCCTTTCTCTACAGAAAGCTTAGAAAATATTATTAATCAAATACCATAAGAGCTTGCAATTCTCTTGCTTCTATATTGCTCCAGAACCTGCTCTCCAAACTCTTAACCTTCAGATTTCCACAATACTTCCAACTTTATTATGTAATGCAACTTTCCTTAATAAATAAGAATTGGTTGTTTGGGCTGCCTTAACAAAAAATAGATTCTTTTTATGCTGACCTTGACACTTAGATGTCAAAGTTGTCTTCTTGAGACCTACTAGTTGAATTTGGTGAAGTGTTAAGTAATATTTTTGTCGACTTCTTTATTCTCAGTACTAACAATTTTCTTTTAATTTGCTAAATCCCCTAATGATGGCATTTAAATAAATCATTAGCCTGAAAAGAGAAATGTCAACTAATTTGCTGGTGTTCTGATTATTAATGAAAACCAATATTTAGATGCCTAATACAGTAAATGTTTACATCGTAAGTGCTCAATACTTGATAGTTAAATCCAAATTTGAGTTAATGGATGATTTTTATTATACCTTTTTGTATGCTCCTTTACCTTATATTGAGAAGGTACTGTATTTTACACTGATCTTATTTTGGAAATAGTTTTGTTGTATGATCAATAGGGATTTAAATTTCATGTCTGCTGCAACCCCTAATATGCCAAAAAGATTTTTAGATTATTCCATTGATCGGACAGGTTCAGCGGCCCTGATGTGTTTCTAAGTTTTGCCTTTTCTACAAATTAAAGAGCACAGGATCCTGGAAGGCAAAGAAATATCTTAAACTTTTAGTGCCTGTTGTATACCATGGTTTCTGGCACAGTGGTGGGCTCATAGTATGTTCTAAGTAAATATTGTTATAATGTCTTTCCTCTCTATTACTAGGAAATAACAATTGCCCTTTCATACAGTATGGGAGGAGACAACCAGACTTTTGTTGAATGTTAAACTTTAGCCTAAGCTAGTACTTCCCCAATTTGTCTGATCACCTGGAACACTTATTAAGAAATAACAAGTACAATCCCTATTAAAATACCAATGACATTCTTTTCAGAATTAGAACAACTAATCTTAAAATCTAGGAAACGCAAAGACCCCAAATAACCAAAGAAATCTGGAGAAACAACAAGGTGGGAGATATCATGCTCCCTGATATTAAACTATACTATAAAGCTATAATAATCAAAACAGTATGGTTCTGGCATAAAAATAGGTATATAGATAGATCAATGGAATAGGATAGAGAGCCCAAAAATAAATCCTCGTTTATAAGGTCAGTGAATCTGTGACCAAGGAGATAAGGATATACAATGGAGTAAAAACTATCTCTTCAATAAGTGGTGTTGGAAAAACTGGACAGATACATGCAAAAAAATTAAATTGAATCACTTACACCCTATAAAAAAAATAAACTCAAAGTGGGTTAAAGACTTAAATATAAGACCTGAAACCATAGAACTCCTAAAAGAAAACTTAGGCAATAAAATCTTTGACATCTCTCTTAGCAGTATCTTTTTGGATATGTCTCTTTAGGCAAGGGCAACAAAAGACAAAACACAAATGGGACTATATTAAGCTAAAGAGTTTTTGCACAGTGAAGGAAACTGTTAATGAAATGAAAATGCAACCCACTGAATGGAAAAAGACATTTGAAAATGATACATCCGATAACAGGTTACTATCCAAAATATAGAAGGAACTAATATGGCTAAATACACACACACACACACACACACACATCCAATTTAAAAAATGGGCAGAGGATGAAATACTGCCATTTGTGACAACATGGATGGACCTCGAGATAATCATGCTAAGTGAAATATGCCAGACAGAAAAAGTTTGAAAGTCACATTATATATGTGGGATATAAACCTAAAAGCAACAAATGAACAGGACAAACAAACAGAGACTCATGAACATGGACTATAGACTACTGGTTACCAGAGGGTAGGGGGTGGTGTTACGGTGACATTAATGAAATCCAGTAAGTTTCAGCTGTACACTTTAATAGTCAGGCATATATCTATCTATCTATCTATCTATCTATCTATCTATCTATCTATCTATCTATATAGATAGATAGATAGATAGATAGATAGATAGATAGATAGATAGATAGATATATGCCTGACTATTAAAGTGTACAGCTGAAACTTACTGGATTTCATTAATGTCACCGTAAAATAAATAAATTTTTTAAAAAATGGGCAGAGGACAAAGATGGCAGACATGAAAAGATGCTCAACATCACTTATCTCAGGGAAATGCAAATTAAAACCATAATGGGATATCACCTCACACCTGCCAGAATGGCTTTCATTAGTAAATCAACAAATAAGTGCTTGTGAAGATGTGGAGAAAAGGGAACCCTCATACACTGTTGGTGGGATTGTAAATTAGTGAAGCCATATAGAAAACAGTATAGAGATTCCTCAAAAAATTAAAAATAGAGCTACTATACAATCCAACAGTTCCACTTCTGGGTATTTATCCAAAGAAAATGAAAACACTAATTCGAAAAGATGTATACATCCCTGTGTTCTTTGCAGCATTACTAATAATAGGCAAGATATAGAAGAAACCTAGATGTCCATCAATAGATGAATAGATAAAGAAGATGTGGTATATATGTGGGTGTATACACAATAGAATATTATTTAGCAATAAAAATGAAACCTTGCCGTTTGCAACAACATGATTGGACCTAGAAGGTATTATGCTAAGTGAAATAAGTCAGAGGAAGACAAATACTGTATGATTTCAGTTATATGTGGAATTTAATAAAAAGACAGAAACAGACTCAAAGAACAAGCTTATGGTTGCCAAAGGGGAGAGGAGTGGGGAGATGGGAATAAATATTTTTTAAAAAATAATAATAATAATGGATAACCTGACTTGAAGATTCTGTTTCATAAAATTCGGGGTAGTGCCCCTGGTGATCCTTTTGAAAAATCAGTGCCCTAGTTTTTAAATATTTAAAGACTCCCTTAAGTTTCAGTCTTATCCACAGTTGTAGGTCCTGCCTTTCTGCCTTTGCTTGTACCATTTTTAGCCCTGGGTAGTTTTCAGATTCAGCAAGGCTCCTGTGCAGGCTCTAGGCAGAATGAACTTTTTGAGGGGAAAGCCGTGTATTCTTCCCAGTGCTTTCAGATTGACCAGTTTAACTTGAGACTGATATTCTCCAATACATACTGATATGATCTTACAGATTGTTAAATATTTTCAATATCTCCCTTATTTCATATTAAGCAGTTTCTTTTTTTTAGGAACTGATTGAAGGCTGTCTGTATAGCCAATGCACATTACACCAGTATGTTTTCCCTACCAAGTCTCTTTTTGCAGCGTACCTCAGTAGTGCTGAGTCCTGGTACAAAACAGACCACAATTTGATCAGCTGTCTCCTACCACATGAGAATGGCCAGCCTCTCAGCATGAGATAGTCTGCAGTGTTCTGTTCCCAAACCTTGGTCCAGTCAATTCTACAATTTAGGGACTCATTTATACCTCCCCTCTCCCCATACCAGTTTGTTTCATAAGTATGCTTTGGGTTGTAAGCAATAGAAACCAACTCTGGTTTTCAAACCTTGCTAAATATCAGAAACACCTGGAGAGATGTTTAAATTAAAAACCCCATATACCCAAAAAAAAAAAAAAAATTAGAATCTCTAGTGGAATGGAACACAGGAATTAATATTTTTAAAAAACTCTCTAAGTCAGCGGTCCTCAACCTTTTTGGCACCAGGGACCAGTGCTCCTATGAAAATCTAATGGTTGATGATCTGAGGTGGGGCTGAGGCGGTGATGCTGGTGCTGGGAAGCAGCTGCAAATACAGATGAAGCTTAGCTGCTTGCCCACCTCTCATCTCTTGCTGTGCGGTCTGGCTCCTGACAGGCTACTCACCGGTACTGGTCTGCAGCTTGAGGGTTGGAGACCCCTACTCTTGGTGATTCTGATGCTTGCTCATTGTTGCCTATTTCAGTGAACAACTTCCTAATTCATCTATTTTCCCAGGCCTAAAAAATGACACTTATTTTTGAAATGCCTTTGTCTCCATTTTCAGTATGACTAATATTAGGACTGTATCCTAAATATCTAATGTCTCTCTCCACCCCTAACCATCACCACTTCTTTTTTCTAGCTTAGGCCACCATAGTTCTTTTGGACCATTGTATTAACTCCCTAAATGGTTTTCATGATTCTCCTGCACCCCACCTCCCACCAGTGAATTGCCACAGATCATGTCCTTGCCAAAAATCCTTCAGTGGCTTCCTGTTGCACTGAAAGTATAAACGATATTTTCCCTTATTTTCCCTTATATCCCTCTGCATGATACAGAGCCTACTTTCTTAACCAATCTCATGTGGTGCCACCATCCCCAAGCTAAATTCCAGTCACACTGGCTTCTTTTTTGTTCCTTAAATACATGAAGCTCTTTTCTTGTCTCTGAGACTGCACAAGCTGTTCCCTCTGCCCGGGGAGGTCTTCCCCTGATTCTTGGTTACTGCTTTCTCAGCTCAGAAATCATCTTCCCATGGAAGCCTCCCTTATGCCCTTCCACAGTTAGTTTATTTCTGTTTTAGCACTTAATCATAAATGTAATTATTCATTTATTTGTTTATTTCTTTACAAGTTCCATGGGAAGGGATCTTGCAAATCCTATTCTTATATTTAACATCTATCAGTACTTGGCATATAATCATATTCATTAAATATTTGTTGAATGAATGAATGAATGAATCTTCATTGCTACCATCCTAACTCCAAGCTTCTGTCCTCTGAATTTCTATAGTTGCATCCTAACTACTCTGCCTACAACTGCTCTGGCTCCCTTTTAATCCATTTTCCATGTTGCTTTTATGATTCTTTTTTTTTTTTAATTTGAAGTCTGAAAATTACACTAAAATTCTTTCTTTTAATTCTTTCTACGAACTTTATTATGTAAATTATGGAATGACATTATCAGGTATTAAGGAATTCCATTCCACTTTCGCCCCACCACATTGTCTTTCACCATAGAACTGTTCTCATTGAGCTCACTACTGTCGCAAGAAGAGTTGTCATAGCTCATTATACTTATATTCTTCATGTGCTTCCTTTTGATCTTAATGTGGCTTACAGAGCTTTTAAAAATAATTATTTTTTAAAATGTGGTAAAATATACATAACATAAAATTGACCACTTTCACCATTTTTAAGTGTACAATTACGTGGCATTAAATAAGTTCACATTGTTGTGCACCCATCACCACCATCCATCTCCAGAACTTTTTCATCTTGCAAAACCGAATCTCTGTACTCATTAAACAGTAACTCCCCATTTCCCCTTCCCTTCAGCCCCTGGCAAATACCGTTCTACTTTCTGTCTCTATGACAGACTATATATTTTGACTACTCCAAATACCTTGTATGAGTGGAAATCATACAGTATTTGTCCTTTATGACAGGCTTATTTCCCTTACATAATAGCTCAAGATTTACCCCTGTTGTTGCTTATGGAACTTTTAATGATCTAGCCTAACTTTGGGGGATTCCTATGACCTCTCTCAGGTTCAGTAACTCACTAGAACAACTCACTGAACTCAGGAAAGTGCCATACTTATGATTACAGGTTTATTATAAAGGATACAAATCAAAAACAGCCAAACGAAGAGACACACATAGGGTGAAGTCTGGGAGAGTCCCAAACACACACCTTGCATACACTGGAATCAGGGCACATCATGCTCTTGGGACATTCACAGGTACCAGGAGTACACAGTTTGGGAAACAGTTTAAGCCATAACAGTCTACCCTCTGCCCCCCCAAAATTCATGTCCTTCTCTTGTGCAAAAGACATTCAGCGCATCTCAACATCTCCCAAAGTCTCAACCCATTCTAGAATCAACTCAAGTCCAGAATCTCATCTAAATATAATCAACTTTTTAAAAATCCCAGACCTCATTTTCTAAAACACCTAAATAAGGTGAGACTCTAGTATGGTCTACCATGGGAAGAAAATTCCTCTCCATCTGTGGACCTGTGAAACCTAGAAAATAAGTGTTTCTAAAATACAAAGGTAAGACAGGCATCTAGGAAAGGACATTTCCATTATGAAAGGGAGAAAATAGAAGTTCTAAAATGATCACTAGGCTAAAGCAATTCATGACCTATCAGGGCAGATTGTATTTGATCTCAAGGCCTGGGAAGAATCCTCTGTGGCTAGATGCTCTGTCCTCTGGCCTGCTGGGACAGCACCACCCTTTCAGCCTCAAAAGGTTCCACTGACTTAGCATCTGCATCTGTCACACTGCCCTTGGTGTTATTCTTCATTTCGTTTCCTCTCTATCCCTTTCAGTCCAGGCTGGTCATACTTCTGCTGGTATGAAATTCTCAAAAACTTTGTCAGTCTCCAATGCAATTCATAGGGTTCAAACCATCTTTTTTTTTTTTTTAATTAAATTTATTGAGGTGACATTGGTTAATAAAGGGTCTTCTACAGATCTTTTCTGGATAACCGTGTGTGTGTGTGTAACCATATCTCTATTCCTATAAACATACACACATGTGCATATGTATATATGTATGTATACGTATATATGTGTGTGTGTATATATGTACAACCATATCTCTATGCTTAGCTTCTGTGATGGTTGATTGTATCCATGAGTCAGGATAATGATTGTCCAGGCACGCCCTTGGCGCTGTTTCCAGAACACGCTGTCTGAATAGGCAGAGACTTTTCCAAATCATCAAGTGCTCGTTCCTTTTTGCTTAACAGTTTTTCCTTCAATTTATCTCTTCTCATATTTTACTATAAACACCAAGGAGAAAGTAGGCCACATTTCAACACTTTGCTTAGAAATCTCCTCAACTAAATATCCAAGTTCATCACTTACAAGTTCACCCAGTGGCTGAAAACAATTCAGACAAGTTTTCTTCCATGAAAATAAGAATTGTCTTTCCTTTATTGTCAAATAACATGTTCATCATTTCCTTCTAAAGCCTCACGGGAAGCACCTTTAATGTTCATATTTCTACCAACCATCTCTTCAAGGCAATCTAGGTTTTCTCTATCCACTCTCTACTTATGCAATTTCAAAGCCACTTCCTTATTTTTAAGTATTTGTTAAAGCACTCCACTGTCATCAGTACCAAAATCTGTGTTAGTTTCCAAAGGCTAGCAGAGCTGGAAGAGGCAAGGAAGGATCTTCTACAGACTTCAGAGAGAGCATGACCCTGCCAACACCTTTATTTCAGACTTCTAGCCTCTAGAACTATGAGAAGATAAATTTCTGTTGTTTATTACATCCAGTTTATGATACTTTGTTATGGCAACCTTAAGAAGCCAAAACAGGGGTGTTACCTGGAGGTACTGTAGTCATTAGTGGTATCTCCCTGTAACCACAGGGTTTCTGCCATTTTTCTCTTTTTTAAATATATTTGTGTTTGGTTGCACTATAAAGTTTACTTTTTTGTGCTAACAGCTTGTGATTTGGCTTTATATCAGTAGAGCAGCCTTAAATCATAGGTAGGGATGTCTTGATACCAAGAGGCCTTCAAACTTTTAGAGGGGTAGAAGCTTTAGTTTTATAGACCTTTCTTCTGCCAGAACACCTAACACCTGCCTCATCAGGGTGAAGCAAGAAGAGCCCCAGTGACCCTTGAATTAGTCCTTGGATAGGAAATTGACTCAGATGATGAATTATATAATGAGTTCTTTACCATTACTTCCAATGGATACTGTGTTTTCCAGTTTTTAGTTATTTTTTAAGAACTATCCTAATGAGGACTTATACTTTTTTTAATTTCCCTTAGTGCCAGCCACAGTGTTTGCAGGTCTCTTAGAAGATGCTCTAAATATTGTTTTGCTTTGAAGAAGGCTTATCCATGGCACTGCTAGTGAGAGACTAGCTCTAGTGATAAATAAGAGATGTTAGTTGCCAGAGCTGTCATTTCAATTTATCTTGCTTGCTCTGAGCTCATTAATAAATTGCCACAGTGGTAATATGAAAGTAATGAACCTTCTAGAGGCCCAGCTGGGGCACAGTGTGCTAGCAGGGACCTTCTAGCCATTGTTAGACACAGTTCTGTTAAAGGATTTTGGCCTCTTTTTCCCCTTTGAAACATTTATATGCAAAATCCAAGTCCTTTTTTAACACTTATGTAATTTTTAAGTGAGTGTATTTGAATTCAACTCAAATATGCATCTATCTGATGCCTACTACTGTCAGGCAGTGTATTAGACCCTAGGGATGTAAACATGAATAAGACATCCCTTATGTCAAATGAGAAGGAGAGGTATATAAACAAATAATTGTAATATGGTATTTAAATACTATAAGTATGAACCAGATATTAACGTAGCACAGAAGAAGAAATGATTATAGGGAAAAGAGCTAAGAAGGCTAAGGATACATTGATTTCTGAGTTAAATTTTGAAGGATAAGTTTTAAGTTGACAAGTTGAGTATAATATAAAAAGAGATTTCATTACAGATGAGTTGAGGGCTGTAGATCATTTAGAATAACTTAGGGCAAGAAGGTAGAGAAGAAGATGGATAGATGAGAGCTGGAGATGTAGTCAGGAACCAAATCGTAAAGGATTTAGGTTTCGAAGGGCTATGTATGCAATGCCAAGAACTTTGGTGAATTTTGTTCTATAGGCTACATGAGTCTATAGGATTTTATACAGAGGCTGTTTATTTTAGGATTATTCTGGTTGCCATATATATGCCATCGATTAGTTTTGTGCAAGCAAGTAACATAGTATACTGCAAAAAGCATGACTTAGATTGTAATAAATCCAAGTTCAAACTACCTAATAACTCTCTAAACTAACCAAAATTCCCTCATCAGTGAAATGGGAATAATGGTAATTTCTCACTAGATAGTATGGAAAATCATATGAAATAATATATGTACATGGAATTGCTCCCAAGAGCTGCATATCAATAGTAGTTGTTATAGTTCAATTTCTGTTTGTTTGTTTTAGATAACTTGTAGCCAAGTTTAGAATTTTTAAGAAGCACTTTTATTTTCCTTTTGCCACTCTCTCCCAATAAAACAGAAAGAAATCAGAAAGTTTACAGACATTTATATTCAAATTAGATCCATATTTCAGGATTTTCCAAACATTTTTAAAATAACATAACTAAACCTTTTTTCTCTGGACACCCTGCCATACTCTCAGCTGGAGAAACAGGTTTGGTATCTTGTTTGAGTCAGCGGTGCAGTCAGAAAAGACTAGAGTTAGCCCAACAAGAAAGCTTTTTAGTTGAGAAAAAGCATCACCGTTTACTCTGCTTCTGTTTCTTCAGGTATTTAATAAGGATAATGTGAATACGTGTCCTAGCCACCTTGTATATCTATTGTGAGGATCACATTCTTTCTGTTAAGTAAACATTTATTAAACTACTATCCAAGGCACTGTTACAATGAGTATAGAAATGAATTGGATCTGCATCCTAATTTCAAGGGAATTAATAGTGCTAATAAAATTGTAAAAGATGTATACAAATAATTAAAATACAAATAAGATATCAGTTAACTTTGAAAAGTATAAAAGATTGAAATTGGAAGTCATTTATATTTTGTATATTATAAAAAGTATGTTTTATAAAGTATATTTCACGTTATTTAAAGTGCTTCTCCAAGTAAAGCTGAGATAGAATCACTTTCTTGGATACTTGTGGAAAATAAATGATATAGATTTAGATTTTAGGTAGATTTTTAGGAAGAATAACGTATATGCATATTTTGGTCCCATGCTTGATCAGGCTTAGTATCCACCGATACCCAAGTAATTTGGTTAAGGTACACTCTGAGTCTCAGGGGCATGGATGTGTATGTGCGCGTATGGGTAATGGAGGTAATGTCACCTACTTTCCAGATTTATTGTGATGAAATGGTCATTATATATAAAAGTGCTCAAAAAACAATTACTGTTCATCCTTTCCTTTAGTCTCTTTGCACTAGCCTATCCACCTTTCCACTATTGCCCAATGTTGAGCTTCGAGAAAGAAAGTAGCTTCGAGAAGTATTCCTACACTGTCATTTCTAACCTTAATTCATCCCACTGCATTTTCTTGAGATTGCCTTCACGTTTAGAGTAGATTCTTTATAGTAGTCCCTGTTGTCTTTTTCTCTTTTTAAAGTATCTTTAAAAATTAATAAAAATAATAATGTACATTTTGTGCCTAGTGGCAAACACTGCTACTAGAAGCTTTGTTTGCATAAAGAGTGAGGTGCTAGTTAGCAAGGTCTTAAATTCTTTCCATCAACTCCCATTTCTTGTTTCTTAGCTTGGGTTTTTTCCCAGGACAGTTGGTCTATCTAGTATGTCCTCGGAGTAAATATAATCCTGTGTTCGTTAGAGGCTCTCAGCAGTTGATTGATTTTCTCCATTATATCGCTCTATTTAAATTATATGTTACAGAACTTCTTCAAAGTTTCTGATTCTTTGATGGTACTTTTCCCTATTTTCCAGTGCTGCTAAGAGCTGTGTATTTTCTTGTATTTTAAAAATCTTCTTTTGTCATCTCAATGCATGTCTTTTAAATGAGTCTTAATCAGAATTTGCCTTTGTGTTGTGTAGATTTCTTTAATAAGCTGTGAGGACTATACTCAGAAAAGTCTTTGAAAAACTAAATTATATTCTCTCATCCCCTTTCATCCTCTCATTACCTTTATGTAATGATCTTGTCAGATATAAGAGTGACTTAGAGCTACTTGACCCAGCTTGTTTTTGTTTTAAGAGATTTTCTGTAACTTTTTCTCTCTCAGAAATCATCTATGAGTTTAAATTACAGACCATCCAAATATACTATTTTTTAAATTAAGAAAGTAGTTACTCTGGTCATGTAGTTTTTAATTTTATGCCTTTTTATCTTAATGATTAGCATTCATTCATTTCATTCAAAAATACTACTGAGTGCCTCTTCTGTACCAGGCACTATTCCAAGTGCTGGGATATAGTGCTGCATAAATAACACAGGCAAGGCCCCAGTGGAGGAGACAAATAGACAAGGAAAATTTATTAAATGGTGCTAATTACTGTGGAGAATTAAGTTATATCATAGAGTTTGGGTGACTACTTTAGATTGAGTGGTCAGGGAAGGGTTCTCTGAGAAGGTGACATTTAAGCTAAGACGGGAATGATAAGCCAGCCATATAAATATGGGGTGGAGCATTCCAGGTAGTATACAGGCTCTAAGGTAATAAGGAGCTTGGCCTGTATCAGGAGCAGAGGAGGCCAGTATGGCTGGAGTAAAGTGAATGTTGAGAGCAGTGGAAGAGGAGGTGGAGGACGTAGGGGTCAGATCATGTAAGATGATGTGGATCAGGGTAAGGTACTTGGATTTAATTTTATGTGCTATGGAAAGCCTTTGGAAGATTTTAAGCATGGGTGTGACATCTAATTTACATTAACATATAATCAGGATAGGAACATCTAATGGCAAAAGTCAGCCAGTGCTGAGAGCCTCTAACCAAACATAGGCAAAAGGTTGCATTTACTCCTAGGGCATACTCATAGCTCAGTTTTTCTGGAAAAACCCTAACTAAACCTCAGAAACAGGAAATGAGCCAAACTGCCTTGCTTTGAATTGGGGCTCCACCATTTACTAGCTGTGTAGCTTTGGGCAAATTATAAGACATCTCTCTGCACTGGTTTCCTCATCGATAAAATGAAGATAATAATAGTACTTACCTTGTAGTGTTGTGATAATTGAACAATTTAATATAAGTGGAGTGCTTAGGACAGTGCTTGGCACATAGTAAGTACTTAACATTTAATTTTATTATTTATTTCCTCTAGATACGGATTATCTAACACAATAACCGTGTGTTTAGTGTGCCTTAAGTACTAAATTGTAAATCTTACTTAATTTTAATTAAATTTAAATTTAAAAACTGATCCTTGATGTAGTTTCTGGAAAAATTTTAAGTACGTTTTGAATAATTCAGTATGTGAATCTTCTTTTTCAACTATAAATTTTATGAAATTTGAATACAGATCAAGTACTGATAAAAATTTAGCATCTGAATTGAAATAAGCTATAATTATAAATACATAACATATTTTGAAGACTTAATATAAAATAGGATGTATTTTCATTGATTTTTATGATTATTGGCTGAAATGATAATGTTTCAATATATTGTGTTAAATAAGATGCATTAGAATTATTTTCACCTATTTTTTTCCTTTTAAAAATGTGACTACTAGAAAACTCAAGATGACGTAAGTGGCTTGAATTATATTTCTGTTGGATGACATTGCTCTAGGCCCTAGGGCTGGGGGAAGGACAGTGAAAGAAGCATATGATCTGGGGTGGGTACTTTTTCTAATTACACAAATACCCCTAGAGATTCAAAAAAACTTCACCAAATGGAGCCTCCCTCCCCATCAAATTAATCCTGCTTCCTACCTTCTTGCTGCAGATCAGTGCCTTTAATGAGCCTGCCCTCATTTATTAGGAGTGTTTTGTATTCTTCAGGTGTGTCAGGGTGGGAAAAAAGTATGAATCACTACTCTACATAAAAGAGTATTGCACAGGCTAGACACATGTCAATGATTTTGATGAAATAAATGTCTTGAGTTCTCTGTACTAAAACTACCATGTAAAATTGTTCTCTGAAGTAAAGCCCACCACTAATCCTGGTCGAAAGAACTCTAGAGACTTAAAATGAGGAAAAATTGAAGTAGATTTTAAATAGGGATAAATTGCTGGGTCAAAAGCTAAGGAAGTCGAGAAAGGCATCTTGTGTCCTAAAAGCTAAATTTCTGGGATTAAAAAAACAAAACAAAACAAAACAAAAACTCAAAAAGCTAAGCAACCATAAATTGATTTTGAAGTAAAACTGGACATATGTCTTTTTCTCTTCTCATGTCTCTCAATGCCTCCTTGTTCCATTGTTATACACAGAGATTTTCTGACATGTTTAAAGAGGCATTATTTTCAGGAGTTAGCATGAAGATTCCTAGCAAATTCTCTTAGCAAATGGTACCATTCTTCTGCCTTAGCTATTTGGAATGCTTATTATATATTCTTTTTGTATCACCCTCAAATAATTTTTTAAAATCTATGATACGCCTTAGCTTAATATCACTCAAAGATTATTTCTTGCCTTCTCAGTCAAGTCAGTTTTCTAAAGAAGAGAGCCCTTTTCTCAGATTGCTGTACTGTTTCAGATTCACATTTCACTGGAAGCCACTTTGTGGTCTCTGGCCTTAATGTTACAATGAAGAAAAAAGTAGTCTCAAAGTTTCCCAACCAAAAATGAGTGTCAGGGCAATTGACTCAGTAGCTCACAGGAACAATAGGTATCACTTGTTAAATTTCCCTTTTTTCAATAATAACAGAATTTTCTCTGAAGCCTTAAAATCAGACACTTGTCGAGGTGGATGAGGAAACAGAGGCATGCCCCTAGCTTATAGTAAATACGAGACCTGCCTGGGAAGGTACTGTAGAGTTCTGACCTTCTGGTTTTCAGGTGAAGAATTTGAAACCCTTGAGGAAGTGACTGCTCAGTGACAAAGAATGAACTAAGCCAAGTTTAAGTCTTAAGTTGCACCTCAGTTTCTTGGTATAGAGAAACCATAATTGCCCCAAGTTTGTAATTCTGTAAGTTTCATACAAGACCATGGGTAATGCCAAGCATTCATAACTCATTTTTTTAAGGCTAAGAGCCTGAGACTTTAGGGGTGTTACAGAATATCTTATAGATGTGGCTTTGCCAATGAACCCAATTTTCCAACCAGAAATGGGCGTCAGGGCAATTCCCTGAGTAGCTTTACTTTATGTACCTGTTTTTATGGCCTAAGAAGAAGAGGATTTAAGCTATTCTCAGAGCTCTATGTTTAAGGAGGTAGTTTTCTATTCAGGACTCTATCCTCTTAGACTCTAATAAAGATGATCTTAAGATCTCTGGTACCTTGTATCATATGCATCTTTCAAAGGTGTACTTGGACAGTGTGAACAGATACAAAATGGTAAACAGGTTATTAATCTCTTATGCGTCCCCAAAGCCATGTGACTCTGACCTCAGATTTTAATTTTGTCACCATGAAAAGCTTCTGTTAAATGCTTCTATCTGCAGATGGTGACATGCATTCAAATCTTCACTCCAGAAATCCTTGGGGAAGTAAGTCACAATTAGAAGCTTAATGTTCTGGATAGTTACAGGTTCGTTTCATTTATTACACATTAAGACTTTATTTTAAAAAATCATTTTAGTTGTAAATTATTCTAAAATGGATTGCACTTCTTTTTTTTTTTAAGTTTATTGACCCTAATTTAACCTTTTCTTAATGATTCAGGTCCTTATAGTGTATGTGTATGTGTGTAAAGGATACAAAGTTCCATGGGCTTTTAGTAGTCTGTTTCTAACTCTATTTTTCCCGTAAGTTCATTTTTTATTGCATGATTTTTACAGAATATAAGATTTTTCAGAAATGCATATTGTTGTAAAAACTCCTAAATTTAAGTCTATGAGTCACAATCAAAAATGGTTTGAAAGCCACTGCCCTGGGTAGCTCTTTCCTTGTGCTAATAATAATTTCTTATATTTACATAGTACTTGACTAATTTGTCAAACATATATACGTATATCTATATACATATACATATATATATATATAGCCTATGATAGGTAAACTAGGGAAGGGATTGACTTCTTCATATTTTAAAACTATGTAGTGGGCTATCATAGTGGAGCTAAAAAAGCATGAACTTTGAAATTAGACAATCTTTACTTTTAGCCTTCCCATTTAGTAGTCATGTGACTTTGGGTGCCTTAATTAATTTTGTTTAACTTCAGAACCTTGGTTCTGAAGTTAAATGGGTCATAATTATTGGGTGCTTTAAATATAAAAATGCCTAGTAGGAGCACCATGGACAGATCTCAAAAATAAAATGTTGAGTACACGTGATACAATTTTATTTATATAAAGTTTAAAACCGGCAAACTAATCTACAGTGATAGAAGTCAAGATAATATTTACTCTTGGGTGAAGTAATGACAGGGAGAGAACACAAAGGAGTACTTTAAGCATTGGTAATGATCTCTTTCTTGGTTTGGAGACCCATTGTAAAAGTTCATTGAGTTTCATACTTATGATCTGTGTACTTTTCAAAAAGCATATATAATACTTTAACAAAA
This sequence comes from Pteropus alecto, assembly GCF_000325575.1. NCBI lineage: Eukaryota > Metazoa > Chordata > Mammalia > Chiroptera > Pteropodidae > Pteropus > Pteropus alecto. Next base: position 1,177,480 of record NW_006429634.1, on the reverse strand, counting down.
AGAGTCATTTTTAAAGTGCTTATTAGTATAGAACCTAGCACATAGTTCTTTCCTTTCTCTTATGATAGTTCCATTAGTTACCAATATGAAAGTTTATTTAAAATGATCCTACCCTCCTTTCCTGTAACCTTTCAATTTCTTTGTTCTGTTATGGTTCTTTGTCTCCTAATTCCGGTTTTATACCTATGCATGTTTTGTAAATATATTCTGATGGTAATCCTAATTGGTGTAGTTGAAGGAGTTTAGGTCAGTTAGACAGGGTGACATTGAATGTCTGACCAGTGTCTTCTAAGAGTAAGTCAAGAATATGAATTTTGACTTGATGCTATTCTCTGATAATTACATGATTTGATGTGTTACTTTGTAAATGGAGATTAAATGGATATTTTCCTAGTTTGTGTAATATAATTTTGCCTTAGATCAATGTCATTATTGAACTTTTTTATAGTGGGATATTGGACTTATTCTGTTATTTCTGGTACTTTTAATACAAGCCAATTATAGTGTAGAAGGCTTTGAAATGGTCACTATCATGCCTTGTAACACCTTATATATTTTGCTTAGTTTTTTATCACTGAAAGAGAACCATACTTACTGTTTTATTTTGTTTTTATACTACAAGTATAGAAATAGAACTTGTATACTTGGAAATTTATGCAAGATCCTATTATAAAAAAAATTAGAATTGTTGAAAATTCAATTTAAAGAATTAAGAAAGTTATTTTTTCTGCTAGGCAATGTGTGGAATATAAAATAAGCCTATGACAGTCTCTGCCCTCAGGGAGGATGGAATGCTAATAGGAGAGATTTATAAGATAGGCAGAATATGAATTTGCATTTGCTTTGGTCTTTGGACATTGGCCTTTGAGAGAAGTTTTCTGGTATAGTAGCGAGGCCATCTAAACCAGAGAGCTGTGGCGATGATTGTATTGTAGATGCCAGTGGAGCCAAGATACAGAAAACTGACTGATTTCATCAGTGATCAGTGATATGACAAAAAGTTAGGGAGGTAGGAAAGTACCCCTTATCTATCAGATACTTATTTATATTAATTCATTAAAATAGATAATGCCATTCAATCCTCAACCCTTTGGAATAGACGCTATTATTCCCACTTTAAAGATGCAGAAATTGAGTCCAGAGACATTTAATATCCTGTCCAAGTTTACATAGCTAATATTCAAATTCAAAGCCTATCTGTACTACTTGCTAAATATAGATAGTATTGTCATCCAAAGAAAGGATGTGTTTATCAGAAGATAGCTTGAAAACATGCTAAATGAGAGGTCATAAAGAAAATAGATAGTATATTACATCTAGGATTACCCAGGAAAAGGAATGCTATAACTCCAGAACTTAATTTTTTGAGAATCCTTCTGAAGTTTTTTATATTCTTCGTGTAAGGTGGATGAATGGGACTGTCAGATCCTGGTGCAGACCCATCTGTTGCCTGTTTCTTTTCATTTTTTTGTGGTAAAATACATAACATAAAATTTACCATTTTTACCATTTAAACACAGTAAGTACATTTACAATGTTATATAGCTTTCACCACTATTCATCTTTAGAATTTTCTTCATTATCCCAAACAAACTCTGAACCTATTAAATCATAACTCTCCTCTGCTCAGCTTCTGGTAACCTCTGGTCTACTTTCTACCTCTATAAATCTGCCTATTCTAGTTACCAAATATAAGTGGAATCATACAACATTTGTCCTTTTGTTTTTGGTTCATTTCACTTAGCATAATGTATTTTAAGATTCATCCATGTTGTAGCAAGTAACAGAATTTTATTCCTTTTTATGGCTGAATAATCTTCCATTGTTTGTATATACCACATTTATATATCCATTCATTTACTGATGGACACTTGGATTGTTTCTACCCCTTGTTAATAATGCTGCTATGAACAAGTATCTGTTTCAGTCCTTGCTTGCAGTTATTTTGGGTATAGACCCAAGAGTGGAGTTAATAGATCATATGGTAATTCTGTGTTTAACTTTTTGAGATTTTCCACAGCAGCTGCACCATTTTTCATTCTCACTAGCAATTCACAAGATTTCCAATTTCTCCACATTCTCACCAAATTATTATTTTTGTTTGTTTTCACGATAGCCATCCTAATGGGTATGAAGTGGTATCTTGTGATTTTGATTTTCATTTTTCTAATGGTTAATGATGTTTAGTATCTTTTTATGTACTTATAGGCCATCTGTGTAGATAAATAGAAAAATGTCTGTTCAAGTCCCTTGCCCATTTTCGAATTGGGTTGTTTGAGGTTTTTTTGTTGTTGAATTATACAAGTTCTCTGTATATTAATCCCTTATCAGATATATGATCTGCCAATATTTTCTCCTATTCTGTAGGTTGTCTTTTTACTCTCATGATAGTTTCCTGTAATGCACAAGTGTTTTTCATTTTAACGAAATCCAATTGCTCTGTTTTTTCTTTTGTTGACTGTGCTTTAGATGTCATATCCAAGAATCATTGCCAAATCCAGTGTCATAAAGATTTTCCCCTATATTTTCTCCTAAGATTTTTATAATTTTAGCTCTTATGTTTAGGTTCTTGGTATATTTAGAGTTAATTTTTGTGTATAGTATAAGGTAAAGGCTCTGCTTTATTCTTTTGCACGTGGATATCCAGGTTTCCCAACATCACGTGTTGAAAAAATATCTTTTTCCCATGGATGGTCTTGGCACCTTTGTCAAAAATCATTTGACCTTATATGTTAGGGTTTATTCCTGGGCTCTCTATTTTATACCATTGGTCCATATGCCTCTCCTTATGCCAGTACCATACTGTTTTAATTACTGAAGCTTTGTAGTATGTTTTGAAATCAGAAAGTGTGAGTCTTCTAACTTTATTCTTCATTTTCAAGATTGTTTAAGCTACCTGGGGTCTTTTGAAATTCCATATAAATTTTAGGATGGCTTTTATATTTCTGCAAAAAGCATCATTGGGACTTTGATAGGGATTGCATTGAATCTGTAGATCACTTTGGGTAGTATTGTCATCTTAACAATATTAATCTTCCAATTCATGAACACAGATGCCTTTCCATTTATATATGATTTCTTTAATTTCTTTCAGCAGTGTTTTGTAGTTTTCAGTGTACAATATGGCTGTTATATTTCTCACAGTAAATTAATAAATTAGTATTCTAGTTTATCCATCATTGTTTAATGACCTATAGATCTGCCCTCAAAAGTCTATTCTATTTTTAACAGAGTCAGGATTCCAAATCCACAGAGCTGAGGGAAGAATCCTGGAAATTGGAAACCTAACTAAATTGCTGCCCTTGGAAACCCCATCTGGGAGTCCAGACTGCAGGTTTCCTCTGATAAAAACCTAATTTCACTGCACGTCTTCTTTGATCTACAGCAGTTCACATTTCTAATTTTTTCTATCTTTTGCTTCTAGATTTCTCCATCTTCCTAAAGAGGAACAATTTCCTATTTGGTAAAACTGTGATGGTACCATGCAAAAATCAGATCCTCGAAAAGGTCAGAACCTGTGTTTATATATAATTGAAATCGAGAATTATCCTCTCTTAGGCTATGTGCAAATGTATGTGAATGTATGTGTCATAAAAAGTGATTAGAGTGAATAAAAGAATCTTACCCTTTCTTGCTAACTTATCCTGCAATTTTAACAAATTTCACAAATCGTTTATACAACTCTTTGTGGTTTGCAAAGTAACCTTCACATAATTATCTCATACAATCTTTACAGTAATCTTATCAAGTGGGTACTATTGCTATTGCTGTTTTATGGAAACAACGAGGGGTTAAGAGACTTATTCAAAATCTTGTTACTATGAATGGCAAGATTTCGTCCTAGATCTTTGCCTCTAAATCTTTCTCTTCTCACTATATCACAGATTCATAACTAGTATCAGAATTTAGTAGACATGTAAGTACAGAAGCTGTATGAACATTGGAAATAGTGTATATAGAAGCTGTGAAAAAAGTTAAATACCATTAATAAATAAAATCTCGATATTGAATGTCTAACATAATCTTTGATATGACTCCAAACACTTAGTATGGCAAATGAGGCTCTTCACAAGTTGCTGCCTACCTCCTTTTCTATTCAGATCTCGCTCCATTCCTGTCATTTGTCTCTATAGCTTATCCTATCTCTTTACATCTATAATAAACTGATGGCTGTTGTCCAAGTGCACTGTCCATTTCCATGCCTTAGTACCTTTGTACTATATTGTCTTTGCCAAAAATGTGTATTCATCTTTCTTCTGATAATCTTAGCTCAACTTCATCACCTTTATGAAGCTTTCCTCAGATCCCCAAGCAAAGTTAATCATTCTTTTCTGTTTTCCCAGAGCACTTTGTATAGCAAATCACTATTACAGTATAAATTTATATTATATTATATTTGTGTATTTGAATAGCTCTCTATCCTGTGAGTTCTTTGCGAGCATAGTCTGGAACTTATTTGTCTTTGTATCCTCAACACCTCAAATTACTCCTAGGTGTAACAGCTTTCTTTAAAGGATCTGTACATTAATCTAAGTAGGAGACTGACTACGTAAAAATACTTAGAAGCTTATAAACATATACAAATGAATATAGTACATGCTTGAAATAGAATAGTGGGATGACGACAGCCAGGCAGAGTTATTTAGAGAAGGATTCTTCTAGATCAGGGATCAGCAAACTATGGCCCATAGGCCAAATCTTGTCTGCTGCCTTTTTTGTAAATAAAGGTTTATTGGGACATACCCATATTCATTGTTAATGTGTTATGTATGGTGCTTTCATGCTAACAGTCTCATAAAACTGAAAATATTTACTATTTGGCCCCTTACAGAAACAGTTTTTCAATCCTTGCTCTAGGAGATGGGTTTTGAATAAAGGTATGAAAAGAAGAGGAACATGAATTGATGAAGCATGAGCATATATCATAATGCAATGAGAACAGGCCATAGTAGTAGATATGCTAAATAAGAAAGTTCCACTTTAATCCAGTTTGTCGGAGAGAGTTATGTTGAAGAGATGAAATGTCAGGAATGCTTTGGATTGAGAAAGAGGGAATGTAGAAATCCAATGGAAAGAAATTGTCAAGGAAACATTCCGGGCCTGTAGTAAAGTAGTTTCCTAAATAGTAGCAAGGCATAACGATGATGATGATGATGATGAAAGAGAAGGAGAAGGAAGCAACAATACAAATAAATATTGATTGTCTACTCTGTGCCAGATACTATTCTAAGTGCTTTATGTGTATCCTATTTAATCCTCCCAGCAACTATATGAGGTAATTACTGTGCTGTCTTTATTTTGCACATGAGGAAACCAAGGCACTAGGGGTCAAGTTACTTGGCCAAGGTTTTACAACTAATAAGTGATAGAACCAAATCTGAACCCAGGCTGTCTGCCTTCAAAGTCTTCATAATAGAGGAGGGAAATCTGGAGATTAAAAAAAATACCCTTATTAGTAAAAAAAAAAAAAAAAAAAAAAGTACCCTTCAGCTCAGAGTAAGGTAATTAGTCTTAGTAATTAGGAAGTGTGCCAAACCATCATAATAAGAGAAAATGAACATACCATAGAAGAGAAATGTTGGAAGGCAAATAGAATACTATGGATTAGGCATAATGGGCAGGAAAAGGAGGCAGATGCCTTATACAGTGAGTCATGTTATACAGTTAGTCATTAAGTTTAACCCTGATGAGACAGAAAGCTGTTAACCTTCTTTACACACATGAAAGTTCTCTTAAAATGCCTAAAGAGCCGGCATACACAATTGAGATAGAGATTAGCAGTGATGGCTATCTTTTCAAGGAGGTAGGTGGCATTCAACCTCCCCCCAGATATATTACAGTCAGTTCAACACCCTACCCCCAAATATATTATAGTCATATGTCGAATCATAACACACATCATTCCCTGTCATTCCGTTTTGTTCCCCTAATAGGACGTGTTCCCATCCAATTCCCTATCACTGCTGTGGCAAACATTTATCCTCTTGGGCCACTTTTTAAAAAATGTATGTATGAATGCATTAAAGTAATATATATTCATAATATATATGAAAGATTTACCAACAGAAGTATAACAAATGGAAAGGGAAAGTTTCCCTCTTATTACCATCTTGATATCACAAGAGAACCTCTATTAAAAGTTTGGTTTTATATGAAACTACCATTACTGATGGAAGTATGAGATTCCCTCATGGGTATTGAGATACAAAAAATATTGAGGATCATTTCCCTAAGGCCAAGATCCACTGCCAAGAATGGAAGAAACTTCCTGGGGATCTTCATCATTGGAAGTATAAGCAAAGACTTGGTAGTGATGTTGGAAGGTTCAAGCATTGGCTAGGACCGTTGAAATTGGAGGCAGGAGGAGACGTTGAACTGAATGGCCTTTAACATTTTTTCCAAACCTATAGTTCTATGTTACACCAATAGACTGATTACCAAGCACAAAGGAAAAGACACCAGTGTGGCTTTGACATGGTTGACCTGAGTGGAGGACAAAGTACAATACATAAAATTCAAGTTTATAAACACGTTACTTTGCAGCAAACATTTGAACATAAAACTCTGCTTCTGAAGTGTGCTTACTGGAATGAGGAGGAGATGGAGGAGGAGGGAGTAGAGGTGGGGGGTGGTACAGCACTACTTTTTTCATGAAATCAGATGTATATATGTCTGCCAGGAAGTATGATGTAGCACCATGGGTACCAATAAACTTTTTTACTGTTCAGAAAGCATGAGCCAGAAACTTTCTAAAAGGCATTAGCTTCTCCTATGCTCAGGATCACTCCTCTGTAATCTTCTGGAAAGGGTAAACAGTATACATAATTGAAGTCTACAAGGACAGCCTGTAAGACAAAGGGAATTATGGCTTCTCTGCATTTTCATTAGCCACTCATTGCTAGCTGCTTTGCTTGTTAAAGGAAATATTGATGTTCTCTGGGGGTTCGTCTCTTGGTGTGCACGTGCAGAGATGTATAATTGCTACAGAGCGAGTAGGGGGAGGGATGATCACCAAGGAGAGATCTGCTCCAGCTTCTTTGTTCACATCTGCCACATGCGCAAGACAGGATTTATTGCTCTCTTTGAGAAAGTGATTGCCTAGCTTGCTTCCCCTCCCCCATCTTCTGGTGGATCATCCCAGAGGAATATTACCATCTTATCACACTTATCTCTAAATGGATCAAAGTAAATGAAGAACTGGAGGCAGAGGATCAGCTGAGAGGTGCTAGGAATACTTGTTAATAAGAGAGTGGCTAATCAGTGGTATATCCCAGACCAGTCCCTGTCTGTCTCCTGCCTCCTCTGTAGCTTGTCCTTTATGACCACAGTGGGGGCAGTTCTACTCCAGCTTTTCTGATTTAATCTCTGTGCATATTGGCAAAAGATTATGGCTTAAAACTACAACAGAGGATCAGCTGAGAGGTGCTAGGAATACTTGTTAATAAGAGAGTGGCTAATCAGTGGTATATCCCAGACCAGTCCCTGTCTGTCTCCTGCCTCCTCTGTAGCTTGTCCTTTATGACCACAGTGGGGGCAGTTCTACTCCAGCTTTTCTGATTTAATCTCTGTGCATATTGGCAAAAGATTATGGCTTACTAAAACTACACCTGTTATCTAACACTGAAAGAGATCTGTTCTGTCTTAATAGATTTTCAGAAGTACATTCGATGATTCTTTTTTCTATTTTTTATTAGTGAGGAAAACATCCTTCATTCCCTGTTCCCTTCCTCCTTTCCTCATCGCCCTCTCTTTCTCACTGGTATGTGCATGTAAGCCTGTGTTACTTCTTTTGTATTTTCTAAGCTCTATGAATATTTAAAACACAGTACTTATGGATATCCTCTATTTAATCTAATTTTACTTCATTAAATCGCAGACTATGCCTGATCTTATTCAAAACCCAGATCAAGCTAATAAACATTAGTACTTCAGTTTTTACTTTAGTGAAACCACATTCACATGTGGTTTGTAGTTCTTCCCAAGCTGGGCTATTTATGTTAGAAGCATTTGTAAAGTTTCTTTTTCATGAGTTTGTTTTTGAAGAGAGATACTGTTGTTAAAGACATAGTTTGCATTCAAATCCTGCCTTTTCTTCTGACTGTATCCTTTTAGAAAGTTATTCAACCTCCCTGGATATCATTTCCTCATTCACAAAAAGTTGTAATGATACCATATTAAGTGGTATCATATTGGAGAAGATTCAATGAGATGGTGTTATTGAAATTCTTAGTGCAACATTTGGCACATAGTAAACACTTAAAAATAATAGCTATGTAATGCTAATAATAATTATTATTACTATCGTAATACACAAATGATCATTTATAACTGAATTTTTTTAATATCACAATATATGAAGAATTTTTTCTACTTTTTCTTGCTTTAGGTATGACCTATTGTGATTGTTTTGTCACATTTTGAAAGGATGCTTCCATAGCCTTTTAGATTTTTATATTATGTATTATCTTTCTCTCAAGGGTTTCCAGAAAAACCAGGATCTTTATATTTGCTAGATCTGCACTATACAACACAGTAGCCACTGGACACATGTGTCTGTTTAAATTTAATAAAAATTGAATACAATTAAAAATGCAACTCTTCAGTCACACTAGCCACATCTCAAGTGCTAAATAGCCACATGTGGCTAGTAGCTACCTATTAGATGATGCAGATATAGAACATTTTTATCATTGCAGAAAGTTCTGTTGGTTGGCATTGCTTTAGGTATTACTAGTCTATGCTCTTGCACTCTTTTGTCAGAAATCAAAGAGGATATAAAAGACTATTCTCAGTGTTTCAGGGCTCTAGACATGGAAGGATTCAGGTTACTCTTCCTTTTCTAACCGCAAAGTGTCGTAACTCTGTTTTGAAATAAATACTGGCACTTTCACTTCACCTGAGAAGATCACATTACCATAATTTTTAAAGGTCCCAGTCAACAGGTGAGAAGAAACCAAAGAGAGAAGAAGCAAAGTAGAAGTAATTCTACAGTCAAATGCTCTACTCCTGAGCTGTACTCTCATGACCGAGTAGAAGAAATTCTAGCAGATTATTTCTAGAGTAGTTATTCAAATTGTGAATATTAGAATCTTTAGGGGCTAACTAGTAACAGGTGGTTCTAATGTCCTTTTTATAAGTACATTGTATTATTCACGATCTGAGTTTTCCCTCTAGTAAACAGCAAGTTTTTCCTTAATAATTCTGATTATCTGTATTATGCACTTTTAAAGCCATTTTTTTTCATTTGTTCTTCACAACTGAGTGAAGCAAGTAGCATTAGATTACCATTCCTGTTTTACTCATAAGAAAACTTAGACTCAGTGCAGTTAAGTTACTTGCCTAAAGTCTTTAAGGAAAAAAGGCTTTAATGGAAAATAGAATTGAGATTCTAAACAGGATAAAATTTTAACTTCAAATTCAGTATTTTTTGTTTCATTTTTATTTTGTTTTGCTTTATTTTACAAATTAGACAGTGATAAAAGAAAGAATGAAGTTTCTTTTGGGCAACTAGAAAACTCACTAGTGTTGCATGGAGTGTTCTCAGAGAATTGCTACAGCCTCATTTGTCCTATGACCATGTGTATTAGTCAAGGAGGGCTGCCATAATAAAATACCGAAGGCTGGGTGGCTGAAACAACAGAAATTTATTTTCTCACAGGTTCTGAAGCTGGAAGTCCAAGATCAAGATTTTAGCAAACTGGTTTCTGGTGAGGCTTTTCTCCTTGTACAGACAGCACCTTCTCGCTATATCCTCACCTGGCCTTTTTCTCTGTATGTGTTTGTAGAAGGAGAAAAAGACAGGGAGAGGGAGAAGGAAAGAAAGAGAGAGATCTCTGGTGTCTCTTCCTCTTTTTATAAGGATACCATCCTATCAGATTAGGGCCCCACCCCATGACCTCATTTAACATTAATTATTTCCTTAAAAGTCCTGTCTCCAGATACAATCACACTGGAGATTGGGACTTTTAACATATGACTTTTGTAGGGACACAGATCATTCTATAACAACATGTTAATGGTTTTTTTTAGTATCTTGATTTTCTGGCTTAACCTGGTTAGTTGGAAACTATATTTTAGTATTTGTGTGAGACCAAACGTAGGAAATATCTATATTCTTTATTTCTGTGGATATTAAGGCTTAGTTGAATTAAACCTGTGATACTTGCTATAAGGTACTGTCCCTGAGATATTCTAATTAGCAAAAAAATTGTATCTAACTGTCCTACTTTTCTTATAATGTAGCCTAACTTGTTAATAGTTAAAAATCTCAGTACTTTACAGAGTAATAAGTGTCCTCCTTCCTCCCTACCCCCATTTTACAGATGGAGAAATTAACATACAGAGTAATTAACACGTCAGAGGTCAGAGCAAGGTACTGGTGGATCCAGGGATAAATCCCAAACTTCTTAACTTGTTGACCAGTTTTTAGTTCATTGACTATGCAGCCTAGTGGTAAGTATCTTTTTACCCTCCTATTATATTGGTATTTAATTTTTAAGAGTACATTCCTTCTAATTATAAAATAATTGTGAAAAATTTTAAACATAAATTCAATTATGATACTCTAATACCTTTTATCTCTGTCAGTAATTTTTAAGCTTGATCAAGTTTGTAATTCTCAGTAATGATTTAGAAGAGAACAAAAATGGCAGATTACTAGAAAGATAGGAGACATTAAACCAGGAGAGAAGGCCCACACTTGGAGTGGGACATTGACCAGTGTGACTGGAGTGTAGTGAAAAAGGGAAAAGTCATAATAGATAAGATCAGAGAAGTGGCAGGAGCCAGATCCTGCATAGTAAGGTACTCTTAACTCAGTGGAAAGATGTTGGAGGTCCTTATGCAGCTAAATGGCATCATCTGTTTTATGTTTTAAAATGCCCATTCTGACCCCTGTGTGGAGAATAGGTTAGAGTAGGGCAAGAGCAGAAGCAGGAAAACTAATTAGCAGACTGTTGTACTGTTCCAGATAAGAGGTAGTGGTGACTTGAACTAGAGTGTGAGTGGTGAGATGAAGAGCAGTAGATGGATTTGGGATATGGACCAACAGAACTCACTGATGGATCGGATGTGAATGTAAAGGAAATAGAGACACCAAGGATAATTTTGATGATACTTGGTTTGAGCGACTAGGTGATAGAGATGCCATTTACTAGTTTAGGGAAGACAAAAAAAGGAACAGGTTGGCAAGCGGTGACATTCTGTTTTAGCCAGAGTGTTTCAAACTGTTAAGTTTGAAATGTCTGATTGATAATATGTAGCGATGGCCTGTAGGTAATTGTATATGTGTGGAATTCCAAGAAGAGGCCACTGCTGGAAATATAAATTTGAGAGTAATCTCAGTGGAGTGGTAAGCAGAAAAACCCTTTTTGAATGAGGCAATAATGTGAGGAAGTGAGGAGGCAATGACTATAGACAACTCTTAAAATAAGTTTTCCCATGAAGGAGGGCTGAGAAACAGAAGAATGTAGCAGAAGGGATATTATGTGGAATTAAGAGGGTTGGGGAGGGAGGTGTTTGAGTTTTTGTGTGTTTGTTTGTTTTGATAGGAGACGATGGAATAGTAAGATATAAATGATCTGTTAGAAGGGGAATACTTGCAAAGTCCTTAAGAGGATGAGAGGAAATGGGATCTGGAGCAAAAATGGAGGGTTGGCTTCTGATAAAAACAGATACTTCATCCACAGCAACAGGAAAGAAGTCAGAAAGAATAATGAATAAGTAGCTTCATTTATTCACCGGATATTAACTGAACACTTACTACTATACTATGCACTGGGGATATGCCACTAAACAAGATCAAGTCTGTACCTTCCTGAAATGAGAGGCATATAGGAAGATCCTATCCCTTATTTCTGTTTTCTCAATGAACCCTGAATTAACATCATCCCCCTAAGACTGAAGGTGAGAGAGGGAATATATGGAGTATGAGGAGAGAGAAAAGGATATGAATTTTGTGTTATTTATTTATTTATTTGGAGTATGGAAAAGAAAACTTAGTAGAAAATGTGCTGTGATTTCTAGACAGTGTTAAGTAGCATTTGAGAATTATAGCCCTGAATTTAAAGTGAGACCAGTGAGCTCGCATTCTTCAGCACTTGTGAACTCTTGGGATAGGCTTGATATAGGTAGATAAGTGGCTTTAACCAGAGTTAGGATTGAGGATTGGAGGGAGTTAAGTGTTTACCAGGGAGTGATTTTAATGAAGGACCATAGAATCTGCCCTGTATATAGGAAGAGAAGTGAAATAATGATGGGTGATTGATAGGTAGAGTCAGTAGATGAATCTAAATTCTCAAACAAGGAAAATGTATTTCTATTGCATAAGTAATGTATTCTCCTTATAGAAAATTTGAAAATATTTAAGATTAGAAAATAGAAAGAAAGAAAAAACAGTACTACCACCCAAAGATAACCAGTTTATATTTGCTGTGTTTACTTCTGTCTTTTTTCTAATGATAATTTGTATTAGTTTGCTAGGGCTATCATAACAAAGACTACAGACTGGGTGATTTCAACGACAGAAATTTATTTTCTCACAGTTCTAGAAGCTAGAAGTCCAAGATTAAGGCGTCAGCCATATTGTTTTTTTTCTGAGTCCTCTCTTCTTGACTTGTAGGTATCCATCTTCTCCCTGTTTCTTCATATCATCTTTTCTCTGTACCTGTGTCCAAATTTCCTCTTCTTATAGGGATACCAGTCATATTGGTTTAGGGCCCACCCTGATGCCTTCATTTTAACTTAATTAACTTCTTAAAGACACCATCTCCAAACAGTCACATTCTGAGGTACTAGGAAGTGAGGACTTCATCAGTGTTGAGGAGACACAGTTCAGCTCATAAAGGATTGTTCTTTGTTTTTCATTTTTTACATAATTGTTATTATTCCATGAATATAATTTTTTATTCCATATTTTACCAGAAAACTTTATAACTTAAACATTTTTCTGTTATGTTGTTTAGCCTTTATAAAGTTCACTTGCAAAATATTTTGCAAGCGAATGTATTCCAGTATCTTAATCTGTCTTCTGTTCTAAACATTTAGATGCCTCCCCTTTTTTATGTATAAACAACACTGCAACTTTTAAAAATAAAACTTTTTTTCTGTATTTTGGATTATTACCTTAGAAAAGAGTCAGAAGTAGACTACTTTATTGAAAACTATAGATGCATACTGCTAAATTGGAGAAGTATTGAATCTTGTATTTTCTTGGCACATGACTTTTCTCTTTTCCCACAGAAATAGACTGGAATGATGTCAGAAAACACAAATATGGTCACTTGTCAGCGTGTGCATCCCAATATCGAGGTAAGAAAAAAACTCTGTTTAGCATGGAAGACTTTTATTTAACATCTCTTACCATAAAACCTTTGCTTTTAAAGGTCTGAGTATACAAAGAACTCACTGGTTAAAACAAAAACAAATATTGTCATTTATAGAGGTATCTGTCAAAAGCAATGTGCTTTGTTTTGAGTTGGAAATCAGGAAACTTAGATTTGAAATACAGGTAATCTCAAATTAGCTTCAGAGTTTTAGGCACTTAGCTTAGCCTCTCTGGACTTCCATCATTTTAAGAGTTTACACTTGGGAATAAGGCAGAATTGGATGGTGTACTTTCACAATTACTACTTCTAAACTTGATATTTTTTAAAATGAGAGAATTGAACTGGACAAACTCTTGAGCCTTTGATTTACCCCAGAACTTCACTTTTGTATCATTTTGGTATGTTTGTCATGATGACTTACACTGTAACATTTTTTTTTTAATAGAAGCTATTGACATCCTGGAGCTAGGTAAGATATTTTTCTTGTGTTTCCGTTAAATAAGGAGAATCATTAAGCCAGGGATTAGATTGCAACTAGGAAAATAATTCTGTGTCTGTGACTCATAAACTAGTGGATCCTGTGCTCTTGTCTGCCTACTGAGCCCACGTAATTCATTTCAGCCGCCATGTCAAGCCCTCTTATCAGGAGGCCACAGACCAAGCTAACAAAAAGGGAAGAGAGAGGATTTAATTACATAGAGTACAAGGATAATAGGAACTGAACCAACTGAAGTAATTTCTTAATTTACTAAATCCAAAGCTAAAACAAACTTCCACCGTCCATAATTCAGAATGGTGGGATTTCCCCAAAATAAATTATTCATGAGAGAGATTGAACTGAAATTAAAACTAACTTTTTAAAAATTTTTTCAACTAAATAAAAACTAAACTACTAAAATATACAATAACATGAGTCAGATTAATATTATACTTAGTTTTCATCCCTGCATAGTGTACTTTAGAAGTAAGATTTGAGAAATAAAACTAGTATTAATATTTCTCAGCTTTCGGGTTTTCTGCATAAACATTAGTGTTTATAGAATTCTTTAAAATCCTTCTACATGTTACACGAATATTGATATCCTGGTGCCTTTATCAATTTTTGTTCAAGTATCTTTATATATTTTGTTACTGCAACTTCATGTGTTCAGCTCCGTTAGTATCATTGTCTATTTGCTTCCTCCTACCTTTTATTCCAATAACATATTACTTGCATTGCCCTTTGACAAAGGAGATAATGTAAAGTATTAGAACACTAGAGTAGGAGCCAGAACTTCTGGGTTCTTTGAAAGCCAACTCTGCCACTTAGTAACTCTGTGACTCTGATCCTTAGTTTTCTGACTTGTAAAATGGGAATAATAATCCATTCTGCCTACTTACAGGTTTATTAAGAAGATTACATGAGCTAATGATGTAAAAAGATCTTAAAAACTCTCAAATACTTTTCAACTTTGAAGGATTATTATTTTCATCCTGTTCAGCAACTATCCTCAGACTTTAAGTCAAATTTTGTGACATTCTTTGAAGTGAAGCATTCTGTGAATGTGAGCTGAAGAAATGAATGAAACAAAATCATGCAGATAAAGGGCCTAGCACTTGAAAAACAATAAACGATAGTCACTTTTTATTATTCCTAAAAAATTACCTTCTAAGGTGCTGGTGTGTGTTAGAAAAAACATGGACGTAAGAATCAGCAGGCCTTGGTTCAAATTCCTATTCCCCACTTGCCAGTTTTGTGAATCCAAGAAAATGACTTAATCTTTCTGAGCCTATTTCCTCATCTAGAAAATGAGAGTAAAACCTACTTCTCAGGTTATAATGAACATGGGAGCTATTGAACATAGTATAACATGGGGCTGCCAAGTGGAAGGCACTCAGTGATAGCTGCTGCTGTTTTGCATTTTGTTGCTTATGATAATAACAGTTATAGTTCAGTGACAAGGTATAAACAACCTGTTTTTTCACAGGGAATTGTGAAAAGTGGATAATCAATTTAACATAAAGTATATAAAGTAGTGTTCAAATTTGAAAGTGTATTTTTCTTTTGGGAATAGAGTTAGTACACCCAGGCATATCCTCTGATAAATTAATCCTATATATTTCCTTTTAAATAAATCATGGCGAGAAGCCTCAAATATCAAAAATGAAATAAAAATTAGAGGATTTTTAGAATCTTAGAGTTTGGAAGAGGCCTCAAAATAATCGAATTTGGCCCAGCATTTCAAAATCCAGAGTTTTGAATTTCTTATAAATTGTCTTGTGTTGAACTCAAAGTTGTTGGGGACTTATAACCTCCTTAGGCAATTCACATCATATTCAGACAGATAATTATTGGGCCAATATCTGTTTCTTTGTAAATTCTTTTAGTCATACTTATAACTTTTAGGGCCACACGGAATAGGTTTAGTTAGTTTTTCAGTCACCAGCCTCTAGTTATTAGAAAGCAGCTCTAGGGACTACCTTCTCACTGCCACTGTGTTACTTTCCTAGTGCAGGCTACCATCATCTTGTACCTAGATTGTTAGAACAGCTTCCTAACTAGTTTTTCTGCCTCCACCTTTTCCCTCCTCCAATCTGTTCTTCACACTGCAGACAGAATGACTCACCCTAAACGCTTCAATGCCTTTTATTATTAATGTGATGTGTGAGGTTCTCTGATACCTGAACACTGCTTTTATCTACAACCTCTTTTCTAAACTGTTTCTTTAAACTCTATCCAGTAGCCATATCAAAAGATTCACTTGTTAGAACTGCTTTTTCTCACTTCTAGATTTTTATACATACTTTTCTTTCTTTCTGAAACAAACAAAAAATTCCTCTTTGGCTGACTCTTAGAGGTTCCTCTCTCTGGGAATCCTTCCACAAACCCTCTAAGGGGCTCCTGTAGTATCCTCGTCTCCAAGGGTAGCACTTACCAGAGTTCATAATAATTGGCTGTTTGGGCTCTGTCCCTCACTAGACTATAAACCTCTATGAGGATCAAGAACAATATTTTGATTATGGTTGTGTATCCAACACCCACACAGTGCTTTGGTATACCAGGGGTCCCCAAACCCCAGGCCATGGACC
Source organism: Pteropus alecto (assembly GCF_000325575.1). NCBI lineage: Eukaryota > Metazoa > Chordata > Mammalia > Chiroptera > Pteropodidae > Pteropus > Pteropus alecto. Next base: position 1,161,086 of record NW_006429634.1, on the reverse strand, counting down.
AGTACCAGTCACTGGCCTGTTAGGAACTGGGCCACACAGCAAGAGGTGAGTGGTGGGTGAGCAGCAAAGCTTCATCTGTATTTACAGCCGCTCCCCAGTGCTAGCATCACCGCCTCGACTCTACCTCAGATGATCAAGCATTAGATTCTCATAGGAACACCAGTCCCTGGTGCCCAAAAGGTTGGGGACCACAGGTGCACACTATATATACCTGTTGGATGGACAGATGAAGAAATGGCTCTGAGACTTTGCTTTCTTATTCATGCTAAATATTCATTGTTCTTTCAGCTAACCCTCAGGTGACATGGCTTTGTGTTCCTTTACCATGTAGATCACCATTTAGACTTTGGTTTATTCTATTTCTCTCAAAGTATAGCTCCCAAAACTAAATTTAATATCCCAGGTATAATTTTACTTGTCAAAAAACATTAAGACTATTACTTGCTTGCTTCTTTTTATTTGCTGAACTTTTATTTAACCTCTGTTAAGTTTTAGGCACTGTGTTAAACAGAAATGATTTTTAAAAATTAATATAAGATAGCCCCTATCTGAGAAGAGCTCACATAAATAATTAGAATGATATAATGTGATGAATGTGAAAGTAAAGGTATGAGCATGATGTTATAGGAGATAGGGAAATGGATGGTTTGTTCTGGGAAGACAGGTAAAATCAGAAATTCTCTTTTCAATTTGGTGTTTTATCTTTAGATAATCTATTCACAGATATCAAACTATTGATCTAAAAAACCCATGGACAATGTTTTGAGAATGAACTACTATGTATCTCATAAACTTAGCTTTGGACATTTTAGAATCACTGTGTTTTATTCAAATTGGATGTGCCACAACTTATTAATCATTTGAAAGTGTCAAGAAAGCATAGAGTTAAGAATATGACTTATGAAAAGGACTTGCGTTATCAGATATTTAAATTGATCATGAAATTATATGAAATAAAGTACTCCTGGTGCTGGAATAGACTGATAAGAGGAACAGAATATAGAGTCCAGAAATAGATTCAAGTGTATTTAAGAAATTAACATATGGTCGAGGTGACATTTCAAATCAGTGGGGAGGAGATGATTTATTCAATAAATGATGTCAAAGCACATTTGTGAAATAAAGGTTAAAAGGAAAGCTATATTTTTGCCACATTTGTCTCACAAAATAAATTACGGATAGATCAAACACTTAAATGTAATAAAATGAACCTTGAGAAATCCCGGAAGAAAACATGGGTTAACATTGTAATATTGAAGTGAGGAGAGCATGATATGAAAATGAAGAAACTATAAAAGAAGACAGAAATTTAAGGGCAAATCCTATCAGACTGAGACAAATGTCTTCAACATATTTGATAAAGGACCAATATCCTTAATCTATAAAGAACTCTTAGAATCTGTGAGAAAATAAAAGAAGACTTTGTGAAAAATGGCAAAAATAAAATACAAACTGACTAATAAGCCTAAAGAGATCTTCAACTTTATTAGTAATCAAAGAATTGCACATAAAAGTATAACATTTTTTTTTCCACTGGTAAGATTTATCAGAATTATAGAAATGGATAAAAGAATTTTAGCAAGGATAAAAGAAACATGGTTTTTATGTACCCTTGGCAGGAATTATATTGCATCAAAATAAAATATTACTCTTTGTCCATTAATCTCACTCTAAGGAATTTGTCCTAAGGAAACAATCTTAAAAGTGTTAAAAGGTATGTATACAAAGATACTCATTAAAAATTACAAAACACTTAAATGACAATCAATAGTATTTAACAAATACTATCGTTATGTAAATTATGGTACATAGAAACAGCTGAACACTTTTCACATAATAATCTTGGAGTAGAATTTCTGGTCTAAAAACTATGAGTGTTTTTATTGCTCTTAGGAATTTGGGTTGCACACTTTAGATGGAATAAAGTAGAGTTCTTGTAGAGGAATGTGGCTAGAACAGTAGCCATGAGTGGAGATACCTGACATGTCAAATTAGCAGTAGTTAAGGAAAATATTTAGCAGTTGAGACATATTTAGAGAGATTAGATATATTATGTCAGGGATCAGTGGGTAGAGGTTAGGAGAAGGCAGACTTTGACTGACTGTAGAGGTTAAAGTCTGTCCATTTGTACCATTAAACAATAGTGAATAATGAGTTTCTCATCATTGTAAGTATTCAAGGCACTGGAGGAACCTTTCAGGTCCTAACTGTTGGTTGGGTCAACTCATCAAGATTCCTTTCTTGACCATCCTGCCTAAATTAGTGCACATGTTCTTGGCACTCTCTTTCCTGCTTACCTTGCTTTATTATTTCTTTATTTGCAGAGGGCCAGGAATTGTACAATTATTATCTGGTGTCTCTGTTATCTTCTGGACCAACTGATATATGTTCGTTTGTTTATTTATTCTCTCTCTTCTCCTTATAATGTAAGTTCCATGTGGACAGAGACTTTGGCTATTTTGTTCTTTGCTATGTATCACCAGTGCCTAGAACCGGGCTTGGCATATAGTGGGTGCTCAGTAAATATTTGTTGAATGAATGAATATTGGAGAAAGGGATTCACACATTCAACTAGGTGGATCTCTTATGCTTTACATTTTGGGGAACTCTTACTTTTTAAAAAATACTTCTATTTAGTTTGTAAGTCTCTTCAGGGCAGGGATCTTATTTCCTAGTACATGTAACTATCATGATGTGTATGTTATAGTTTATAAAACACTTTCATTAGCATTATTCAGTAACATAAATGAGATGGCTGGCTTTTTCTCATCTGTAAAGTCTCAGCTCAAATATTCCTTCTGTAGAGCATCTGTCCATAACTTTAAATATATATCCGATGAGATATATATTTAACAGCCTGTCCCTTAAGATAGTTTCCATTCTCTATTTATCACATCACATTATTTTAATAACTTTAAGTACTTGTCACTTATTACTTCATTTGTTTGTGTGTTAATTGTATCTCATCATGCACCAGAATGTAAATTCTATAAGAGCAGGTATCTCTTGCCTTATTCTAGCACTTCGAATTTGATACATAGAGGATACTCAGATATCAGTTGAATGAATAATTGAAATCACTCTGTAAATTATAAAACATACTTATATTAGTTAATAATGTTAATCTTCACAATAATTCAAGACCCTAAGTATAAATTAGATTTCCCTGTTCTACATTCCCAAAGCAACCTATACTACCTTATTAACTTAAATTTATCATAATTATACTAGATTATGTGTTTTGTTATTTATTTAATATCTCTGCTTATCGCTAGACTACAAGCTCCATGAATTTAGGAACAATGTCTATCTTGTTCCCCTAACATTTAACACAGTGATTTTACACTGGGAAGTTTGGTAAATATTTATTGAATGAATGAGTGTATGTACAGTCTTGTGAGATACATATTATCTCCATCTTTAGATGAGTAAACTGTTGCTTGGATGGATTAAGTAATTTATCAAGATAGTTATTTATAGAAACAAGACTTTAACTAGCATCTTATGACTCTCAATATCACATTCTTTCAACTACACTAGTAGTTTCTAGACACAGATGTTAATCAGAATTACCTAGCGAGGCTTTGAAAATACAGATTCTCATACTATACCCATAGTCTAAATGAGAACCTCTGAAGATAGGGCCCAGAGCTCTGTTTAAAGAAATGAGAAAAATTATTCAGGAGATTCTGATGATAAGCCACATTTAGGAATCAATGATAATATACCAGGGGTTGGCAAACTACTGTTTGGGGATCAAATCCAGCCTGCTGCCTGTTTTTGTCAATAAAGTTTTAGTGAAGCATGTCATGCTCATTCATTAACAGATTGTCTATGGCTGTTTTCACGCTACAGTGCAGAATTGAGTATTTGTGATAGAGACTGTATGGCCCACAAAACATAAAATTTTACTCTCCAGTCCTTTAGTTTGCTTGGAAATATGGGAGACATGATGTTTGGATCCATTATGAGCATTATAGTAGGTGCTCAGATATTCTTATTGAGTCAATAAAATTTAACTTATTTTGCAATTTACCTGATAATAAGGGACTAAGCCTTATATAGCCTGTGCAGTCAAATATAAGAGAGATACTAATCTAAGTATGATTCAACAACCATGCCACCCTGAATGTGCCCGATTTCATCTGATCTCGGAAGCTAAGGAGGGTCAGGCCTGGTTAGTACTTGGATGGGAGACCACCTAGGAATACCAGGTGCTGTAGGCGTTAAAAAAAAAAAGAAAGACTATCTGATGATTCAAACCAGTCAACCCTCATAGTGGGTGAACTGTTTTTCACAGAGATTCCTTTTCATTCAGTTGGTAATAGGATGTTCCCTAAATGAGGACAGACATGAGGTTTCTTGCCTGTATAACAGATTGATTACCATAATTGATATGTGTAATATAGAACTGTGATTAATTCCCTAATTAATTTGGTACTCCTGATGCTGCTGTAATTCTTAAAACCAAAGTCTCTTGGGTGCTGTTGGTCAGAACTCAAGCTAATACAAGCAATTACCCAGACTGACCAAACTTCTAGACCTGCACTGCCTAAACAGTAGCTGTTAGCTACATATAGGTATTAAAATTAAAGTTAAATTAAATTTAAAATTTAATTCAATTTCTCATTCACACTAGCCACATTTTAAGTGTTCAGTAGGTACACGTGGCTAGGCTACATTATGAGACAGCAGAAATACAAAACATTTCTATCATTGCAGAAAGTTTCAGTGGACAGTGCTGCTATAGATGCTAGAGTTCAGGAGTTGCAGCCCAGTCAAATTCAAGACTTATTGTTTTATTTAATCCTTTATTTGTAAGTATGGAATAATAATTTGTAATGTCTCCTTTTTATAACAGCAAGTAGTGATGAAATATATTCAGTTCTTGCTTTAGGACTGTCTCAGCTAAGAGCAAACTCTTTATTAAATACTGATAAGCTCCTTAAATCTTGACTCCATGAAATATCCATCTCATTTACCCTTTGGACTAACTTTCTCTTCAAGATGATTAATCATTGGCCAGTTCATGTAATGGTTTAGAACTGACTGTAATTTCTAGCCAAATTTATTTGGCTTGGTTAAGAGTGGTGGGAAAGGGACCAGTTTTAAAACAGAAGCTATAAAGTCAATAGAGTATAAAGTCTTGGCATCATCTTTAAAGTGATTTAGATTTCATCATACAGTGACTCATTTTTATTCCCAGCATCTAGTGCTTTTTGCATGGCCCAAAGGGGCTCTGTGCTGCTCCACTGCAGAGGAAACCTCAAGAAATGCTGGTTTGCTACAGTGTTTTAGCTTATGAGAGTCTCTGAGACCTTCCCTGCTCCACCATGGGGTCTCCTCTAGGTGGGTATTAGGGGGAGATTGGTAACTGGTTTAACCTTTATTTTGTGGTCCGATGAGATATATATTTAACAGCTTGTCCCTTAAAAATGTTTTCCCTGGGCCCAGCATAGCGTCACTTTAAAGATTGTTTCTCTTGCGCAGTGTTCCTTAAACTTTGAAAGACTCAAAGGGATCTTCAAGAGGCGAAAAGATTCTGTAGACCCCCCAATTTATTCTTAGTTACTGTCATCAGAAATACTACCCGGGACTTACTTTTCTCTAAATTATCAGATCTTTGTCATTTTGCACCTCAGCGCAATGCAACAGTGACAGGGATAGAAGTGAAATGGGGATGGGTGAGAGAGAGCCAGTTTTTAGAGTGAATATTCAGTATAATCTCACTCATTTGGCTTTTTCTGCCCTAAAGTCCTTACCTAATGTCTCCAAATAGCCTTTTATTCATTCTTTCTGAGCTGAAAAAGGATCCAGCCATATTGGCTGTTAAAAGCTTTCACCTGATGGCATCAAAGGAGCTTTCCAGGAGTCAGGTTGTTCAGGAGGAATCTCCTCACCCACTTTCTACTTCTGTTTTCCACATGCTTCCTGGGCACTTCTTTGAGACACTTGTGTATCTTGCTCTGGCATTTTGGATCACTTTAGGAACTAATGTGAAAAACACTTCAGGCCATCTTTAGACCACAATTTAAAAACACTTAGGACCTAAAATAATCTACTCAGGTCACCTAGATTCCTCCCCCTAATATTCCTTTGAACCCAAACAGGGAAAAATAAAATTTTTTATGCTCCAAACAAGCCTGAAAATAGCCTAATGTTTAGTATAGATTACATCCTGAAAGCATTTTTTAGGAAGTTGACTGTGATAGAGATTTCTATTTCCTTTACAGGTCATTTTACCTGGGACAAATACCTAAAAGAAACATGTTCAGTCCCAGCGCCTGTCCATTGCTTCAAGCAGGTAATTGATTCTCAACATCTTCAGTAGGTGGGAGGCAGGTAGGATTATTTTGGCCCTTAGACAAGCAAAACATGAGGCGGGAGCCCTTGTCCTTCTTACCTGAAGCTCCCATAATAAACTCCTATGAGAAGAATGAAACTCAAGACTCACTATGAGTTTTGGCAGCACACATTCTCCTCAACTTCATCCTAAGTAACACCTTTTCCTTCTTCACCTCCTTGAAGATATTCTGTGTTACTGAAAACAATAACTAATTTTTACTATAGCTCTTTTCAGACAAAGGAAGCAGTTATAGCCCTTAGACAGTTCTTGAAAGTAAAGCAGTATTTGTTTCTCTGTACCCAACACCCCTGCCACAATCTTCTCTTTCCATAAAAACACTGGCACTGAGTCCCATGAGGGGCAGTAATTTAGGAACTCATCAGAGGTCAACCAGAGCTTCCCATTTAGGATTAAGTGCCCCACACAATGCATAGATGATGTTGACTATATTAGGACATGATAACGCTGGCAAGCAAAGAAGTGTACTGCTGCTAAACAAAGCTAAAAATTAGAAGTTATTTACATCTCCCTTCCTTTAGCAGTAATGGTTATTTCCTCAAACTGTCAGCTTTTACTCTGAGTTTGAATTTTGTCTGTGCTCTAAATAAAAGTACAAATTCAGGGCATCTGCTCATTTGAAATAATAGGGACTAAATTCATACTCCCACCTAAAATAACTTAAAAAGACAAAATATATTAAACAATTGTTTTCAAGTTGCTGAAGATCAGGCAACCAAACACAGTGATCTCGGAGAGATGGAAAACAAATGAGTTGAGCCCCTTATGATTTCCCAGCTTACTGCCTTAAGAGAGTTTTGAGACCATGGCCCAGGAAAGGGGAACCGAGGTCAAGCCCAAAAGACTCCCTAATATGAGGAGATGGAGCTGAGAATCCAGGGAAACCAAGGTGGCTGGAATTTACAGGACAGTGCCAGAGAGGAGAAAGCTGCATAGGAAGAAAACAGCAAAGATCTGTAGAGATCTCCTTCCAGGTATTCAGCAAAGTACTATTGTTCAGTGTTTGCACGCGAGGAAACTACCCAAAGCCAAAGGAAAAGCCATCTGTAAGGATTAAAAGGAATAGAGCCTGGCGCTCATACTGGGCTGTGAATAGTACTTGATCCCACCGGCTAGACTGGAAAATCTCAATTCATGTGGCATTGGGTGGAATACTGAGGAAGATCTTGCTCACTAGTGGGAAATCATTAGCCTTAAAGTGAGCACTGCTCTGGACCTGTCTAGCAAATTGTAAAAGCAAGGCTCAAAATGATCATACTATTTCCAAGTAACTTAACTACATCAAGGAACAAAGCACAAGAAGAGAATATAAAAATATCCAGCACCCAACAGGTAAAATTTATAATGTCTGGCATCTGATCAAACTAGGCATATAAAAAGGCAAGAAAACATAACCAATAATGAGCAGAATAATCGATCAATGAAACAGATTCAGAACCTTATACAGACTTTAGAATAGCAGACAACAACATTAAAACAGTTATTTTAATTGTATTCCATATGTTTAAAAGTTAAGCAGAGACATAGAAGATATAAAGAAAGACTCATATTGAACTACTATATGCAAAATAAAAAATACACTGGATGGTATTAATGGTAGAAGAAAATACTGGTCACTTGAAGACATAGCGGTAGAAACTGTTCAAAATAAACACAAAGAAAAAAAGGTTTTTTAAAGATTATAAGAACATCATTGAGCCATAGGACAACTTCAAGTACCATGTGATAATTTCATAGACTGTGTAATTGGAGGGACCAAAGGAGAGACCAGATGGGAGAAGAGAAAAATATCTGAAGACATAATGGCTAAAAATTTTCCAAAATTGATGAAAACTATAAATTCACAGATCTAAGAAGTTCAGTGACTCACTGCAAAAAGAAAAACAAAACAAGAAGAAAATTACACAGAGGCATTTCATAAATGCTTAAAAGTAGTGATAGAGAATATCTTAAAAGCAGCCAGAGAAAAATATACTTTATGTAGAGGGGAACTAAGATAACAATGACATATTTTCTTGTCAGAAATAATGCAAGCAAGAAAGTTGAGTAACATCTTTAAAGTACCAAAAGAAAAAACTGTCAACCTAGAATTCTATATGCAGCAAAAATATCTCCCAAAACAAAGGCGAAATAAAGGTATTTTCAGACATACAAAAGCTGCAGGAATTCGTCACCAACAGACTCTCTACAAGAAATGTTAAAGAAAGTCCATCAAGCAGAAGAAAAATGATATCAGATGGAATTACAGATCTACACAAAGGAATGAAATTCTAATTACATACATATAGACATAAGATGTTTTTTCTTATTTTTTAAATCTCTATGAAAGATCTTGTATAAACAACAGTAATAATATTGCATTGTAGAAATGTTTAACAGATGTATAAGTAAAATGCATGATAACAATAAGCTTGAAAGCTAAGAGGGAAGGAATCTTAAGTATACTATTGTAAGACAAGTTAAATATGTTTACTGTGAATCCCAAAGCAACCACTAAAATAATGGAAAACAAATAGCAATATGGAAGATTTATATCCAACCATGTCAGTAATCAAATTAATTATAAATGGTCTAAATGCCCCAATTAAAAGGTTGAGATTGTCATATTGGTAAAAAGCAAGACACAATTATATATTCTTTGCAAGAAATTACACTGTAAATATAAAGACACAAATAGGGCAAAAGTAAAAGAATGGAAAATGATACACCATGATGACTGACATTGGCTACATGAATGTAAATATAAAAGTACATTTCAGAGCAAAGAATCTTACCATGGATAAAGAAAGTAATATCATGCTAAGGGGTCAGACAATCCTTATATGAAACAAAAAAATGATAGAACTGTTAGGAGAAATAATTCTAAAATGTATTTAAGTCAGACTTTTAATACTCCTCTCTATGATTAAAGAACAAGTAGACAAAATCAGCATGTATATGGTAGACTTTAACAACACTATTAACCACCTTGACCTGATTGACACTCTCCAACAACAGTAGAATATACATTCTTTTCAAGTGCACAGAGAACATTTACCAAATTAGACCATATTCTGGACAATAAAATATGGCTTGTGATATTTAAAAGGATTTAAGTAATATGAAGTGTGTTCTCTGATACATTGGAATTAAATTAAAAATCAATAACAGAAAGTTATCTGGAAGATCTCCAAATATTCGGAAATTAAATATCACATTTCTAAATACCATCGGGGGTATTTAGGGACATTAGAAAGTATTTTCAACTAAACAAAAGCAGAACATTCAAGAATTTGTGATATGCTGCCAAAGCAGTATTTAGTGAGGAGAATTATAGCACTAAACACCTATATTAGAAAAGAAGAAAAGTTTCATTTAGTGACCTCGGCTTTCACTTTAAAAAAAAAAAAGAAAAAAGAATAAGTTGACCCCAAAGTACCAGAGGAAAGGAAATAGAAAGGAAATAGAGCATAAAAAGAGTTTAGAGCATAAATCAATCAAATAAAAAACCAAAGCGATAGAAAAAATAATTGAAACCAAAGCCAATTCTTTGCATGATCAATAAAAGTGATAAACTTGCTCAGATTGATCAACAATAAAAAGAGAAAACACAAATTACTAATATCAGAACCAAAAGCAGTAACATCACTATACTATAGATATTGAAAGGATAATAAAGTAATATAATGAAAAAATTATGCCTTTAATTTGACAACTTAGATGAAATAGATAATTACATGAATGACACAAATTACCAAAGCTCACTTAAGATGATAGAAAATTTGAATAGCACTATTTCTGTTACACAAATTTAATTTGTAGAAAATTCCAGGCTTCAGTGACTTCACTGGTGAATTGTTCCAAACATTTAAGGAAAAAAATAATGCAAATTCTACACAGACTTTTCCAGAAAGTTTAAGAAAAGGGGATACCTCCTGTCTCATTCTATGAGGCAAGCATTTCTGATACCAAAACTAGGCAAACACTTTGGTAGAAAAGAAAACTACAGAGCAACATCCCACATGAAAATACGTATAAAATTTTTAAACAAAATTTTAGGAAATTGAATCCAACAATATAAAAAAGTAACTCATGGTCAAATGGGGTTTAATTTCAAGAAAGCGAGATTTTTTAACATTCAAAAATCAATGAATGTAATTCACCATAGAACACACTAATGAAGAAAAAATATGGTCATCTAAATAGATGCAGAAAAAGCATTTGACAAAATCCAGTGTCCATTACTAATAAAAACTCTCAGCAAACAAAAATAGAAGGGAATTTTTTAAATTCTAAACCCTAAAGACTTCAATGAAAAATCTACAGGTAACATCATACTTAATGGTAAAAGACTAAATGCTCTTTTCTTAAGGTCAAGAACAAGACGAGGATGTCTGCTCTTACCACTTCTATTCAACATTGTACTACCAATGCGACCAGACCAAAAAAGGAAAAAAGAAAATAAATAAAAGGAATCCAGGTTGAAAGATTAGAACATAAACTGAAGAAAATATATGGATGGCAAATAAGCAAATGAATTAATGGTCAACATTTTATTAGGGAAGTAGAAAGTAAAAGCATAGGAAATATCACTATACATTTATTTAAATATGTCCGATGAAAAAAGACTGATCATACATAATATTAGCAAGGATGTAAAGCAAGTGGAATTTTATAAACTACTGGTGAAAATATAAAATTGTTCAATTACTCTGAAAAATAGTTTGACAGAAAAACTTTAACATACCACTGAGCAAAGAGAATCACTAAATAAAACTAGGAATTGAATAATATATCATTAACTTGAAAAAAAATTAATACCTCAGTACTAAAGCTGGCATTTACTCAATGGTAAAAAGTAACTCAGTAGAAGATATAATGGAAGGGAACCTCCCATTTACAATAGCAGCAAAAAATAATAATAATGTTTATGAATGAACTAATAAATATGCAAAACATATAAAGAAAACCTTAAGAAACAGCTTATCAAAAGCATGATCCATTTTTTAAAAAATCACAAAGTCAGTTATGTCAGAATTAAGAACTTCTGCTCTTCAGAAGACATTGACCATAGACTTAGACGTGGAGCCATAGACATGAAGAAAATATTGGCAAATCACATAGCTGACAGCAATATTCTCCAGAGTGGTATATTGATTTGATGTAATTCCTGTCAAAATCCTAGCTGCCTATTTTGTAGAAATTGAGAAGTTGCTCTAAAATTTATATAGAAATACAAAGGACCCAGAATTGTTTTGACTAAAACAATCTTAGAGAAGGAGAACAAAGGTAGAGGATTCACATTTCCTGATTTCAGGAGGATTCTGGGAAACATGGCAGAGTGAGAGACATCCTCAGATCTCTCCCCTTGAAACAACAATAAGCTGAACATCTAAAACTCAACGAAAACACCTAAACTGCACACCAGCACATCTGAGCATGGGATCTGCACATAAGAGCTACCACGGGTTAGAACCCTGGGTGCCGGGCGGTGGACTGGGAGAAATAAAGAAGCTGCCTCCCACAGCCATCGGAGCTCTTTGCAAGAGGAGGGGAAGGGGTGAAGGTGCAGCGGCTTCCCTGATCAACCTGCCTGGAAGTACCGGAACTTCTAGCAGCCAGCAGCAGGTCCCAGTCATCAGGGCAGAAAGCACAGAAGCGGAACGGGACAGTAGAGAAGCAACAGTTGATTTTTACTGGCCCCGGTTCCAAAACCGAGGCTGAACTGCAGCCTGAAGCCCCCAACCCAAAGGGCCCATCCCCCCATATCCTCTGAGACCGATCACTGCGGAGCCCCAGGGGAATCTGAGCAAACACTACCAAAACTGTTGCTAGCACTGACAGGGACTGAAACTGAGAGTAGCAAGTGTGTTTAAATATCTACAAGAAAATAAAAAAGACATTTAGGCTTTATATAAAGCAGGGATCCAAGAGGCTTAGACACCATCTACTGGAAATCAAAAGAAAAGCACCTTCTTTGCAGCAGACTAAAGAGAGACCTTTATGTAATAAATCTTCTTTCTAGAAAAGCAACAGAATGCACTTCCATTAATATCCAGGCAAAAAAATAATCCATTAAACACCATGAACAACCAAGGTGACAGGGCATCTCAGAAAGAGAAAAATCTCCAGAAAATAAGCTTACAGACATAGAAATATGCGACTTAAATGACAGAATTCAGGATGGTACTTCTGAAAAAATTCAACGAGATCTAAAACAACTCAAGTCAACAATTTCAGGAATTGAAAAAACAACTAGACGAACAGAGCAAGGAGATTGAAACCCTCAAAAGGGTTTCAGTGAAGAACACACTACATGAAATAGCAAGCTTGGGAAATAGAATCGACCATGGAGGAAAAGATCAGTGATATCGAAGACAGAAATCTAAAAAGAAATCAGAAGGAAGAAGAGAGAAACTGAAGAATGAAAAATAGTGAAAGAGAAATACAAGAACTAGCTGATACCATCAGGAGAGGAAACATAAGAATAATGGGCATTACTGAAGGCGAGGAAAAGGAGCAGTGACTAGAAAGTATTTTCAGACAAATAGTGGACGAGAATTTCCCAAATCTAAGGAATGAGCTGGAGCTTGGAATTCAAGTCAACAGAACACCCAATTATCACATTTCCTGATTTCAAAACTTCCTACAAAGCTACAGTAGTCAAGACATTGTGGTACTGACATAAAGATAGACATGTAGATCAGTGGATTAGATTTGTGAGTCCAGAAATACACTTATACATTTATGCTCAATTGATTTTCGACAGACATGCCAAGATAATTCAGTGGGATTTTCAACAACTGATACAGGAACAACTGGCTATCTACATGCAAAAGAATGAAACTCTTCCACACCATATACAAAAATTAACTCTAAGTGGATGACAGACCTAAGTATGAGAGCTAAAACTGTGAAACTCCTAGAAAAAATATATAGGAGTAAATCTTCATGACCTTGGATCAGGAAGTGGCTTCTTAAATATGGCACCAAAAGCACAAACAACAGAAGAAAAACTAGGTAAATTGGACTTCATCAAAATTAAAATCTTTTGTGCTTCCAAAGATACTATCAAGAAAGTGAAACAACCCACACAATGGGAGAAAATATTTGCAAATTATGTATCTGATAAGGAACTTGTATCCAGAAGATATGAAGAACTTTTACTACCTCAACAGTTAAAATAAATAACCTGTTTTAAATGGCAAAGAATTTGAATACACACACACACACACACACACATACACACAAATGGCCAACAAGCACATAAAAGATGCTTAACATCATTAGTCTTTAGGGAAATACAAATCAAAACTGTAATAAGATACCAGTTCACATCTACCTGAAATCAAAAAGGCAGACAATAACAAGGGTTGGTGAGGATGTAGAGAAATTGGAACCCTCTGTGTAGCTGGTGAAATTGTAAAATGCTATAGCCACTTTAGAAAACAGTTTGAAAGTTACTCAAAATGTTAAATGTAGAATTACCATGACACAGCAGTTTCACTCCTAGATATGTAACCAAGAGAAAGAAATGAAAACATATGACCACACAAAAAATTATATACAGATGTTGAAGGTATCATTATACTTAATAGCCAAAAAGAGAAAACAACCCAAATGTCCATCAAATGATGCATGAATAAGCAAAACGTAGTATATGCATATAATGGAATATTATTCAGCAATGAAAATTAAGTACTGATATACACTGTAGATGAACTTTTTAAACATTATGCTAAGTGAAGGAGCTACTCACATATTGAAAATTCCTTTTATATTAAATCTCTAGAATATCTGTGTATTAAATCTCCAAATCCATAGAAACAGAAAGTAAATTAATGGTTTCTAGGGACTAGGCTAAGGGAAGAATGGGGAGAAAATGCTAATGGGTATGGGGTTTTTCGGGGGGAGGGGGATGATGCAAATGTTCTCAGTATAGATGGAGTAATTTTTGTGTCTGTGAATATACTTAAAAATCATTGAATTATACACTGTAAAAAAGTAAATTTTCTTGTATGTGAGTTAAATATATATTTATCATACAACCCATCCATTCCACTTTTAGATATTTCTAAAATATGTATTGAAATATAGAAACTATTTCCACACAAAGATTTATACATGGATGTTCATAGATTTATTTGTAGAAGTCAAAAACTGGAAACAGCAAATGTTCATCATTAGGATATACTACTCAGCAATAAAAAGAAAGAGTTGTTGCTACATTCAACAATATGGATGAGTGTAATAGTTATGCTGAATAATAATATGTGTAAAAAACCTATAGCCAACATCATACTAATATCTATTTTTAAAAACTCTATAGCTAACATCATATGTAATGATGAGAAACTAGCTTTCCTGCGAAGATCAGGAATAAGGGAAAGATGTCTCTCACACTATTTCTTTTCAACATCATACTGGAACTCCTAGCTATTGTAATAAAATAAGAAAAGGAAATAAAAGATATACAGATTGGGAAGGAAAGAATAAAACTCTGTTTGTTTACAGATGACATGATTGTCTATGTAGAAAATATAAAAGAATTGACAAAATTCCTGGAACTAATAAGCAATTATAACAGGATTGCCAAACACAAGGTTAATATACAAAAGTCAGTCACTTTTCTGTATACCAGCAATTAAAAAGTGGAATTTAAATTTTAAAAAACAATACTATTCATATTAGCACCTCCAAAAATGGAATACTTAGGTATAAATATAACAAAATAAGTATAAATTTTATCTGAGGAAAACTACAAAACTAAATAAAATCGAAGAAGAACTTAAACACAGAGGGATAATCCATGTTCAAGAATAGGAAGACTCAATATTGTCAAAATGTCAGTTCTTCTCAATTTGATCTATAGATTCAGTGCAAGCTTAATACACATTCCAGCAAGTTATTTTGTGGATATTGAAAAACTGATTCTAAAGTTTATATGGAGAAGCAAAAAGACCCAGAAGAGCCAACACGATGTTGAAAGAGAAGAACAAACTTTGAAGACTGACACTACCCAAATTCAAGACTTACTATAAAGCTACAATAATCAGGACAGTGTGATATTGGCAAAAGAAGAGATGGATAGCTCAATGAAACGGAATAGAGAGCCCCCAAATAGTCCTACATAAATATAGTCAACTGATCTTTAAGGAGCAAAGGCAATACAGTGGAGCAAAGATAGTCTTTTCAACAAATAATGCTGAAACAACTGAACAGCCTCATGCAAAAAAAAAAGAATCTAGATACAGACCTTACTTCTTTCACAAAAATTAATTCAAAATAGACCACAACTCTAAAGGTAAAACTTAAAACTATAAAACTCCTAGAAGATAAGAGAAAAACAAGGTAACCTTGGGTATGATAATGAGTTTTTAGATACAATACCAAAGGCATGATCCATGAAAGAAAATTGATAAGCTAGACATCATTAAAATTAAAAACTTCTGTGAAAGACACTGTCAAGAGAATAAGAGGAGAAGCCACGGACTGGGAGGAAATATGTACAAAAGACATCTGATAATAGAGTGTTATACAAAATATGCAACAAACACTTAAAAACAATAAGAAAGCCAACAACTTAATTAAAAATGTGCCAATCATTTTAGACACCTCACCAAAAAAGATAGCAGATAACAGAAAAGCAAATTAAAACAGTGAAATACTGCACACCTATTAGAATGGTCAAAATCCAGAACACTGATACCAAATGCTAGTGAGGATGTGGAGCAGCAATAATTCTCACTCATCGCTCGTGGGAATGTAAAATGGTGCAACCGTCTTGTCAGACAGATTGGTGATCTTACAAAACTAAATGTACTCATACCATGTGATGGAGCGATCACATTCCTTGGTGTTTACCCAAAGGACATGACAACTCATGACCACACAAAAACCTGTACATGGATGTTTATTGCAGCTTCATTCATAATTGACAAAACTTGGAAGCAACCAAGATGCCCTTCAGTAGGTGAACGGATAAATAAACTGTGTTATAACCAGACCGAGGATTACTATTCAGCTCTAAAGAGAAATGAGCTAGCAAGTCATGAAAAGACATGGAGGAAACTTAAATGCATATTACTAAGGGAAAGAAGCCACTTTGAAAAGGCTGCGTATTCTATGATTTCAATTATATGACATTCTTAAAAGGGCAAAATTATGGAGACAGTAAAAAGATTAGGAGTTGCCTGTGGTTGAGTGGGGGACAGATGAATAAGCAGATCACAGAGGATTTTTAGGGCAGTGAAACTATTTTGTATGATACTATAGTGGTAGATGTGTGCCATTATACATTTGAACAAACCCATAGAATGTACAAGACCAAGAGAACCCTAATGTAAACTGTGGACTTCAGGTGATTATGATGTACAATATAGGTTTATCAGTTGTAACAAATGTAACACTGTGGTGGGGGATGCTGATAATAGAAGAGACTGTACATATGTGGGGGCAGATATATATGGGAAATCTCTGTACCTTCCTCTCAATTTTGTTGTGAATGTAAACCTGCTCTTAAAAAGTCCTTAAAAAAAAAACAAAAATGAATTATTGATACATTCAACAATATGGTTGACTTTCAAGATAGTTATGCTGAGAAAGTAGATCACCGCCTAGCGACAAGAGTCTGGGAAGGCCAGACAGAGGAATTATAAAGGGACATAAGAAAACAAGTCCATGTTCATTATCTTGGTTGTGGTGATGGTTTCAAAGGTGTATGTGATGTATATGGTATCGTGGATGTATACATATGTCAAGACTTACCAAAGTGTATGGTTTATTGTATGTCAATTATAACTTAAAATTGTTTTAAAAATATGAATTGATTTATAAAATAATGCCAAAATAAGAAAAAAATTAATCCCCAATAGTCTGTGTGGTGGATATACAGACCAACATACTGAAATGCTCCATGAAGAGACACTAAAGATATAATAGGTAAATAAGGTGATTTCTGAAAAGAAAACGTTATAAACACCTAGAGGATTAGGGAGTTAGGGAAGGAAGATAGGATGAGAAAGCATTTAAGTTAGGATCATTTGAGGCACACTTGTCCTTTTCTAACATGTGTGAGTCAATACTTGATGCTTTAGTAGAAAGTAGTTTTTTCCCCTTCATCTTACCTGTCAATGTTCCTTTTGCATGTAACCCTTCCTCAGTATTAGGGAATAATTCAGGGTGGTTGTCCCTGGCCCAGCTGTAACCACTTTGAGTCTAAAGCATAAATTTTCAGATTCCATCTCTTAACACCATTACTGAAAATGCCATTTACCTTAGTCTGCCTAATCCCCATGGCTTGTTCTCCTCAGTCCTACACACCTCCAAGCAACGAGTTCAAGATCAGCATGAAATTGGAAGCACAGGACCCCAGGAACACCACATCCACCTGTATTGCCACAGTAGTTGGACTGACAGGTGCTCGCCTCCGCCTGCGCCTTGATGGCAGCGACAACAAGAATGACTTCTGGCGGCTGGTTGACTCAGCTGAAATCCAGCCTATTGGGAACTGTGAGAAGAATGGGGGTATGCTGCAGCCCCCTCTGGGTGAGTAACTAGACCCAAGCTCTCCTTAGTCAAGTAGTTATCTTCCCAAAGTTGTCCATCCCATTATGGAAAAACCTAGAGTCCCCCTGCCTGTCTCTTCTTTTTCATATGGTCCAAAAGAAAAGGCCCACGCAAAATAAAATGAGCTGTAAAATCAGGTTAATTTCATCTCTGCATTAACTTATGAGAGCCAAGCATCTCAGACTCTCCTTTTTCTAACAAAAAAAAACTACACCTTTCATCTTTCTTTGTCAGTTCCCATTTACCCTGAGAGACAGACTGGAAGGAGGTCTTGCCATTTAATCTCCCTCAAAAAGCCATAGAGCTTTTGTCAAATCCTACAATGATAACAAGAACTGAGGGGAAATTTTTCCAGTAAAAAGGATGACCTTTATAAGGGTCCCTTTTCTCCTTTACCCTAAATTCTTACTTGGTCCTGGGAATTTTCTTCCTTTGAATTAATTATCCAATAAAATGCATTGTTCTATTTAACTACTAACTCCACTAGATTTTTCTCCTTAAGTTCACTTTTTTTTTTTTTTTGCCTCAGTATACCTGAGAGATTTAGCCAATCTCTTCGGTTACTGTGAATCATTATTGCAGTGAGTCTCAGTGGAGGCTAGGGAGAGATGAGTTATGGGCTATGGGATATGTTCCCATCAGGAGGCTGTACTAGATTAATTGAGCATTACAGGACATGTACTGTTTGAAAATGCTTTGAAAAGTTATTTAGCATTTTCCCCCATTAACAAATTATTTTTAGTGTAAAATTTCAAACATATACAAAAGTAGAAAGGATAGCACAATGAATGTCCATGTATCCTTTGTCTTTGGTAATTATTAACACAGAGCCAATCTTGTTTTATCTGTACCTTTATAGCCTGCCCCTGTCTGCCAAATTGCCCAAACATAGTATCATTTTGTCATTAATATTTAGTATGTATCACTTATAGATAATATTTTAAAACACAATTATAACAGTATCACACAAATATTTACAAATATCAACAAATATTTACTCAGTGTTTAAATTTTCCCTATGTGTCTCTCTTTGTTTCTCTGTGTCTCTGTGTCTCTGTGTCTCTGTTTCTCTCTCTCTCTCTCTCTCTCTCTCTCTCTATTACAGTTTCTTTGAATCAGGATCCAAATAAGATCCACATATTGCAATTGGTTGATATGTCCCTTAAATCTCTTTTAACCTTTAGGTTCTCCTTCTCAATTTTTTTTTTTTTTTTTTGCAGTTTATTAATTGAAAAACCTAAGTCATTTGTCTTCAAAATTTCCCACAATTAGATTTTGTTGATTATGTATGGGATCATTTAACATGTTTCTCTATCCTCTCTTTCCTAGAAATTGGTAGCTAGATCTAGAGGCTTGATTAGGTTCAGTTTCAATTTTTTTCAGAATAATTCATAAATGGTGGTGTTTACTTCTATTACGAAACATGTACAGTTTGATTATCTCTTTCTTTTATAATGTAGCAGTCATTACTGCTTGTGGTCTAGATCAAGGGTTGACAGATTTTCTTAACAGGTCTGATAGTAAATATTTGAGGCTTACAGGCCATAGATTCTCTATTGCAGCTACTCAACTTTGTCTTTGTAGTATGAAAGCAGCCATAGACAATACACAAACAAATGGGCAAAATGGGTGGCCAGCCTGCTGGCTATAGTTTGATAACCTCTGATTTAGATTCATCAATTTATTATACTTGAAAAATGAGAAATTTAAATCTTATTATTCTGTCCACATAACTTAAATGGAATACACCTATTAAAATAAATTTTCATCAACTATTTGGTTGTCCTTAGGCATAGTTTGTGCAAGAAAGATGGTTTAAATGCTCAATTATTTTCTATATTTACCAGTTCTCAAAATTATGAATTGCTTTACTGACATCCTTCAAAAAGATTTAGGAGGGTTTTCTTGTTGTTTAGTATCATAAACTCAAGGATTTATACATATTCATTGTGTTTTAGTTCATTGTACTAATTGTTTTTATTGATTCTTGAATTGTCCTACCTTTGGCCTCATAGGAGCCTCATCAAGTTGTCTCCTGACTCTTTATTGTTTGATAGCTCTCTTGGATTTTTGGAATTTCAAAGTGTTCCTTGCTTGTCTTGTACATTTCTTGCCACAAATATGAAATCAGCTATTTCTTTTAGGCGCCTTAGCTCTTTTTGGTGGGAAATGGTATTTAGAGACCATAATCTAAGCAATAGAGTGCTCAAAGATAGTGGGTTGGTCATTTTTTCTAGGTCTTTTTGATATAGAGTGGTAGGAACATCTTTTTTTTATTATTAAGATTAAAAAAATTATTAGTTCGTTTTGATACTTACTACTAAAATTCGGGACAGTGGTATACTTATTTCATTTATGCTCTCATAAATCTGTGTCTCCGTTGTACAACAACAAAACTCTAGTTCTCTATGTCACTAACAAAATAACTCATTTGCTTTTTCCTCAATACACATACAACAGTCTTAGGATAACAATGCCAACACTACCATCATTATGAGTACTAACAGTATTTGAGTTATTTGCCTTTCTTTTTTTTCTATTCAGGGGAAATACAATCAAGTCATGTGTTATAAAGTCAATTGGATTAGTTTCTCCCTGGGTAGCAGTGCTACCAACTTGATATAAACTTAGACTCACTTGTTTCATTTTAATTTTGATTTTTAGAGATTGCCTTTTTAAATTTTATTTTATAAATACATAAACGATACACATTTTTCTTAAAGACAAAGCCATACAGCAAAGCATATTCAGTGAAATCCTCTTCATTCTATTCCTTTCTTTTGCCATAGGTAACCACTTTCTTTTATAGTTTATAGTCAACTTTTTAAATATAAAAAATGTATTCATGTGTGTGTATGTAGATATGTATCGTCCACATATATAGGTATGTATAGATATGTACATATATAGATATGTATCCTCCACCTTCTTATATAAATGACAGCATACTATACATACTTTTCTCGACCTTGCTTTTTTCATTTAACAATATGTCCTGAAATCACTTCTTAGTTGTATGGAGATATTCTTCAATTCTTTTTATAGTCATATGGTACTGGATTATTCTCAACCTACTTTAGGAATAATTGTTTAGAAGTATCTTGGGAGGCTATTAAAAATAAAAGGTCTCAGGGATAATGGTGACCACTTAAATCAAAATCTTTCCATAAATTCTCCATAAATGTACAGATCAAAAAGGAAAGCAAATCAATACACCCAGAACTCATGCCTAAACATAAATAGGAGTCAAGAATATCACAGATTTCAATTACATGTTAGTCTATATGTTCAGTTATAAAGAACCGAAACTAGTACAGTCAGTACCAGATTGATGCCAGAATGAAGAATTGTAAGTGGGAACTGCTTAAAAAAGAGAGAGGGCAGTAGAGGTTTAACATAATCCCCAGAAAAAGTCTCATCCAGAGTGGGAAATGCTAAGAACAGAGCTAAGACCTATGGGTCCAGAGCATTGGCTTCTGGTGAATCAGAAGGAAGATTGTGAATTGAAAGTGTAAGGGACTGGAGATAGCAGTCTTGGGAAGATAACTACCTTTGGGGGAAAGGGAGACTTAATCCTAAAGGAAAAGAAGGAATCAAGGGATGGTAATTTATATAGGAACAAAAGAGAATCATAAAACATATTGATCAAAAGACATATTGATCTTTCCATCCATCCCATCTACTAAAGAAACTGCTTTTCACTAGGCCAATAGAAATACTCATGACTCCAGATCCCCGGCCAAATAGAACCTCCTGTTTTTGCTGGTCCAGGAAAAGACAGTACATTTCAATTGATTAGGAAACAGCAGTCAACATTCATAAAATGTTTCTATATGACAGAAAACAGATATGGATAAGACCATTTTAACTACTGAAAATAAATGACTAACCAGAGGAACACTATTGTATGACAACCCAACTTGAATTAAACAAGTATTGACAGACATGAAAAAATAACCTTGAATCATAGATTTTAAAAGCCAAACTAGAAATGCACAATAGACAAGAAGATATAAAAAATAGAATTATCCAAACTTAAGAAAAAACAATGAAGAAAGACAAAATTATTTCAATTGAAGACTCAATTCCAGGTGCCCAATGGGACATTAGGTTCAACTAAAATATAATAAGGGACATTGAGAAGAGAAATAAAAATTGCCAAAAAAATAAAAATAAATATTAGAAAAGGTCAAAAAGTATCAGAAAGGAACTAATAGATATAGAACCTACTCAACAAAGATCCAGTGTGTATCTATATATGTTTGTATGTACGTATAATTGGAACCCCTGAAGAAAATAAACTAAACAATGG
The DNA here is from genome assembly GCF_000325575.1 of Pteropus alecto. NCBI lineage: Eukaryota > Metazoa > Chordata > Mammalia > Chiroptera > Pteropodidae > Pteropus > Pteropus alecto. The sequence continues at coordinate 1,138,863 of NW_006429634.1, read as the reverse complement.
AATAAAATTAATACTTAAAATTATAATACAAGAAAATTTTCCAAACATTAAAGACTTGAATCTACATATTGAAAGAACCTACCTTATTCCTAAGAAAATTGATTCAGATTGGTCAACTCTAAGACATATTCTCATAAAACAATTACACTTTAAGAATAAAGAAAAATTCCTCTTAAGCCTCCAGCAAAAAGGCCAAATTATTTACAGGGGTAAAAAAGTCAGGTTTGCATCATACTTCTCAACAGCAAAGTACAAAGTGAAAAGAAGTGAAACAATGTTTTCAAGAAATTCAAGAGAAAAAAGTGAGAACAAGAATTTTATATCAAGACAAGCTGTTTCAAGTAATGAGATTATTACTGAAACCATTTTCAGCATGCAAGAACTTAGGAAACCCTATAACCCCAAGCCCTTTCGGAGGAATTAGAGAAAGAGCTTCAGCCAATAAAAGATTGTCAATCTAAGGCAAAAACAGAAGTAGGAACAAGAAAATAGTATGTGTATCAGTCTAGGTCTCATGAAGAGAGAGAACCCACACAGTAATTTGAATGCAGAAAGTTTAATATTTGACTGTAACAGAGGATTAGAGGAATGAGGGATAGGCTACTCGAAAGAAAAGAGAACTCTAAAGGATAGAAGAATAGCAGACACAGGAGAAGCCACTACACTGGGGCCGAGATAGAGGGCCCAAAGAAGAGTGTACCCTCCCCCATTCTCAGAGCTGAGATGTAGAACTTGTTGGAGAGGGCACAGCTATGGCTCACTGGACAAGAGAAGTCACTATGGTGCCACAGCTGTAGAACTTGTTAGAAATTTACCCTTTAGGGCTCTAGGAAAGTTATTCAGGGAAATGTGTCTTTTTGGAGAAACTGCTGCAAAACCACTTAAGGTGAGGAAGGCTGATGCTGCTGCTGCTGGTGGTGGCCACTGATTACTAGTTACTTCCATGAACTGCAGGAAATGAGCAACAGAGAAGATTGGAGTGCTGCAGGAGCCTGCCGAGCAAAACACTGGAACCAGAAAGCAAGCCACTTTCCTACTGTAATATCCTTAGATAGGATCAAAGGATATCACTTAAAACTAATAAACCAAATAGTAGAAGTGTAAATGAGAAAGTTAAAACAAAATTCCAAAACTGTCTAAATACCAAAGGAATAACAAGATCAAGAAATAGACCACACAGAGAAAGAGATAAACTAATATGGAAAACACAGGAAATAAAACAGATTTGAAACCAGATGCATAATAATAAATGTAAGTGGTTTTAACTCAACTATTAAAAGGAAATAATTTTCAGATTGGTACTCAAAGTTAAACCCAGCTTTATACTGTGTACAGTGGACATATATGTAAAGTGAATCAGAAAAGCTAAAAATAAAATGATGATCAAGGATACACCATGGATATTCAAGTGATATAATAGCAGAAGTTACAATTTTGGTATTAGAGAAGGTAGAATTCAGATCAAGATGCATTAAACAAGACAAGGAAGCCACTTTATAATGCTTAAAGGTGTCACAAATCCCAATGAAAGTGTAATGGTTATAAATATTTCAGTACCAAATATTTCAGTACCAAAATAGAAATTATGATAGATGCAAAGAGATATAGACAAACACTCTAATAGGAGATTTAACATAGCTCTCTTAAGGTAAGACAGGCTAAGAGGACAAAAACTAAAAGTACTGAAGACATTAATGAATAAGGAAGAAAGTCATGAACTTCGACAAAATTCAGCACACTACTGGGAACTCATATTTCCCAATTTATTTTTTATTTAATTTCATTATTGATTTCAGGTATACAGTACAATGGTTAGACGTTTATATAGTTTATAAAATTATCCCTCTGATTGCTCTTTTTCTCCTCTGGTTCTATACCTAGCCATTACATTAATGCTAACTGCCTTCCCTATGCCATGCTCCCCAATTTCAAAACTTTTACTGCAAAACTACAGTACTTAGGATATTGTGGTACTGACATAAAGGTAGACATAGAAATCAGTGGGTTAGATTTAAGAATCCAAAAATAAAGCCATACATTTATGCTCAATCGATTTTTAACAAGAGTGTTAAGTCAGTTCAGTGGGGTTTGTCAACAACTGATGCAGGGACAACTGGCTATCCACATGCAAAAGAATGAAGTTGGACCCTGCCTTCACACTATATACAAAAATTAACTTCAAGTGGATGATAGACCTTAATGTAAGAGCTAAAACTATAAAACTCTTAGAAAAAAACATAGGAGTAAACCTTGGATTAGGCAATAATTTCTTAGATATGGCACCAAAAGCACAAACAACTAAAGAAAAACTAGATAGATTGGACCTCATCAAAATTAAAAGCTTTTGTGCTTTTATGGACACAAGAAAGTAAAAGACAACCACACAATGGGAGAAAATAGGTAAGTCATTAAAGACAGAAAGTAGATTAGGATTTTCCAGGGACTGGGATATAGGGAGAAATGAGAGTGGCTGCTAATAGATAGGAGGTTTCTTTTTGGAAGAGTGATGAAAATATTCTAAAATTAGGCACAGTGATCTTGCACAACTTAAAAATCACTGAATCATATACTTATTGGGTGTGAGTTATATCTCAAAAAAAGTTTTTTTTTTTAATCACATATCTGATTCAACATATAGTGTTGAGGAAACTGTATATCTCCATGCAAAAGAATGAAATTGGACCTTTACCATACACGAAATACAATAATTAACTCAAAACGGATCAACTCTTAGAAGAAAAACATAGAGGAAAAGCTTCACGACACTGGATTTGGCAATGATTTCTTGGATATGATACCAAAAGCACAGGCAACAAAAGAAAAAAATTTGACTGCATCAAAATTTTGTTCATCAAAGGACACTATCAACAGAGTGAAAAGGGAACTCACTCAATGGGAGAAAAATCCATGTCTTAGCTAAGATGGGAAATATTTACTAAAATATTTTTTCTGCTTAAATTTTATATTACTCATATAATTCAAACAAAACCAAAAAAAAAAAAAAATCTAAAACTGGACAAAAGACTTGAAAAGACATTACTCTAAAGAAGATAGGCAAATGGCCACTAAGCACATGAAAAGATGCTTAACATCACTAATCATTAGGGAAATGCAAATCAAAACCACAGAGAGGTAAGCACTCCACACCCATTAGGACGGATGGCTATTATCAAATAAATAGAAAATAGCAAGTGTTGATGAGGATGTGAAGAAACTGGAACTCTTGTGTATTACTAGTGGGAATGTAAAATGGTGCAGCCACTGTGGAAAACAATATGGTGGTTTCTCAAAAAATTAAAAATAGAATTACTATATGATTCAGAAATTACACTTCTGGGTATATAGGCAAAAGAATGAAAGCCAGGGGCTCAAGCAGATATTTGTATACCTATGTTTAGCAGCATTATTCACAATGACCAAAAGGTTGAAGCAATCCAATTGTCAATCAACAGAATAACAGGTAAACAAATACGGTGTATACATGTATATACAATGGAATGTTATTCAGCCTTTAAACTAAAGGAAATTCTGCCACATACTACAGTGTGGATGAAACTTAAGACATCCTGCTAAGTGAAATAAGCCAGGTACAAAGGACAAATACTATATAATTGCACTTATCTATCTGAGGGAGCTAATATAGAGAAATTCACAGAGACAGAAAATAGAATGGTGGTTGCCAGGAGCTGGGGAGAAAGAAGGGGATAGGGAGTTACTGTTTAATGGGTACAGAGTTTCAGTTGGGAAAGATGAAAAAGTTCTGGAAATGGGTGGCAGTGATAGTGCACAACAATGTAAATGTACTTAATGCCCCTTTTGAGAAAGAGGAAATGTGTGTTTATACACACATACACATATATAATATATATGAAATTATTTTATATACTTAGTTTTATGGAGAGAAACACAGTAATATGAAACCAGAACATAATGGAAAGGTCACCTGTTGGGAGTGTCTGGGAATCGGTGGAAATTATGATAATGAGAGAGAGAATGGTATTCTCTGAGAATACCATTTTATAATCTTTTGACTTTGTATTATATAAATGTTTTACTTAATAAATAAAATTAAACCAAAAAAGATGAACAAAGCAGAAACAAACCAAATCGTGTATTAAATGCATATCATAACCATATTGAAAAAAGAATTCAAATAACCTGAACACTGAACCTTCACTGTATACCCTTAATGGAGCATATTTTAAAGAAAAAAATGAAACTGCAAAGAAATTCTGACTTTTTATTAATATTAATGGTTTTGCCATAATCTGCAACTGTTTTACATGTATTGAAGATAAAGCAAATGAGTAAATAATATACAAATGTGGAGTGGGAGAAGATGAAGAAGAATGCTGCAGTATAGGATTTGATAGGAGGCATCTGTACGGACTCTAAACTTTAACTTATATATTTGTATCATATGTATATATTTTCCAAGCACTGTCCATTGAAAAGGCCTGGAAGCAGTGACACCTCAGAGACACCTCAGAAGCAATGAGCACACCTTGATTTTGGTTTCCAAATCCCATTTTCCACTAAAAGGAATTATGCTCCTTGGAGAAATGGCTGATTCAAAGGCTGAGCAGAAGAGAAAATACAAGGGGAATCTGGAACATCTTGCTATGCCAGAAAGCAAAGAAGTCTCAAAGAATAATGGAGACATATCAAAAGAACACAGGAGCTAGCTTGAAGGGGTTCTTACTAACCAAAATTGAAACAATATGAGTATTAAAAAGAATAATAAAAATAAAAGAACAATGGTAGTAGCATTCATGGTTCCCTAGTGATATACAAGGGAAAAAAAAAATCAAGTTTCAAGGAAAGGCCTTCTTTACAGAATGCCAGCTAATAAATATAGATGGAATGATAGAAAATTGCCATTTTAATAGATTCAGTGAAAGATAATCAATGAACGCTAAAACCAGAGGGTAAAAAAGCTTATTGGAGAATAGAATATTCAGTCTCAAGTTTCTTCCCACAGATTACCTATTACAAAGGGATTGCAGTGAAGAAATCTGTCAGTCACCCATAACAAGTGATCAAATTTAGTATCATCAATAATTTGACAAACTGACATGTGCCTCTTGAAGTAATGCAGTGAGAAGTAGTCAACATTACTTGTATAGTATTTTTGTCAAAACTATTTAACATGAACCTAATTAATTATAAGGAAGCAATCAGAAAAAATAAAAATTGTGGGACATTCTATAAAACAGCTAACCCAAACTCTTCAAAAATATCAGTTTCATAAAAAACAAACAAAAGACAACAGGGCTGTTCTAGATTAAAGGAGACTAAAGAAACATGACAACCAAATGCAATATGTGATTCTTGATTGGATCCTGTATTAAAAAATTAAATAGCTATTATAGAGAACATTTTGGGGGCGATTGAGAATATTTTTCAAATTCTTGAGTGTGATAATAATGCAGTATTAAAGGAGACTGTCCTTGTTCTAAGAACAAATGTACCGATGTATTTAGAGGTAAAGTATCATGATGTCTCTAAATTTCACATAGTTCAGAAGAAAAAGCGTATGTAGATATATGGAAAAATGTGGTAAAATGTTAGTAATTATTGAATCTAAGTGAAGGATACATAGTTGTTCATATGCTATTTTTACTACTTTTCTCTAGGTTTAAAATTTTTCAAAATAAAGTTTTAAATAAATTATATATATAATTATACATATATATGTGTGTGTGTTCATGTTCCCCAGGCCTCCTCTGGACCTCTCCCCAGAGTTGCTGAATCAGAATCTCTAGGTAATGGGGCTTGGGATTCTGCATGGTAAATGGCTCTCCCGAGACTCTAATGCAATTGGTCTATATTTGGGAAGCATTGCTCTAGAAGAGCATTCTTTCTCTATTAAAATTTTGTATGATTTGTGTGTGTGTGTGTGTGCGCGCGCACATGTTCTGTTCTCATAAGAACATTTATTGCTCCCTCACAAGAGTCCTCCAGGGAAAAAGATAGAAAGGTAGGATGATTTACAGGTGACGTTATCTATCGGTGCTGCCAAACTTTTCCTCATGTCCCTTTGTTCTACTGACCTTTTTTACTGCTCAAGACTGATTATTTCTTGTAAACAGGGCTGTCTGGATCACTAGTTCTCAAACTTGGCTGCCAGTTAGGATCACTTAGGGAGCTCTTAAAATTTTCAGTGCCTAGGCCTTAGATCAGCTAAATCAGAATTTCTGGGGTGATACGGATGTACCATTTAATGCTCCCTAGGAGATTCCAGTGTCTAAGTTTGAGAGTCACTGGTCTAGAGCAGAAGCCGGCCTCTGGTGGCCCCTAACCAAGTGTATTAGGATCCCAGTACAAACTGCCTGCTTAGCAAACTTGGTCATGTACTCTGGTGTATATATGGTACATTGACTTGAAAGGAACCTTTCGTATGTTTCTGTCACTGATCAGCCTTTTCATTTACTAAGTCACCTCCTGGACCCGTCAATAAAAAGGGGGATTTAAAAAGATGCATATTTCATTTTCTGGTCATAGAAATTTGAACTCTGTTTATAGAAATTTGTGGGGGGTGGAAAAAACAAAAACAAAATTTTAGAAAGAACTAACTTTAACCATGGTGGCTTAAATGTTTATAAAGTTAATTTTTTTAAATTTGGGGAATTCCAAAACCATCTATATCTATGCCTAGCTCAAGATTAGTCACAACTACCACCCCCAATTAAGTTAATCTGAATTAATTTGTGTTTCAGTGTGTATATGGGGGTATAGCTGAGAAGTGGTGATAGAATCCTATCAGAGCTAAAAGGAATCCTAACAGTCCTTCCCCAGTACAATCACTTCTTCCTCAGGGAAGACAGTTTGTTCAGCACCTACCTGTCTTCTAGTTCTACTTCTCATTTCTGTCACTCTTGGGGCAAAATTTAGATAGGCCACCAAACCTTGGTTTGAAAGCACTGCTTTAATTCAGTGTTCTTATCTGACAAATACAGAAACAGGAAGAGGAAAGCAAGTTGTCTAAGACTGTACAGAGAGCGGCATATTTCAGTACATGTATTTGTATATACACACATATACAAAGCTCTTCTAGGAGGAAAGAATACGTTGGGACTGTCATGGAATCATCTTGACCACCATAGTCTAATAACTTCACAAAGCTTGTAATTATTATGTAGGACAATGGCAGGGTGGAGAGTAGGGCCCTGGTTCCTGGTGTGGATGCTGTTCTGTTAACTGCCACCAGAGGGCATGAACTATGATTAGATTCTAGACCTTATGATCTGCATTTAAATCCAGAGTTTCATCAGGTCATTGTTTAAACAGCTGCACCCTAATTTATTCAGTAGTTCCATCATCTTGGGAGCACCTGGAAGCTCTTTATAACTTATTCCATATCAGTATTTTTAAGGTAAGCAGAACACTTGCAGCATGCCTACGTTTAGAATTAAAGAGACCTGACTTTGTAATATTAGCCACTTACTAGTTTAGTTGTGCAGTAAGTTGCTTTGCTTTGACTTTTAACCTTGAGTTTCAACTACGTCACCTGCCAGATCTTTAATAAACTGCCACATATGGTTTTTGTGAGGATTAAATGTAATAACATGATAAAACATAGATCAATTCCTGGCACCCATTTAATAAATGGAGATATTTTTTCTTTGTTCAATAAAACTCTTACAGAGCTTATAGTTGGAAAATACATACACATTACAAGGAAAAAAAAGAAAGGAAATTCAAGCAGCGTTAAGAGCTAAGGATAAATAAGAAGGGAGCAGGATTAAGAGGCTATTCTAGGTAAATAGTCTAAGAATGCCTCTCTGAGGAGCTGAGATTTCAGCAAAGAACTGTTAAAGATTTGAGGAAAAGGAAGGGTGTTTAAAGCAAAGAGACACAGCTTGGTGTGTTTGAGGAACAGAAAAATCAATGAATAGTGATAGATGAGTTAGGAGAAGTAAGCACCTTCCAGATCATGTAAGTTTTGTTAACATGCATAAAAGAATTTAGATTTATTTTGTGCTGTGAGATATGAGCATAAGAGTGATGTGATCTGATATATATATATTTTTAAATGAACATTCTGGCTGCTATGTGGAGAGCAGACAGTAAGAGGCAAAAGTAGAAACAGTCTGGTTAGAAGTCTGTTACAATAGTCTAGGCAAAGTCTTACTGTGGCTTAGATTAGGGTAGTTAGTAGTGGATGAGAACTATAGAATGGTTAGAACTGGTTTGGTTTAGGATATAAGATGAAAGAGCCATCAAGACTTGCCAATTAATTGTATTTGAGGAGTAATAGGAAGGGAGGAATTGGGTGACTTAGTCTAGGCTTTTTGGTATGAGCACCTGGGTTTAATAAATGGTGCCATTAATTGAGATGAGATGACTGGAGGAAAGAACAAGTTTGGAGGAGATAGCGAAATCAAGAATTCTGTTGTAGACTTACTCATTTGGAGATCTCTTCGTCTCCACGTAGAGTTATAGGATAAGGCAATTGGAAATATGAGCATGAAACTCAGAGCAGAGGTTTGGGCTGGAGATATAAATTGGCAGTTATTATATGACACAAAGAGAGTAGAAACCAAGAAATGACCTGTCTTTTTCCTTGTAAGCACCCAGGCCATTGTTTACTTTGAGGAGACCCTCAAATTATTGTTTTTATTCTTCCCTTCCTGCTTTCACAAATTTATGACTCCAACTTTTATTTTTTTTTTTACCGAGAGAGTGTAGAAGGGTTGAGTGATGAAATATTTGAAGATATTAATGTGATGAAGGCTCTGGAGACAGAGGAGTTGGGTTTAAATCCTACCTCTGCTATTTACTAATTTAGTAACCTTGGGTATTTTATTTAATTACTCTCAGTCTTTTTCGTCTATAATAATAATAACACTAGCCAGTATTTATCTAACAATTATTAGATACCAGGCAATGTTTTAAGTCCTTTGCATGTATTAACCTATTTTAATCCTTAGAACAACCCATTGAGGTAATAAGTATTCTTATCCCACTTTATCATTAAGGAAATTAAAGCCAGAGGGAGGATTCGTAATTTTCCAAAAGTTACACACCAAGTAAGTGTCTGCTGGATTTGAATCAAGGCAGCCTTGCTCCAGAGCCAGTGCTACTTTTCTCCTAATTCACAGAGTTGTCTTAGTGGTTAAATGAGATAACCCACTTGAAGTGCTTAGCACGTGGAGCCTGGCACATAATGTGTGCGTAATCGGTGTTTTCTTTGGGAGGCAGCACAGAACCAGATGAAAAGTCCTGAGGCTCCAGCCTGACTGCAAGAACAACTTACATGACCATGAACAAGTTTCCTAGCCTCTCTGGACTTCAGTATTGTCATCTACAATATAAAACCTTCATATTATATGGCCTCTGAGGTCCCTTTCAATGTTAAAAATCTATCTGTGACCTCCTACCCAAGACAGATTATGGAAACATTCGAATTTGGAGTGGTAGGGGGTCCCCATGTCACCTCGGGGTACAGGAAATAAGGTACCTCAGTAATTCTTTGGGTTGGTAACATTTCTTTTTTGCCCTTCTACTTTTGAAGAAGCTTGCTAGGAGGTACTAAAACAATATTTCAGAACCATGAGGTCTGGGGTGAGACCATCATATATTGGAATTTGTCTCCACCATTTACTACCTTGAACAAGCTACTTGTCTTGAGTTTCTGTTTCATCATCTGCAAACTAAGGATAACAACAGTGCATACCTCACAGTATTATTTCAAATAAACAGTAAGAAATTACAAATAAAATATTTAATACATTGTAAGCATTCAATACATATTAGCTATTATAAGGGTTCCCGGAGCTGAGAGAATTTTTTTTTTTCCTAGCTTTTCAAGTTCCAGATGAGGTAGAGGCACCTGAGTAACCTGTTCCTAAAAAATGGAATTGGGTGTTAAATGGCGAAGCACTCTAGTTGTTGGGAACTGAGGTCCTGAATCTGAATTTTCTAATTGTGCAAGCATTCCTTACTACTCCCCTCTTTTACCAAGGTGTAGGGAGCATTTCTCTAGAACAGTTGTGCCTTGCTTTGCCTTATCCATAGATGTATTGAACCACTCATGACAAATCTGCTCTAGGTTTGGCTTGCTTCAGCCCTTTCCTGACCTAAGGAGAGTTGTTTTCCCCATACACACAGACAAGGCCCAAACCAGAATTTCTGGAGAAATTTATTTTTTTTTCTTTTAACTATGATAAAAAGAAGAGTCGTAGTTAAGACTCTTTGGACTATGAGTGCCAAATCCAACTCAAACCAGGTTAGAGGAGGGGAAAAGGAAGATGCAGGAATTACTGACTTGTATAACTGAGAAACCTAAGGCCTGATGTTAGTGTCTAGATGCAGGATTTTAAACACTCTGATGTCTCTCCGTCTCTTGCTCGCCCTTGGCTTTACTCTCAGTTATGTTCTCCATATAGCAAATCTACAAACATCTTTCTAGCCATGATCTGAGAGAAAGAAATGCTCTCTCCTCCAACATGCATATGTCGGAAAACAGTTGACCCAACTTGAGACATACATGCACATTCTTGGTCTCAGGGAATCTGATGCTCTTAAATGCCATTATTTTCCACTCCATGACTAGGCAGGTAGAGTCATATGACAGACATTCCCAAAAAATCACATAGAATTCGGGTGGGTTTTTTCCCAAAAGGAAAAAGTAAGTGATAGCAGTTTTAGATTAAGTGATAGGAACATCCACATTGCTATCAGCATCATTGATATAAGTGACCTTGGGAAGCTTGACGTAGCTTAGCCAGCTTTGAGACTAAAAGTTTAAATCATATGAGTGATAACTCTCTTCTTTTTCCATTTTCTTCTCTCTTCTCCCTTCTTCCCTTTTAATTTAATTATAGTCATTAATCAGTACTTAATCCCAAAAGCTGATTTTTTTTTTCATTTTACATGCATACTGATAGTTTAACATAGCGTTTAAGAGTATGAGTTCAAGGGTCAGATCGCCTGGGTTTCAGTCCTATCTTTGTTATTTACTCACTTTGAAATCTTAAAAAGTTTACTTTATACCTCATTTCTCATCTATAAATTGAAGATAATATCTACCTTACCGGTCATAATATCTACCTCACCGGTTATAATATCTACCTCACCAGGTAAATATTAGCTAGTGGAAAGTAATTGGCGCAGTGTCTAGCGCACTGTAAAGTGCTCAATAATATCAGATACTGTTGTTATTTCCAGCTCTGCAGCTTTGGAGCAACCTAGTGGTTCCTTTGTCAAGAACAGGAAATCTGTAGTAGTTTGGGAAACTATCCAAAAGCACTAGATTTTGCTATCTTGGGACAGAGAGTTGAAGTTAGATTGAAAGAAGTACTTGGAGCTTTTTTTTTTTTTTTTTTTACTAATTGGAAGACCTACTACAGTAACAATCTTATTTTTACAATTTCTTAATTAAATGGCGCATTCGTATTGGCTTTCCCTTGTCGAATGACAATGCACAATTAACCTCTCTAGGCTTTTTCCTCTTTTGTAAAAATATTTTCAGATAGGATGATCTCTTACATCTTCATCATTGCCTGATCCTACGTTGTTTAAGTTAAAATAAATATCAAAAAGTGTTTTGTACTTCGTGTGTGTGTGTGTGTGTGTGTATGTGTGAAAGAAGAGGGTTCACAAACTAGGGTGAAGAGCGAGAACAAGTGAATGAGAGAGAGAGAGAAATAGTGAATTAGTTTATATTGACATAAACCAAAAAGATTTACTTGCGTATTGGGTTTTATCAGTTGACATAATTGGTTTCTTCTTAAGAAATTATTAAGAAGAATAACTTTCACACTCTACTATCTAGATCATTTCTAAGTATTTGTTAATTCTATCTCACATCTATTTTGGATTTTTCAAGGAAAACTTTTAGGCATTATGATATATAATCTGTAATACTTATCTTGGAGTCACGAAACTTGGTTGGGGACTTTGTTCCACTACTTACTTTGCATCATTACACTTGGGCAAGTTATATTCCCTCGGTGTGCCTCATTTCTTCATCTGTCTAATGAGGCATTTCTTCTGTTTAACCTTTAAGTCCTTTCCTAACAATCTATGATTCCGTAACTTATCACAGCATAGGTTGTGGCAGGAGTAGCTGGATTCCAAAGGGAAAACTTAATATCACCATTCCCTTTAAAACATATTTTTTATCTGTTGCCCATTATGTTTGCTACAGGATTTCGGCTGAATGCCTCCTCTTGGCCCATGTTCCTTTTGAAGACGCTAAATGGAGCAGAGATGGCTCCCATCAGGATTTTCCATAAGGTACGGTGTCCCTCAGATACCACCAACTCCAAACTGCTTAAGGTCAAATGCTTACATTCTTTCAACTACTAAGCCTCTAATGTCTATATTATGTTTATGGCCTGAGGATACTAGTTCAGCAGAAGGATTTTTTGGTACCTTATGAAAGAACAATTATGCCTGGAGGAATATTAGATCATAAGTTAGGATTCCTGAATTTTGGATCTCAGCTCTGCCAATAATAAGCTATATCCTTTTAACCTCATGTATAAAAAAGTGAAATTCTCTCTGCCTCACAGAGTTGTTAAGTTAAAATGTGTTTACTAGTAAAACATGTAAAATATGATATAAATCTGAAGGAGCTGTTTTTATTACAGATCTTGGAGTTTCGTAAGGTCCATATGCTAAACAGAAAGAAAGGAGATGATTTTTTGAGTGCCTATAGTATGTTTGGAGTTTATATGCACTACCCCATTTAATATCCACAGTTAACTTTCTGAAACAAGAATTATTATTTCTATTTAATAGTTAAAGAAACAAATACTTTCAAATAAGCAACTTGCACAAGATCACATGGCCAATAAGTGGTGGAACAGGGATCCAAAACTTGTATTCATTCTTCCTTGTTTCTCAAGTAAGGAGGCATCAGTCTGCTCTCAGTTGAATTCTTTAATGAGATTAGAGTTACTGTAAAGGGTTGTGCTGCTAGTAAAGTCTAAACTCTGAGAGTACTCTGGTTCCCAGAATGTAGTTTACTGGGCAACTTAAAAACTCTTTCACTGCAGAATATCTCAAAATGTTGAGCAGGGAAGCAACAAATGTTCTTTTAAATGCTTTGTCGAGCTTATTAGAAAGTAAGAACACTCTCCAGAGGCCAAAATGAAGAAGGCAAACCAGAGTATTAAGTGTATGTACCGAACCCGCAGGTGTTTTAAGGGGCTTTGCCAGTCTTACTTTCCAAGAATCTTATCTTTTAATAGCCACAGTAGGATAGGAGGTGAGGCCTTGGGTCCAGGCAAGCCAGGGCATGGACTTGAGACTGCCACATACAAAACCAAATCAGATCCTTCAGATGTTTACTCCTTTAACATAATAGTTAAAAAGGCTATTATGTTGATGAGGAAGAGTCTTTGCCTGGGCTTTGGGAAGGAGTGGGAAGAGAGACATCTCCATAAAATAATCTTCCCAATGGAAGTTCAGAGTTCAGATATAGTACCTGTGTTATCTAAGAACTCCAGAGTTGTATGGAGATATTTCTGAATGCCTGGCAGAAGCAAACCCAAAACCTCTCTAGAGGATTTGATTGCTTTCAACCCTGATGTCATAGAAGTCCCAAAAGTAAAGTACCACTGAAGATGAGTAGTTGGTTCAGAACTATAGAGCCCTCAAAACAAATCCAACATAGTGGGACATCAGTGGACACAGCAAACAATAATATTATAATGCCAAGGACTTTTGGATAATAGAAATATCAGATAGAGATTATAGATTAAGTATTTGAAAATGATTAAAGAATGAAAAGAAGAAATTTTTTAGATGAGAAAAGTATAAAATTCTATTTTTAAAAAGACATCTGAAAAAAATCAAATTGAACATCTAGAAATGAGACTTAACCATTAAAATTCAAAATTAATAGGTATACAAGCAACTTAGACATAGATGTAGAATTAACTGAAAGACTTGTAAGGAATTTCCCTAGAATGCAGCACAGAGAGATAAAGAAATGGAAAATATTAAGAAAAGAGACAAGGAGAATAATATTAGAAGGTTCAATGATGCTGAACATGAAATCCAGAAATACTAACCTTAGAAAGAATAAAAAAGAGTCGATATTTGAAAAGATAATGACAGAATTTTCCAGAGTGTATAATAAAGACAAATATATACCTTAAAACATCATGGTATAACTAAAGTCAAAAGAAAACATCTGAGCAAGTAATCACACAGAATATTTTCGAAAGAATTAAAGTTAGGCCGTCAGCACATTTCTTGACAGCAGCAGTACAAAGCAAAGATAACAGAATATCTTTGAAGTACTGAGGAAAAATAGTTGTCCACTTAGAATTTATATCTAGTTAGACTATTATTTCATAATGAATATAAAATCAAGACATTTTCAAACAAACTAATCTAAGTAGATACTAATATATCTGCTGAAAGAACACCTGAAGAATATATTTCAGGACGAAGATAATTGAACCCATAAAGGAAGAAAAGATGCAAGAAGTAGTGTCGAGGAAGGATTGGTTAACATTTAGGTAAAGCTAATCAAGCATTGCCTATAACTGCGTAAACCAGTTATAATAACAAAAGTGATTAATTAGTATAACCATGTGGAATAAATTATCAAACATTTATAAATATAGAGAACAATCTGGTGATGGTTTGAGGGGAGATGAGTTGAGGGGCTAGGAGAAAGGGGTGAAGGGTTAAAGAAGTACAAATTAGTAGTTGATAGATGGTCACGGGGGTGGGGAGCATGGCATAGCGAATGCAGTTAGCATTACTGTAATGGCTAGGTGGAGAGCCAGAGGAGAGTAAGAGCAACCAGGGGAATTGTTTTATAAACTATATAAATGTCTAACCAATGTACTGTATACTTGAAACTAATAATAAAACTTCTTAAAAACTAAAAAAAAAAATCAAACACTTATTAACTTAGGAGTAGTTAAATATTCTAAGGCTCTTGTATTGTTTGGGACTAGAGATAAAGATGAGTTTCAGACTTATGTCAGCTATACAGTTCCAATCTTAAGGAGATCCACTAAAAGACTATAAATAGAATGGTTAACATCTGAATCAATAGAGAGGGAAAAGGGAAGCAAATTCAGTCAGTTGTAAGGAACAAAAAGAACCTTAAAAAACCCAGTAAAATAGAAGTGTAGGCAATATAATCATTATAATAAACTTAATTAAATCAGTTACCACAAGAAATAAGTTTAAATTCATCAGTCTAGTCAGACATAGATTGTTTTTAACTCTAGCTACATGCTATTTAAAAGAGATCCTGCTAAAATATGATGCAAAAATGTCGAAAGTAAAAAAACATAAAAAATATACCAGGCAAACCTAAGCTGCTGTTACTATGCTGAAATTAGACAAAGCAGACTTTGATGCCAAAAAACATTAAAGCAGTCATTATCTAATGATTAAAAAGTACAGTTGACCAAGAAAATAAAACAATTATAAATATGCATGCTTCTAAAAAACATAGCCTCAAAGTTTATGAAACAAAATTTGAGAGATTTACGTGGAAAATCCACAATCATTAGAGACTATTTTAATACAGGTCTCTCAAAAATTGATAAATCAGGCAGGCAGAAAAATTAGTATATCAATCAACATAAGCTAATTAATATTAATTTTGTTGATCAATTTTTTAAAATCGGTTGTATTCCTATTTAACAGTAACAAATGCTTTGAAATGAAAATTTTAAAAGCTACCTCACAGTACAATATATATACATAATATATATATTTTATATATATATGCCTTACTGTTAAATTGTACACCTGAAACTTACTGAGTTTTGTTAACCAATGTCACGATAATAAAAAAAATTAATTAATTTTTTAAAAAGATACCATTTATGACAGCAAAAAAATTGTAATATGTCTAGTAAAAAAATGTTAGTAAAAAGCAGGAGATATTTATAGAGTACATTTTAAAATCTATATTAAAGAAGAAATCTGCATTAAAGAATACTTAACAAATAAAAAATGCTATTATGTTTTGGATGGGAAGGCTTGATATCATATATACAAAGGTTATTTCTTCCCAAATTAATTTATAAATTCACTGAGATTCCAGTCAAAATCTAAATAGGGTTTTTATGTAGAACTTGAAAAGCTGATTCTAAAATTCACATGAAAGATCAAGGAGAAAAAAAATAGCCAAAACGGTTTTGAAGAGTGACAAAGTAGAGGTACTTTTTTTTCCAGATAAACATTTAATAAGACTATTATTGGTACAGGATCAGACAATAAAACAAGGGGAACAGAATAGAATGTACAATACTTATTTGTTACACTGCAAATCAGTTTGGGAGAAAGAGAACACTCTAGTAGTGTACAATGTTACAACTACTTTGGAGAGCAACTTAATGTTTAATAAAGCAGAAAATGTATATATCTGTCCTATAACCCAGCAATTTTACTCCTAGGTATGTACCCGGAAGAAACCCACCTACATGTGTACAAAGGAATAAGTGCAAGAATGATCATTAAAACTCTTTTGAAATAGTACACAATTGGAAAAACCTTAAATGTCCATCAAAAGAAAATGAATAAATTATGATGTATACATATAATGGAATACTATTAGCAGTTAAAATGAACTGGAGCTAAATTTGTCAACATGGAAAATTTCAAAAATACAATGTTGAACAAACAAGATATAAAATATTTACAGTATAATACTATTTATATAAAAGTTTTAAATAAGCAAATAGATGTGTACCTATATAGTAAAGTATAAAAACATGCGTAGGGAGTGGGACAGGAGAAGGGCACAAAAGGGGATTCAACTTTATCTGTTACCTTTTATTTCTTTAAAAAAAAAACCTGAAGCAAGGATGTCACAATGTTAGGATTAAGAAAGTAATACTTTGGAATACTTTGAAATTCATTTAAAAGAAAGACTAACTCTCCATCATAAATCTTACCTTAGGGGTCACTTTTTAATCATCCAAATGAGGTAGCAGTCTTTTGGCATACATAGCCTCTCTCCTGCCTCTAGGTCTATATATTTCTTTTCTCATCTAGGAACCACCATCACCTTCCCACAACTTCTTCAAAATGGGAATGAAGTTAGAAGCTGTGGACAGGAAGAACCCTCATTTCATATGCCCAGCCACTATTGGGGAGGTGCGGGGCTCAGAGGTGCTTGTCACTTTTGATGGGTGGCGAGGGGCCTTTGACTACTGGTGCCGCTTCGACTCCCGGGACATCTTCCCTGTGGGCTGGTGTTCCTTGACTGGAGACAACCTACAGCCACCTGGCACTAAAGGTAAAGGCCCATCTATGAGCTCTAGAAATCAGGACCCAAATTGTTAATAGAAATTACTTATATCTCCCATGGTCAACGTATCTTCACTAATAAACCTCACTAGGAGGCAGAGGAGGAGCAAGGGCCAGCAACTTAGGTAAAAACCAAAGTCTATCCAAGAGTCATCAGAAACAGTAAAAACAAAATATCAAATGAAGCTAGATGGGAAGTTTGTGATAAAGTAAAAATTTCTTGCTTTAAATATCTTGATTTATTCTCAGGCAACTAGTTTTTCATCTATCTGACTTTTGTTCCTAACCCATTTCATAGTTTGAGTAGTGTCATTCTCAAGGTGAACATCTTCTGCAGGTCGTAGGGGCTTTTATATGAGTTGGAGTAGCATTGTGTTATAAAAATACTTGAGAAGCACTGTAGCAGAATGGAAAAAGCATGGGTTTTGAAGTAAGATAGATTTAGGTTGCAGTTCCACCTCTGCCTTTTACCACCTGTGTGGCTTTGGGTAGTGAGCTCACCTCTCTAAATCTCAAATTCCTCATCTGTAAAAGAATACCGACTTTATAAAGTTATGGTGAGGAATAATTGATATTATATGGGTGGATTACTCACATAATATCTGGCAAATAGTAAGTGCTAAACAAATTTTTTTATTGTATTACTGTTGCTATTATAGTTATTATGTACTATGTTATATTTATTACAATTATACTATGTTATTACTATATTATGTATTATAACATGCTATTATTATTATGCTATTATAAAAATAACCACTACCAATGGGCGAATATATATATTCTCTCATGTGGTACCAGAATAGTACCACAGAGTTATTGAAAAGTAAATTACATTTTTAATGATGATGTTAAAGATTATCCAGGATAGAGTTTGAGGTAGCTGCTCTTAATAAAGGAAATAATATGAATCTCAACCCCTTAAGTCTAAGAGTAGTGATGAATCTGAGGAAATAGGAAGTCACCCTTCATATTGTCTGTAGGTATCTTTTAAACATCTGTTGAATTCATTTATTCAATTAGCCATCTATTTATTGAGCACCTGATTTTGAACCAAACTGAGGATACAGTAGTTAAAAAAAAAAAAAATCTCCTACTTAAAAATACTCCCTTGGTATAAATATCTAATGGGATTGGATAGTAAACATTTAAATCAAGAAATAAATGAGGTGTTTTAAGATAGACAATTTTTCTTAAGGAAATAAAGTATGATAAGATAGTAATAGTGAAGATGTGATTATGAAGGAAGATTTTTAACAGCTTTATTGAAGTATATAATTCAAGTAAAAAAAAGGCATATATTTAAAGAATACAATTTAAAAGTTTTGACATATGCATGCATTCATGAAACCATTACCACATTCAAGATAATGAACATATCCATCATCCCCCAAAGTTTTCTTGTTCCCCTTTGTGGAGGAGGAGCTTCTTTAGAAGGAGCCATTCAAAGAAAGCTAATTCCAAGCAGGCAGCTGGGACGCACACACTACACTGAGAATGACCGTGACCGCTCCGACTCCTGCACTATGTGCGGGGAAAAGTGGCAACCTTGTAAGCCAGAATGAGAATTTAGATTTTATTGCAAACATAGTAGGGAATCATTAGAGGGTACTATATAGGAGAGTGACAAAATCTGATTTATTTTTTTTAAATCACTTGCACTTGAATCCAGTATACAAAAGAATACTTACAACTCAACGAATAAAAAAGACAGATAACCCAGTTGAAAAAATGGGCAAAGGATTTGAATAGACTTTTTCTCTAAAGATATACAAATGGCTGCTAAACACTTGAAAAAATTCTCAACATCATTAATCAATAGAGAAATGCAAATCAACACCACAAGGAGACACCATTTCACATACATGGGTATGGCTATAATCAAAAGACAGACAGTAACAAGTGTGACAAGAATGTGGAGAAATTAGAACTCTTGTACATTGCTATTAAAATTGTAAAATGCTGCGGCCACTTTGGGAACAGTTTGGAAGTTATTCAAAATGTTAAACAGAGTTGCCTGTCACCCAGCAATTTCACTCATGGGTATATACCCAAGGAAATAGAAAACATACGTCCACTCAAAAATATATCATGAATGTTCAGGGTAGCCTTGGTCATACCAGCCAAAAAGTTGAAATAACCCAGATGTTCATTTGCTGTTGAATAGATAAATAAAATATGGTATATTCATATGAAATGTTAGTTGGTAATAAAAAAGAGTGAAGTACTAATATATGCTACAACATACATGAACCTTAAAAACATTATGCTAAGTGAAAAAAGCCAGTCACAAAAGACCACAGATTGTATGATTGCATGTATACAAAATGTCCAGAATAGGCAAAAAAAACAGAGACAAAAATAGATTAGTGGTTGTCAGGGGCTGGGGTAGGAGAAGGGAAATGGGGAATGACTGCTAAAAGATATAGGGTTTCTTTTGAGGATGATGAATATGTTTTAAAATTAAATAGGGATAGTGTTTGCACGACTTCGTGAATCTAGTAAAAGCACTGAATTGTATACTTTGAAAGGGTGGGTATTTAAATTATATGTCAATGAAGCTGTTATTTTTAAATCACTTGGGTTGCTCTGTGGGGAATGGGTTGTGCCATGGTATCTATGGACAAGGAAGAAACAAGGATGACTTGGATTAGGTTGGTGGCACTGAAGTGGAGGGAACTTGAGATGATGAGGGGTGAGGAAAATAAGGCACACTTCCTGTGTAAGGAAAGTGCTGCTCCTCTATATGCTTCAAGAAACAAGTGCCTTGGGGTTGGTATGCGAAGTCCATTGTCATCCCTCTGCAAGCCTTGTGGAAACAGCACGAAAAGAAGTGATAGTGGAGTCATTTTTGTTTACTCAGGATTGAAACAGGGTAAGCCTTGTTGATCCAGGCTAGTAGGATCAGTTAGTAGGTTTGTTTTCTCACTTTCCTGCCTAGAGCACTATGTTACTTTGATCAGTAAATCTCTTAGAGCAGTAAGGCAGTTTTCAGAGCCAGGAGAGCTGAGAGTCTTTGCATCCAGGAATTGCTGGACATGCATTCCTTTCTGTCTGCACACACGTTGATAAGAAATATGACTCACTATGTGGTTGAAGCTTCCAGAGGTATTTGCTGACTGTTTTCCCCTCCTCTCCTGTGTGTCTCTGAAAATCTTAGAGTTTTAACAGAGATGACCAGAAGAACCAGGCCCAGAAGGTAGAGAGAGACCTTCTTACAGTTTGCATTTCCAGACCAGGTCCTGCGGTCATCATTCCAGCAGCCAGGTTGTTTCCTCCAACAACTCCCTCCTTCCTCACCCCATACCCTTAGTGGGTTCTGTAACGTAGCTTTCAGTAATGGCAGAACTTCAGCCGTCTCAGTGTCCTGGCTAAGAAGCAAGTGACGCATTGTGAAAAAAATGTGGTTACTCAATTCATTTCACAAAACAAGATGTTCTCTGTGTTTGAGCCTGTTCTCTTTCTAATCATACTGTCTCCTCCTTCTTTTCTTACTGTCTCCTTCTTTTCTACCTTCTGGTTATTAGTATGCATATGTTAGAAAATACCAAGTGTTTCTTGCTCGCAGTAAGTAGTAAAAAAATACCAATATTCATTTAACGTTCTTTTACACACATTATTTCATTTTATCTTCCTGGTAACTGGCTAGGTATAATTATTTTCAGATACATTTTATCTATGAGAAAGTGAAGTTCAGAGGCTTAAGTGACTTTGTTCTGTTGATATCTGAGTCTAGAGGGCGAGGCCATGGAGATCTTTCATTAGGACCAGATATCAATGTCATCACTTTGAGCCATATTGCCTTCACACATGTCTCCCCTATACTCTCCCCATTCTCCTTTGGGCTCTCTTCAAAGCTTCACTTGAGACCCTGAGTTTTGGCTTCCAGGTTTTCATATGAAATAGGAAAGAAGCAGTATAGTGTCATATCAGAACACTGAACTGGGATCTAATCCCAGCTGGGCCACGAACTTATTTTATGTCTTTGATCAAGTCGATCCGAATGTGAGAGGTTGAATTAGATGATTTTTATGGGCCCATCACCCCCTATAATATTGTATAGTTTGGGGGGAATGGGTAACAAGTGACTCCTGTGACTCCAGATTCATCCGCTCACCTACCACCTAGCTCTGCTCTCCTCCCACATAAGACTCTGCTTCTCTAAGGGGACTCCTGCTTCCCAGCTGTTTCTCCTTTACTAAACCGGATCCCTTTTAGCTTCTCAACTCCTGGGGCCCAGCCAACATTGATAGATAACAAATACCAAGCTTGCAACTAATCCGGGGTACTTGATTGTAAAATCTTTTTTTTTTTTTTAGCACAGATCACTTTGTGTGTGTGTGACTTAAAATTGAAACAGAGGCATGACTTTTTAAATTTAAAAGCCACATAAAAAGTTCAGTCCCTTGGTATAACTATGATGCTAATTAGGGCTTTAGCCATCATAATAATCCACTTAACTCCCCCTTGCTCTGATTTCAGGCTGAGCAAGCCAGTTTCAGATTTTAGCTTGGCTACCTATATAATTTTACAACAGTAAGAGAACATGAGATCCAAGCTACTTCATGTTTATATTTGTATTATAAATTAATCTGTTGCATTCTGGATTATACATCAGTCTTTTGCAACTTAATATAATGTAAGTTGGGTCTGGCAACACTCTATATGCTGATACAAATACAGAAGTACAGTAGAAGTGCTGAGCATACAATGTCGAAGTAAGTGGTCAGTCAGCCAGGCCTCCTTTACCCTTTCAGTCAACCCTTTCTACCTTGTCACTGTACAAAGAGAAAACTTCAAAATCTGACTCAGTGCTGTGGTTGATGTGCAAGAGTATCACCCTGGTCTGGAGAGTAAGAATTTGATGCTTAAAAACAAAACTTCCAGAATGTGTCTTCTTTTTTTTCTGTGAAACATTTAAAAAGTGTTTCCCTTACTTTATGGGTGGACTCTTCCTGTTGTAAAACTACATAGGAAACTAAACTATAATCACTTTGGGATTCTGGGTCAGAAATGAGATTACACTGTAATTCTAAACTAGGTAGGAAAAACTAGAGTAGAGGCAAGAATAACACAACCAGGGCTAACCGTAGGTCACAGCATATAGATCAGCCAATGGACTGTCTGATTTTCTTCAGCCAGCCAGCCATTCATTCAAGTCCTCTAACTATTAAGTCATGACTAAGTGCTGGTCATTGTGTCAGTTTGATGGGAATTCTGCCTTTAGAGTTTGCAGTTTTGTGAGTATATAGACCAATAGAGAATTACAACTTTGCAGTGATAAAGTACAAAAGGTCCCTTAACCTAGATTGGAGGATTGGAAGTTGGAGGTCAGGGAAGGCTTCCAAATGAAGTGACATCTAAACCTGAAGAATGGGGAGGGAGAGAAAGGTTTCTAGCTAGCAGTGGGAACAGATGAGTGAAGCCCCGAGATTAAAAAAAAAAAAAGTGTAGTTGAGGAACTCAGAAATGTTTAAGTGATTAGATCGTAGGGTATAAGGAGAGGAGTGGAAAGAGATAATCTTAGAGAAAGTGGCACAGGAAATGCACAGCTTCCCTTTAGACCATTTAAGAATCTGATTCTTTACCCTACGAGCAGTAAGAGCTATTGAATGGACTTTAATTAGTGGCCAGATTTGTTTTAGAAGAACTGGTAGCAGTAAACGGATGGGTGGCTTCCAGAAACTGGAGGCAGAGATGTAAATTAACAAGCTGTTATAATATTCCAGATGAGAGAGAGAATCGAGGCAGTGACATTGTAGTGAAAAGGTTAAGATTGGGGAGAGGGGACATGTTTTTTGAATAAAGGGGCCAAAAAGTAAGTTCTTAAAGTTTACTTTAGCACCTATCATAGCTATTTTGTTTATTTACCAAATAGCACTGCAACATGTAAAATAATGCTAATTTTTCAGTATAAGTATTAATAAGGAAGCTAAATTTTTTTCTTTCTGCCATTTCTAGGAATTTAGGATTTATTTCTACCTGGAGTCCTTGTTAAGTTGAACTAATGTATTAATTTCATCTTTATATCCCCAACACTTGGCATCTAGTAGTTATTCAGTAATATTTGTTGAGTAAGATCATGCTGTATTTTCTGATTCCATTTCTATTCATTATTATCTAAAGCCATTATTCATGTAATTATAAAAGTGAGAGTTCTACTGCAATTTTAATAGCAGATTAAAAGTTATTTAAACTAACGTACTGTTATTTTTAATCTTGGAAACCTTATGGCCGTAAATAAGAGTAGCAAGGGAGACTCATCTTGAGAGGCTCATTTCCAAGCCCATATTCACCCACCTCTCTGTCACTAAACATATGTGTACCTCTATACCTGGACTACTACCCCTCTTCTCTTCCACCCAACTTCTTTTTCTACTAAGCTACAACAAGCAGGAGAATGTCTCTATAGGAAGCTTCTGGCAACCAATATGCCCCTCCTGTTTCCTGAAAAGGTGTGTTTACTAACCATGTCAGAAAAGTATGGGCACATTGAGTAATAAGTGAAACAAATTCTTTGGTGCCCTTAACGAGGACAGCCTTTTGGCTATTTGGCTATTTTCCATTTTCCCCTTTCAGATATACTAGTTCCAGGCCTTCCCTTTATTTAACAGACCATTTCCTCCCTACACACACATATATACACATACACACAGTATCAGTTCTTATTCCAACTTCATCCTTGTACTCTACTCACATCTGGAAACTCTGGCCTTTGTGCATCCATCTATCCAACAGTTGTAGAGCAGCCTAGTATCAGCAGTGTTAGGCTCAGTGGAGGTGATAGAGAAGTGCCTCCTTCCCAGGTTGATTGATTTAAATTTTAAAAAGTGCAAATGCATAGTACCATGAAGCATATAGTAGATGCCCACTATATGTTAGTTATATCTGAATTAAGATGCCTAGACATCCCAAGAAAAAGGAACTGCACCCACAGAGGCATTTTAAGTGCTCTCTTTTGATCAGGAATAATATATTTATGGGATGAGGTTTGTATAATGAGCCAGTGCTCCCATAACTGGTTTTCTCTTATTGTATGCTTATGGTACACAAATAGAAATAGGAATATGAGAAATGAAAAGAGTAGCACTAGAATACTAAATGGGATCTGGGTTCTATCGCTGATCTTAGTTATATATGCCCAAGGGACTGAAAAATCCTGTCCCATGCTTCCCTTCCAACTTCCTTAAGCTGCCCCTTGGCTCTGCTCAGTTCTCCTGTCTTTACCAACCACAGATGCCTGAGAATGGCAGCAAATTTTTTGGCATGTGTAATGAAACAGCTGGCATCTCTCAAGCTCCTGGAAATAGTGAGAAGCGACTTAGGCAATTCATAAATTTGACCACACCTGCTGTTTTCTTGAGAATACTTAGACCCATGTAGTTTTCTTTGGCATACTTGTATTGTAATACTGAGTGCCACCATCAATACATATTTTAAATAAGTATATATGGTTCTTAGGAAAATCACATTGGAAATATGACTTTGGAAAGTAATATAAACTCTATGTTATTACATTTTCCCCTTAATTCCCTAGATGATTTTTTGAGCAAACATTATAGTTATAAGTGAGAATTTCTGAATATCAAAAATTACTTACTAGAAAATAAATAAAACAAACATGAATGTATATCAAGAAGATGAGGGAAACAACAAACTCTTAAACACAGCGAAGAAAAACAGAAAATTATGAGGGTGAAATGGTAATAAGGCAGGAATTTGCTTTTTAGATTCATTGTCTTGTGCAAAGGAAACTGGCTGGAATGGGTTCATTTGACTGCGTAGCTGACTAGCAGATGCTTCATCACAATGTGCTTTTATGCCACCTCTCTGAGGGCCCTAGGCTTCACCAGACATATTAGTAGACCATTTTCTGAGAAGACATAGGTCTCCACTTGCTGAAATTGCTTCTGAATCCTTTTACCTATTGCCCTGGAAAACTCAGGTCAGTCACTCCTTTGAGTTTCAGTAGTACTTATTGTACTACTGAAAAAACCAGTAGTACAGTTTTTGAGGTTTCTTGTGGACCCATTATGTATAATTTTGTGATCCTTCTGTCTTTCCCACTCTGTGTGGATTTATCAACCTAAAAAGTCCTCAGGAAAACATGAAATGTCTTTATTACTGCAGAGGTCCTCTATTCATGCTGTAGGAATAAGAGTCAAGAGGGAAAGAAGGAGCTAGAAATAGAGAACTGAAAGTGTTAACTGAGTTAGATTAGAGCAGGAGACAACCCATGCTTTATTAAATGAACTGGAATTTAGAGGAATAGAGTTTCAGCCTTGGCATCAGCCCAGCTGGCAGCATATAGCTGAACCTAGCCAAGTTGAGCAAAGCTAATAAAGAACACATCCTCTAAATTACTGTGCCAAGGCCAATGATACACTGCCGTGAATGAAAACAAGATCCCAGTCCAGGAAACTGATAAACCAAATGGGTTTCCCCTGTTCTTTTTTTTCTCCATTGTTTATGTTCTATGTCATGTAGACATAGACACACACGTGTGAGTGCATGCATACACACACACACACACACACACACACACAAGCTGGGCTTACTTACATTTTATGACTCTGTTTCCAATTCCATATTCTGTGTGTTGCTTCAGAGAGGGGAGATCTGTTAATGAATTCCTTGGGGCAGCTGAGACTGACTCCTAACTAAAGATTCTTAACAGAAACCTAGAAGTCAGCAGTATCCTGATGCCATTTGTTATCATAACTAGGCATATTTAGTTATTTATATTCCTTTATTTGAGGATACACTCTTGTTTTATTTATTGGTTTTAGGGGAACATAGTGGAAAGAGCATGGAGACCAAAAGATCTAGGTTCAAATCTTAGCTTTAGTTACATATCCTTTGGCGAGTCTTTTAACCTCTGTGAGTTCAGTTTCTTCATCTTTAAAATATCCAAGAGTAATCGTCATCTCAGGATAGAGCACTTGGTTTGATTGTTTGAGCTGCAAGCTGAAGTGGCCACTTTTTTTTTTTTTTAAATGAACATCATCTTTACTTAAAAGAAAAACTGACTTGGCTATTTGGCAGACACTTTCTCCAAAATTAAGTGGGCTGGTCACTTCAAATAAGACAACCTGTAAGCATCTGTTATAAATGATAAATTTAAACATTCAAGCAAAAATTAGAATTTTGGAAAATTCGTATCCACCAGTATGAGCTTAACATTTTTCCAATATTTAAAGACTTCAGAGCCACTCTTTACCACATTCTCTCCCATCTAGAAGTTACTTTGGTTAAAATTCAGTTAGTTGCCTTAATAATTAATACGAGATGTCAGAAAGGTAAAAAGTCATAGAATCCTGGAATCTCAGGGTTAGAGGAAATCTCAGAAGTCATCAAATTCAACTTACTGCCTAATTCAGGACTCGTCTAAAGACCATGTCCTGTAAATACTCATCTAGCCCTTACTTAAATTCTTCCAGAGCCAGAGAGATTGTAACTTCTCAAAGGAGCACCTTCCTTCCACTTGTGATAGCTCTAATGGCTAAAAAATATTCTTTTTTAATTTTGAGCTGAAATCTGCTTTCTCCCATTATCTATTCATTGGCTCAAATTTTGTTTTCTTGATTCACTTGAAACCTTTTCAGATAGCTCTTGATACTCTTGTTCCTCCAAGTCTTTTTAATTAGATATCTCAGAGATTGGATAGTTTCTAAGCTTCTTATCAGCTTGGACTTTCTTCTTGATCCATTTCGGTTTACGGTGTTGTGCCAAGAGTGAACTCGCACGTTAGGGATGGGCTCACTAGTGTGGAATGAAATGGCACTCTCACTTCCTTTAAAAGGGGATTATGTTATGACCCAGCTTGATGATAAGGCATTGCATTTTTCTATTTTTATATTCTCAAATGGTCACAGTAGATGCTTAGTGTTACTTCTTATCTAGGCTCAGCACAAGCTGAGTTTAAGAACATAATAACCATGTTATGTAAGAGGTTATCTGGTAGTTTTGTTGTTTTTGCTACTGAGGGGTAGGGATGGTAATTCACAAAATTTTGAAAGTCTTTTTATAATTTTCTTTTATCATAATACCCAGGTTGTGAAAAACCCAAGTATTTTCTAAAGTAAAAGTTTTTATCAGATAAAAGGATTCTTCTTTCCCCATAACTTTTCTTCATTCCATTCAGTAGCGATCATGCAGTGTCTGATCTATAAAAATATGAAAACCTACCTGAGAGATGAATTCAGTCATGACATGTAGTCAGTAATCAAAGAAGTTAAATGATTTGCAAGGACTTGAACCTAGCTCCATGGGTTTCTGGCTTCAAAATTCATATTTCTACTGTACCACACTTCAGTTCTCTATGCCTCAAAGGAAGTTTAGAGATAGTCATCAGGAAAATAAGTCTGAGATAATTGTGAAGAAGATCAAATGAGTTAATGAATGTTAAAATACTTTGAGAATTGTTAAGTTTGATTCTCATGGGAGGGTTTTCCATTAGTGATTTCGGAAATGCATAGTGATATCTACCAGAAACTCCAAGGTCCTTTTTAACCCCACAACTGGAGGTTGGGATGATTTCGAAATGTGCATTGGAAGTAAAATAAGAAGGACCAAGAATGAGAGATAGATCCTTCAAAGCACCAATGACTAGTTACTGTACATTTGGATAAGAGAAGTCAGTTTTCCAGGCCAGTCACTACCAGCTGTTCAGCCATAGAAAATGAAATACAATTGCTGCCATGGGGAAGTCATTCATAATTGAGTAAAGCCACCTGTATATAGTGTCGTACAACCAATTATGCCAACCAAGATATTCCTAGGAAATTTAACTTTCATGGAAATGGGATTAGAAAAGCCATCTAGGGAGGTTCCTGGGGAGGAACCCCAAGGATATTTTGAGTATGTGCAAGTTTCTTGGTCCTTTCTTCTGCTCCTGGTATAGCTGCTGGTAGTCTGTGTCTGCTTAATACCTCCTGGAAGCCTATTTGGATAGGGGCTTACGGTGCTTCTGGTTGATTGTACTTTTCAGTGACAGTGTATCACCACACTTTTTTTCTGTTTTTCTTTTATTTATGTGTGTTTTTGTTTTCAGAATTATGTTAACATATCTCAAATAAAATAATATTTTCACCTTGACTAACTTGGCAGTAGCTAACCCCCAACCCTAAAAAAAAAAAAAGTTAATTTTTTTTAACTCCACATTAACATTGAGGAGTAATTAGATTTTCTTTATCTCTTCTTTCTCAGGAACATCTGTTGACCTACACCTGTCTTTCAGTGTAATATGTAGAAATTGAAAATTCATTCAGAAATACTTACTG
This sequence comes from Pteropus alecto, assembly GCF_000325575.1. Taxonomy (NCBI): domain Eukaryota; kingdom Metazoa; phylum Chordata; class Mammalia; order Chiroptera; family Pteropodidae; genus Pteropus; species Pteropus alecto. The sequence goes on along the minus strand of NW_006429634.1, from coordinate 1,110,340 downwards.
AGTTCCTACTGTGTATTGGCCAGTATGCTAGATACAGCAGGAAATATAATTTTATTAGGGGAGATGAGATATAGATAAATAGAATATAAGACAGAAACAATTGTTGCTGATTTGACTTTATTCTGCATCTGGTTCTGATTTGGATATTTTTTAGAACCATAGAATTCTCATAAGACTTTCCAAGTGGAAGGACTGTTTTAAAGATTTACTAGCTATGTGACTTTAAACAAGTTATTTAACTTCTTTTAGCCTTAGTTTCTTCATCTATAAATTGGAGGCAATAATAAATAGTTCCTCCTGACAGGTTGTTATAAGAAGTGAAATGAGTTCATATATTGGAACAGTTAGCACATACTACGCTATCAAAAAATGTGAGTCATTTTTTAGTCTAATGCTGTTATTTTATAACCAAGGAAATTGAGGCCCAGTAAGAGTAAGTCAATTCATCAAGTTTTATTTGGGTTAGCTATCAGATGGTATATGTCATTTGTATGATAATAAGTAAGCTGAATCTTTCATGGGTAGTATTAAATGTTTACGTTTATGTATATTACAAAAGCTCATCTTTATAAAAAAAGGTGTCAGAAATAGAATGAAATATTTAAGAGTTACTCGGAAATAATTTAAAATAATACCATACAAACTGAATAGGTGAAAAGAAGGAAGGTTGGGTAAGGCTTCTTGGGATTTGTGTCATTTGCTGAAAGATGCCTAGAATTAGTAGTCAACTGAAAAAGCAATAGGAAAGAGCATTCCATTGGACTATCATGTACAAAGCATAGGCTAAGCAAGCTATGGCAGAAAGCAGGACAGAAAGAAAGAAAGAGGGAAGGAGAAAAGGCAGGCAGGCAGGGAGAGAGAGAGAGAGAGAGAGGGAAGGAGGGAGGGAGGGAGGAAGGGAGGAAGGGAGGAAGGGATTATTCTGAAAAATGAAACACAGGGCATAAGTCATAAAATTAAAATTAGATGAAGTAAGATAATGAGAGACCATTGAAGGATTTTAACCAAAGGAGTGACGTGGTCATGTTTGTGTTTTAGACAGGTCCTTATGACCTGTTAGATAAGGGCTAGAAATAATGAGAGGTGGGAGTAAGTCAGAGGAAGAGAGATCAATTAGTTGGCCATTTCAGTGACTGAGGAAAAAGGTGATGAGGATCTGATTTAAGGTAGTGGCAGGTGGGGTCAGAGTGAAAGAAATGTATTTGAGAAATTTCTTGGCAAAGGCATGTTCTTTTTTTAGCCACATTCCTTTACTCTTTCAGTGCTGGTAAATCTTTTTTTCTTAAGGCCTTTACTTCTGCTGCCTCCTCTACCTGAAACACTGTCCTAGATCCTCACATGCCCGATTCCTTCTTGTCATGCCAATCTCAGCTCAAATGTCACCTTCTCAAAGAGCCTTTCTTGACCTCCCTCAATTATTCTCTATTACATTGCTCTGTTTTATTTTCTTCACAGCACTTATCACCATCTGAGATTACTTCTTTGTTTATTTATACTCTTGATTCATACCATAGAGCCTACCACATAATATAGTCTCAATACAAACTTTATTGGATGAATGAATAAACAAATGAGTGAATGAATGGATCTTGAGTTTGTAAGAAGAAAGCTGTATGTTATTATGGAAAGAGCAAGGACTTTGGAGTTAGGCATTCTAGATTTAAATTCCAGCCTTGCCTTATTACTTATGTGACATTGGCCAAGTTACTCAAGTTATGGCATTCTAGATTTAAATTCCAGCCTTGCCTTATTATTTATGTGACATTGGCCAAGTTACTCAAGTCACTTCATCTGTTAGAGATAATAATATATGTTTCATAGGCAAGACTTCAAAGCCCATTGTTTTAATTGCTAATATGTACTGCTTTTTATGCACTTTGGTAAATTTTATCAACAATAATGATTGTCCATATCACCATTGCAAATAGTATAGCACCTCTTTCATAGTAAGTACTCAATAAATGCTACTTCCTTTTAAGCAAAATTAACAACATCATTAGGGGGCACCCATGTGTAAACTACTTCCTTTCTCCATTCTTGGTTCTATCAGCTTCTGTCTGTCTTTTAGTGATATTATTGGTCATTGTTATGGTCAAAGGAATAAAGATTAGATAACACACTATGTGCACAGATCAAGAGTTTGTCAAGGAGAGAAGACCCAGTTCTACACACCCTTATGTGCTCCTAACCTGCCTTAGATGTGCTTCTGCCTTTACAATGAACCTTACCATTAACTTTTCCGTATGTAGAGCCATAATACCCATTCTATGCCTCTTGGTATAGTCTTTCTATATTAGAGCTGGAAGGTTCCTTAAATGTAATATGGATTCTTCTCAAACTGGCTCCAGCATCTCTAACCTTAACCTCTTTCTCTTTCTTATGTTCTTAAGCCATTCAGAACTACCCACAGGTTCTCATATAATCATGCTTTTTTACAGCTCCATGCCTTTCTACATGCTCTCCTCTGTCTAAAGTGCCCATACTCACCTTCCATCCTTGCCCTTTTCCTAATGCAAGATTCATTCATTCATCAAAGATTAGTTAAAATGTCACTTACTTTGATATCTTGCCTGACAAATCTTACTTGCTTGTCTCTCTTGCCTTCTTCCCTTCTCTTACAGACTTAGTTACTCCCTCCTCCAGGTTCTTTTAATTGTAAAAGAATTTTGTCAAAGTATTGTTGATTAAGGGTGTAATTCTGTGAACCTTAGTAGCATCAAGTCTGTTGGAAAATATTCCGATCTTTCATCTTTCTCTGAAATAGAACAGTCATTAAATTATTTAACTATTTATGTTTGGAAAAATTTTTTTGAAGATTGTGTTTAAATGACAGCTGAAGGTCACACCATTAGTGACAGAACAAGAATTAGATCTCTGGTCCCCTGACATCACCCAGTGTTGGTTTTTTTTTTTTTTCCCCCAACTAGAATAATTAAGTTAGGATATGGCAGGACAGGGCTTCCTGGTGGGAAGAACTTCTAAATCTTGGAATCCCTAAGGAAAGTTTAAGAAATCCATTATTAAGAAACTTTTAAATTAATATGAAACTTAATTTCGGTGCTAGCTACTTACACGTGACCTGTATGCCCTGATTTTTTAGAACTGTTAAGTATAATTGGTTAGTTTCTTCTGTCCAGATCTTTCATGCCAGAGACAGCAAACTTTGCTAGTTGGCATCATGGATTTTTATGTCCAGCCTCAAGGGAAAAGAAAAGAAAAATATATTTCGTGACTATTAGAAGGTCCAGTAAAGCCCTATTCAGTTTTTCTCTTATATCTGTTTCTTTTTTTATTCTACAAGCATGTGCTAAATACCAACTAAGAATAAAGCACCTCGTCATGTTATGGCAGGAATTCCAAAGTAAATCACTTACCTCTCTATCCAACTCAGATTTCATGATCTATTACAGGAGATATATGGAGCAGTCTTAGGGTTTATAGTAATCAATTTAAACATTTGGCATATTCAGTTACTCAGGGTTAGGCATGAAATAGTTAGAGAGTTGGAGTTTTTTCTAGGTAAGTGTATTAGAAAAAAAGGACAGAGAAGTGGTTATAATTATGGATCAGTGATGCTCAAACTTTTCAGTATCAAGAAACTTCTATATCCTTAAAAACCCAAATGAGCTTTTATTTATGTGGATGATCCATATCACCATATTAGAGATTAAAACTTTGAACTTTTTAAAACATAATAATACACAAGCACACATTCCATTAGCTGTCAGAGTGATAATATCACACATGTAGCCTCTAGAAAACTCTACTTTGAGATAATGAGAGTGAAAAGGCAAAATAATGTTTTAGTATCATGAAAATAGTTTTCACCTTATAGACCCTCAAAAAGATTTCAAAAACATCCAAGGGTTCACAGACCATACTCTAAACTACTAACTACATAACCTTTAAAAATCCATTTTACCAGTAATAGACATTTGGATCATTTCAAGTTTTTAGTTATTACAGATAACATTGTTATGAGCATTTGTTTACACATACCTTAGTGTACATGTTCAAGAATCTGGGTGGTTTATTCCTACAATTGGAGTTGCTGAATCATAGAGTATATACATCTTCAGATTTATTAGATAATGCCAGAGAGTCTTCTGAAAAATGCTACTGTGAACAGGCTAGTCTATGTCTTTTGGTGGTCATTCCGCTTATTTCTCTTGGGCATTTATAGCTAAGCAGTTTTTCAAAGTGATTTACATTCCTACCAGCAATTTGTAAAGGTTCTAGTTGCTTTGTATTCCTCATCATATTAGATATTATCATTCCTTTTAATTTTAGCAATTTTGGTCGAGATGTCGTGTCTTATATTTTTAACTTGCACTTTTCTGATAACTAATAACATTCAGCAACTTTTCATATTTTTATTGGATATTTGTTCATTTTATGACATAGCTCTTCAAGTCCTATTCAGTTCTTAAATTGTATTGTCAGTCTTTATTAGAGTTTAAGGTGGATTTTCCTGACATACGTGTTTTGTATATCTTTTTATACTCTCTAGTTTGTTTGTTTTTTTTTACTTAATCTTATCTTTTGATGAACAGAATTTTTTAATTTTAATGAAGTCATATATGTCAGTCTTTATAATTAATGCTTTATGTGTCCTGTTTAATAAATCTTTGCTTACTCCAAAGTTTTGAAGACATTCCCCTGTGTTCTTCTAGAAGTTTAATGTTTTACTTTCACATTGATGTTTATGTCTGATGTGAAGTGTAGGGTTCAAGTCCATCTTTTTTCCATATTGATATCCATTTGACTCACCACAATTTTATTGGCAACACCATGTTTTCCTCACGTGTACACACACACACACAGAATTACAAGGGCACCTTTATTATAAATTAGATAACTATATTTATATTTCTGGACTCTCAGTTTTGTTCTATGGACCCATTTTCTATCCTTACACCAATAAATATGCCTTAATTAATTTTATAATGAGCCTTGATATCTGATGATGTACGTACTCCCTTCAGCTTTGTTTCAAAATTCATCAAGATTACTTGGTTATTCTAAATCCTTTGCATTTTCTAGTAAAAATTAGAATTAACTTGTCAATTTATACACACACGCACACATTGAAAAACTGCTGGGATTTTGATTAGAATTGCATTGACTCTTTAGATCAGTTTGATGAGAATTGAGAGCTCAACAGTATTGAGTCTTCCAGTCCATAAATGTGATATGTACCTTTATGGCCATGAGGTATCTAGAACTTTTTTAATTTCTCTCAGAATGTTTTATAGTTTTTAGTGTAGGTGTCTTGTGCATCTTTCACTGAATACTTGACTTTGAGTTTTTTAATTTATTTCCTAATGGATATATAGAGAAATACAATAGATTTTGGTATATTGAATTGTATATGGTGACCTTTCAAAATTCATTTTATTATTTTAATAGATTTTGTAGGTGGAAAGGGGTGTAGTTTATATAAAAAATCATGTTATGCAAATAATACCTCTTTATAATCTACATTTGTAGCTTTTATTTCTTTTTGTTTCCTTATTATATTGACCTCCAATACAATGTAATTGTATTGACGAGACCAAGTGGTAAGAATGGATATTTTTGTTTTGTTCCATAATTCAGTAAGAAAGCCTTCAATGTTTCACCATTAAGAATGCTGTCGGCTATAGATTCTTTTGTAGATGCCCTTTTCTATAAGAAAATTCCCTTCTATTCCTAGTTTGCTGATCATTTTTACTATGAATGGGTATTGAATTTTGTCAAATGCCTATTCTGCATCTGTTGAGATTATATATATGTTTTCATCTTTAGTTGGTTGATATAATGAGTTCAGCTGTTTTTTTCTATTATTAGATACCTTTGTATTCCTGTGGTAAATCCCACTTAGTCATGATATACATACATACATTCATACATACATACATACATACATACATACACACATACATACATATATGACATATTTCTGGATTCAATTGCCTAATATTTTGTTAAGGATTTTGCATCTATGTTCAATTGAAGATAGTAGTCTATAGTTTTGTTTTCTTGTAATACCTTTGTCATGATTTGATACAAGGGTTACAGTGGCCTCATAAAATGAGTTGGATAGTGTTCCCTCCTCCTCTGTTTATCTGAAAGAGTTTGGTACAATTTGTTATTTCTTCTTTAAATATTTGCTGGAAATCACCAGTGAAGCTATCTGGGCCTGGAATTTTCTTTGCAGAAGGTTTTTCATTACAGTTGTAATTTCTTTATTATGTGTAGAGTTCTTCACATTCTATTTTTTCTTGTGTCTATTTTAATAACGTGTTTTCTTCAGGAAGCTTGGCCATTTTATCTAAACTTTCGAATTTATTTATATAAAGTTATGTATAATATCCTATTATTGTCTTTTTAATATCTGAAGGATCTCTTTTATTCTCGATATTTGTAGATTACGTTTTCTTTATATATTTTTTAAATCAGGCTTGTTAATGGGTTATCTTTTCAAAAAACTTTAATTTTAATTTTTTATATTATATGTCCACTTTCTTTTTATGTTGACTTATTCGCTCATGTCTGTGATTTTCTCATTTACTTTAAGTTTAATTTGCTGCTCTTTTCCTAGCTTTTTGAAATAGAAGATTAGATCATTGATATGTAATCTTCGTTCTCTTTTAATATAAGCATTTAGAGCTATAGATTTCCTTCTGAGTATTGTTTTAGCTAAATCTTACACATTTGGATATGTCATTTTTTATGAATTTTAAGTTACAAAAATTTTGTTTTAATTTATTTGATTTATGAGTTATTTACAAGCATATGTCACTTAATTGCTTAGCATTTTGGGGGTTTCTCTAGTTAATTTTATGTTGTCAATTTCTATTTAAATTCCACTGGGATTAGAAAACATATTCTATATTATTTCAGTTCCTTGAAACTTAGGATTTCTTTTTTGAACCATATATTCCATAACATTTGAAAAGAATGCGTATTCTACATTTATTGGATGTAGTGTCCTGTATGTGTCAGTTAGGTTGATTGGTTTTTAGTTATTTATGTTATTAGTTAGTTAATTGTGTTATTCAAATCTTCTATCCTTAGAAGTTGATTTTTTACAACTTCTTGACCTATCGATTATGGAGAGATGTTAAAAATCTCCAACTTATAATTGCGTAATTGTCTAATTCTCCTTTTTATTCTTTAAACTTTTTCTTTACATATTTTGTGTTATTAGGTACATAGAAATTGAAGGTTATTATAGATCCCTTTTGCATTCATTGACTACAGTCATATGCCTCATATGATTTTTCAGTCAACAGTGGACCGCGTATCTGATTATAATGGAGCTGAAAACTCCTATTGCCTAGTGATGTCATAGCCATCGTAACATCGTAGCACAGCACATTACTCACATAATGTTCACGTTTAGATGGGTTTAGATACACTGATACTTACCATTGTTTTACAGCTGCCTGCAGCAGTCAGTAGGGTAATATGCTGTACAAGTTTGTAGCCTAGGAGCAGTAGGCTATATCATCTAGATTTGTGTAAGTATACTCTATCATATTTGCACAATGATGGAATTTCCTAACGACACATTTCTCAGAACATATCCCTGTTGTTCATTGGCACATGACTGTATTTCGTCTTGATGAAATGTCCCTTTTTAGGCTAGTCATACTCCTTTTCTAAAAACTGCTTTGGCTGATACTACTATAACCACAAGATCTCTCTTTCAGTTAATGTTTACAGGATATATATTTTTCCATCTGTTTGTTTTTGTCTTCTTATGTCATTATATTTCCAGTATCCTTATAAACAGATATAATTGGGACCTAGGGTTTTTCTGGTCTGGTGTGTTAATTTTTTCCTATTAATTGTTTTACTGAATCCACTTGTGTTTAGTGTAACTATTTGTATTTAAGTCTACTATTTTGAATTTTGCCATTTGTTTTTGTCTGAGTTCTTCCTCATGTCTTTATTCTTTTTTCTTGCTTTCTTTTGGATTAATCAAGAATGTGTTATTGTTCCATTTTTCTCTCCTTAGCTTTTAGCAATACATTCTTGTATAATTCTTTGATTCGTTACCCTATATAAATAGGCATCCTAGATTTATTAAAGTCTACCTTAAATAAGCTCTCTAACCACTCCCCAAATAATGGTAAATTCTTAACAAAGTTTGACTCCATTTACTGCCCCCTCCCACTTTCATCTTTCGTGCTATTGGTTTCATGTAATTTACTAATACATATATTATAAACCCCAAAAGCTATTTTTTTAATTCTTGTTCTAAATATTCAATACTTGTTTGTATTTTCCCACATATTTACCCTTTCTTATGCTGTTCATTCCTTCCTACAGATCCATCCTTCCATGTGGGATTACTTTCCTTCAGCTTGAAGAACTTCCTTTTTATTTCCTGTAGTTTAGGTCTGCTGGTGACAAATTCTCTCAACTTTGATTTATCTGGAAATATTAATACACCTTTGTTTTTGAAATCTATTTTCACTGGGTAAAAACTCTAGGTTGGATGTTTGTATATATCTTTTATCTTTAAATGACTAAAATATATAAACGGGCAACCTAGAGTTCTATACGCAATGAACATATCTCTATTCCTTAGATATGGGCCCTCTTGGGCTCATGATTGAGAACTTAATAGGTCTCCATCTCCTCAGCCTAAAAAACTGTAAGAGATTGTCCTACCTTTGAGAGATTCAGGGCTTAGTTCTTTGACCTCACTTTTCTTAAAATTTCAAAATATAATATTTATCTTGAAGAGTCGATCAGCTATTTGTTTGAGGTAGACCTCCTCCTTCTAGTGGGACCTTGTCTCCTAAAACCACAAGATCATGGGAGATTTCATTCTTCCTTTTAAAAGTTCTCAGCCTTGCTTTGCAGCTCGAGTGTGCATGCTTAGAACTCAGCAAATATCCCATGGGGAAAATTGGCCACATACATGGAGCTCCTCAAGTTCCATTCTGTCACTACAACCTCTTCTGTTTCTCTTTCCTCCAGTAGAGTCCCTCTGAACTGGCCAAGCCTAATCCTTAATTCATGCTGCAAATTGGCAAATGCCCTCAGGAAAGAAAACAGTCAGCTATCTCAGAAGCCCATCCCACCCAGGTCTGGAATTCCAGTTCATCTAATTCTCTTGTTTTCTACAACACTGCAATGTTTTTTACAGTCATTTATCTGACTTTTTCTAGTTGTTGCATTAGCAACATTGCACTGCCATAATCTATTATGTTCTATTATGTTCCACCTGGAGTATAAGAAGCATTACCTTTGACCTGCCTACTAAAATTAGGTTTCTTCAATCTAGTCTCCCCAGTTCTACTCCTTTCCTGCTCCCTCCCAGAGGAGCCAGAATGTTTTTATTAAGTATATCTTACCACTCCCATTTTTAAAACCCTCCAATGGCTTCCTTTAATAGTTAAAATAAGTTCAGGTTCATTTTCACATTGTGCAAAGTCCTATATGATCATATCACTACTCCCTTTCTAATCTAATCCTCTTCCACCTTCCCCTTTGCTCACTCAGTTCCATCTATACTGATCTCCTTTCCATTTCTGAAACATGTTAACATATTCCCATTGCAGAATCTTTGCACTTATTATATACCTGCTACTTGGAAGGGCTTAGTTCTTTGACCTCTCAGATCTTCATAAGGCTGTGACTTTATTTCATTTGGGAGCTCTGTGCCAATGTCACCTCTTCAAATAGGGCTTTCCTCATCCTCCTATCTACTTATCTTGCTTTAGGTTTAATCACAGCATTTACCTAACATTATATTGTATATTTATTTGTATATTTTCTGTCTCCCCTTAGAAAATAAGGTCCTCCAGAGTAGAAACTATGTCTGTTTTGTTCACTGTTCTATCCCCAGGGCTTAGAACAGTATATAACTTATAGTAAGTACTCAATAACTATTTATGGAATGAATTAGATATCCCTTACCTTGAAAATTTCTCAGTTTAAGGAGAAGGTGAATGATTGGAGTAAAATTGAAAGTAGTCTAACATAGGTGTCTACAGAATGCTTTGGGGGAGAGTATAGTAAGACAAGGCTTAAGTAAAGAGGTGTCCCTGGAGCTGAGTCTTGAAAACTGAGTATTGATGTATATCTGACCAAGAAGAATAGAGAACTCAACATACCTGAATGACATGGTGTTCAGAAAAGAGTGGGTCTAGAACATGGGGGCAGGTGACAGGAAATGAATTCAGCCATACTAGAGAACAAGGCAGGGGCAAAGTCACAAATGTCCTTGGGTATCAGGATAAAGAATTTGAACTACCTTAAAGGTAACATGGAGCAAAGATTTTTAAGGTGAGGAGAGATACTATCAGATGTATGTATATCCACATATTTCACTACTCACTGCAATAATCACACTAAAACCTAAGTAGATTGATGTAGAAAATCCCTGACTTGGTTGAAGGGCCTAGTTTCAAAACAGAAGTCCTCATCCCGACATCCATAACCTAAGGACACCCTCATTTACTGTTCTGAGCCTCAGATCTTTATTCTTAGCGGGAAAGGATTGTAGGCTTCTAAGAGTCATTCCATCTCTGAGCCTATGGTTCTGTTTATATGCCTTAGAGAGAAAAAATATATATATATTTTCTGCATCTGCCAGAAATAATGAAAACTTCCAATTTTAGCCAATCTAAATTCAATTCTCCTCTGAGATTTTCTAACATTTAGGTCAGATGCCAGGAAACTAGCTTCTTGAGATAAAAAACCCAAGTAGAAGTAGGAAATCTTTTTTTTTTTTATTATTCTGGCTGGGATGGGAATATAGATGGGAAGAAGAGTGATAGAATGAGTCTTTTTCTTGCAGTTGTGATTCCAAAGAGTCCCTATCCTGCATCCGATGTGAACACTGAGAAGCCCAGCCTCCACAGCAGCACCAAAACTGTCTTGGAGCATCAACCAGGGCAGAGGGGGCGTAAACCAGGAAAGAAGCGGGGCCGGACACCCAAGCCCCTAATTCCCCATCCCATCTCTACCCCATCCAAGTCAGCTGAACCTTTGAAATTCCCAAAGAAGAGGGGTCCCAAACCTGGCAGTAAGGTAGGTAAAAATGTGGGTTTCCCAGAAAGGGATAAAGGGTTTTAAAGGGGTAACTCATCCATATCCATCCATCTTGGAAAGGGGCATGTCTAGCCCTATTCTCTACCTTGTGTATGCTTTTAAGAGGAATCTCCTAGATTGTCATCCCTACTTAGCTACTTATGTGGAAGTTGATAATATTAAACATAGGATTTTGACTTTGAAAATTACTCACATGCAAGGGAATTCTGGTCTAATGTCTTCCATAGATGGAATTGTTAACCTACCCAGAGTAGATACCCGGGCATGTGAACAGAAAGAGCAAATTGACTCTGTAAATGTATTTCTTTTTCTATTCCTGCCCTTTTTAAAATATATATATATATTGAATACCTACTAAATATCAGGCTCTGTATCAGACACCATTACGTACATATCATATAATCTTCACAAAACTCTAGGAGATGAGTAGTATTAATGTTATTTAATAGTTAAGTAAATTGAGACTTAGAAATATGAATTGACTTCCCTAAGGTCACATAGCTAATAAACAGCAAAGGCTACAGAGATTGGGTCCCCAGATCTTCTAGTGTCAAGGCTAGCGCTGCCTTACCGCATATTCATTCTCTCATGTTTCTTGCGGGAATCAATACTTACCTCTAATGTAGGAAAAAACTGCTGAGTCAGGGTTCACTGAGCACTTCCTGAAAGTACAGTTGTGACCAGTTCTTCATGGCTATCTTACCCTGTTGAGATTGCTCTGCATTTCCCTCCTAAGCCATACTGAGTTCCAATGTGGAGATAATACCTAGTTCTCCCTGGGCATTCCATTCCAATCTCAAGTTGGTTTGGTTTTGTTTATCAGCTCCAGCCAACTTCAGTCCTAGAATATAAGCTCTTCAAGGTTGAGAACTAATCTTTTTCTTCTCTTTTTCTCCTGCAGTGCCTTATATCTCAGTCTCTTGGGAGATGTTCGGTATATGCAAGGTGGATGGATGGATGGTTTTAGTGATGATGTTCCAATTGAGATTGTCTCTTATTTATTGACTTAGAATTCTTGATGTCACATCCTGATCTTTGTGTGTAACACATAATGCTCCTGACATGCTACCACTAACCCCTAACCCAGGTCTTCAGTTTTGTCTCCATTACTCTCTTCTCATTCTCATGTGATAGAGGAGACTACTAAAGTCCCTAAGATTCCAAGGCCATAGAAGCTATGCTTTGATGATATGAAGGCATCTTGAGGACAGTCAGATTAAAGAGGGAGAACACTTGTCTGTGAGGTTCCAAAGACAGAAGTAGAAACAATAAGCAGAAACTCAAGCAGAATGCTTTGTCTCAACATAAAAGGAGCAGTTAAATCTATCCCCAAATGGAAGTAGTGATCTCCCATCACTAGAGGTATTTCATCAGGAACTGGATGACTGTATGGGAGGAACGTTTTCAGGGACAGGGAAGTAGAAGTATTGGATGGATGGTTGGAATAAATAGACTTTAAGATCCTTCAAAACCTAAGAGCTACGATACTGTAATCGCCTCTGCTGTGCTTCCTTAGGCAGTGCTAAACATAGTAGCCAAAGTCCTCTTTCCTTCCAACACTCTTGAAAACAATAATTCTCATCTTATCCTGTACTGTATGGCCTGGCATTTGACTCTTTAATTTCCCTTCCTGTCCTTTTTGCCTATTTCTATAAGTGTATATCCCTTCCACTTAACCCATGACCTTTATATTCCTTTTTAAAGCAAAGTCGTCTTGTGACTAGAACATAGGCTTTGAAGCCAGACATACTTAGGTTTATATCTCATTTCCACCTGAGTGACTTTGAGAATTCTTCTATAAGTGAGGCTGTGGGCTCTAGTTTTCCCACCAATAAAATGGAGATGAGGTAATATCTGAGTAGATGCAATATATGTAATTGCACCTATGTCAACTAATAATAATGTGTTTCATCTTTCTGCTTTCTTCTACAATATTTGGGCACCTTACTTACCAGAGTTGTTCTTTCAAGGACCCTATGAAATCCTACCAACAACTCAGTAAAATTGAACTGATATTCCTTTCTTCCCTAAATGCTTATTTGGATTTTTACTTTTAGTAATATCAAAAAATATGAGGAGATGTCTATGTCCCTTTTGTGATTTGCACATTTTCATAAGTATTTTCAGTACTTTCACAGGCAAGGCTATCTTATAATTTATGCTTGCTGTCATTGTGCTATCTCTTTAGATAATACATTCCTATAAAGTAAACAGGTTTATACAGCTCCCAGCAATATACCCTGTGTGACATTTAGTAGACGAGGATTTGTGTACCTCAGTGACAACTGTTTTCCTTACATTCAGAAAGGCTTTTAGAAAACCTTATCTTAGAAAGAACCTTCTGAGATCTTTGTCTCCCAGAGACTGCCCTGACCAGCATAGAGGAGATACTAGATGTCTCAAATCATTTTTATTATTTCTCCCATTATTAGATTTCTATACTGTATGCTTTGTTGAAAAAGATTTATTGAGACATGCCAAGTGCCATGCTAGGAATGGTACTCAGAAGCAGACTCTCAAGGAGTTCCAGGCTAATAGTGTACACCAATATATAAATATATAATGACAATACGTTGTGACAAATGCAACAATACAAAGTACAGAAATAGCACAAAAACAATAACTAGAGAAAATCTAGAAATGCTTCTTGAATAAACTGATATTTTTAAGATAAAAAAAGAAAGGGCATTTCAGTCAGAGGGATGGTTTATTATGGTAAAAGTGTGGACCACGTAAAACTGCAAGGTTTTTAGAGAAGTGATATAGTTAGAGATTACTAGATTATAAGGTTAAGTATAATAAATGGCAGGTAATGAGCTGAAGAGGTAGGCAGAGGAAAGTAGTTTATGAGTTGGGGAAGGTTCATTTCTATTTTTCAAGAGAGAGAAAAAGTACAAAGTAATAACGAAGTCAAACCACAGCATTTTTTCCTTTTTTGCTTTTGTCTGCCCAACTAATAAAGAACTTCAAATCATAATGTTGCTTCTAGTATGAAAAAACAGTGAATTAAGCTCTGGCTTTACAGAAGCCCAGAATCTTATACGTAGACTCAGAAAATACTTACTAAGCATCTACTGTATATACAGCTTTGGGCAAGATGACTACTGGAAAACAGATAAAACACAGCCCTATCTACAGATATATTTCAGTTTCATGGATGAATTAAGTGCTAGAAATAGAAGACTAAGAAGACAAGTTACCTATCATGGGTAGCAAACTTTTCCCCATCCGTTTTGACAGAGGAAACCTCGGACTTTGCTGAACCCACCACCCACCTCACCAACAACCAGCACCCCTGAACCGGACACCAGCACTGTACCCCAAGATGCTGCCACCATCCCCAGCTCAGCCATGCAGGCCCCCACAGGTAAGAGCAAATCATAGTGCTAGCTATAAAAAGCCCCAGGCCCAAGTGTCTGTACTTTCTCTTGTCTTGCACCAATAATTAGCCCTCTGTACATTATAAACATAAATAGGATCTTTTTTTAAAAAATGTCCCTTTGGCATTAGATATAGTTTCAGAGAAACCTCCATCCTGTCAAAACAATCAAAGAAACTTGGGTAAATATTCTGTGAACTCAGAGTTGAGGAGCTGGTACATGAGAGTGGGGTAGTGGTGGGGCCACCACCAGGAGCTCCCTGGCCCAGATTGTAATAATACTTACTTTTTCCAGTTCAGGGTGTTCCATTCTTAGCATGATCCCGTCCAGAACCCTCCCAGCATTACAATATTCTGCCACCATTCAAATATATATGAACCTGCTCTGATTTTTTTTTTTTTTTAACATCAGTGATGGTGGCAAACTTGATACTATGAGAGTGAACTTTTGGAGATGAATCAATTAATGTTTTATTCAAAGCAAAATCTGGTAGCTGAAATGGTTGTTTAATCACCCTAGGTTATTCATAACTCTTATTCCCTAAACTATCTATGAAGGTAACTAAAAGAGATGCTCCTTTAGAGTAGATACATAGCTTCCCAACGGGGTATCTATAAAGAAAAATATTCATTTTCTTATGTGTAAATTAAGATCCATGTGTACAACTTTACTCTTTTATTCTGCAGATACTTTGTCTTCTTTAGGGAAGTCTAATCAATTGGAGTATCCCCATGGAAATTAGGGTAGTCTTGTCTTTGAGGGAGTTGAGTATATCTCTGCCCATATCCTAGAATTTTAGAGCTTAAAGGGAAGGCCAGCCATAGTTTCCCCTCCAAATAACCTTTGGAATACAACAGAGCCAGCCTGTGGCATTTATGTCCAGTTCTCATCAGGGTCCTATCATACGATTTCTCCAAACATATCATCTGCCTCTAACCATGGTCAATTACTGGGTTTGTTTAGTCCAAGTGTCATTAGATTAATGACCAGTGGCCTTTGTGCCTAAGCGCCAAGAATGAGGAAGTAAGGACAAACACACACTATGGTGAAAATATTGATTATGTTTTCAAATCTCATGACATGACCCCTAGATGCCCAGATGCTTGGTTTACCCCACATCATACTAGATACCACTTAGATGCCTATGTGCCTTTTCAACAATACCTAGAAGATCCACAGCAATGGGAGCTTCATGACTATGCCTCACTATTACATTTAAATGATGCCGACCAACTCTTCTGGCAGCCTCTGAGCTGGCATCCCTTCCTTGGCCTGCTTCTCACAGCCTAGGAAAAATGGAATCTTTGTGTCCATTTCTGTCTCTTGGCCAGGCTATAGCAATTTTTACTGATTACTGTGTCACCATTCCCCAGTGGGACCTTGGCTAGTCACCTTGAAATCATTTCCCTTTCTGAGCCTCAGTTTTCACACTTGTACAATGATAGGATTAGTCCAAGTTACCTTATAGTCCCTTCAAATGTTAACAATAAAAGTTGTCATAGATTAAAAGCTATGTGTCACACTGTATCCTTTATTACTTACCTTCCATTCTTTTAACTATACAACACTTTTTAAGAGTTATTATATGCTCACAGTTTAAAGAAACAATAGGTCTACAAGAATTATTACAAAAACGAAACAAACCACCCTAACTCCTTGTCATTTACTGCTCACCAGAGGAAATCACTTTTAATTCAGCTAATTCTTGTATTTACCTCTGTATATGAAAATGGAATGTTTCTATTGCTATTTCTTTAACTTGAGGCATTTTCCAACCAACAGCCCACTTTAGAAGATGAAGATGTAACACTTTAATCTCCTTGCCCCTTACCCACCCACATGTACTTCTCTATCTTAATTCTGTATCAATACCCTATTATAATTTTGATTAGATTGAAATTCAGTATTTTTGTTATGGCGACTTGTTAAATGCTTTTCTTAATTGAGCCATGTAGTATACTATGATTATTTTTCCTTCGTTGCACAACATTTTGTTTTCAGAGTAAGTCTTGTTGATTTATTATGTATTTATTTTGCTATGTACTTATTAATTCAACCTTAAACTATCTTACTACTGTATACATCTATCTTTGTGTTCAGTTACATTATACATTCTATCTATTTCAAACTCTAAAAGAAATCTTCCTGGAGCCTTCAGAATTCCTTGACATCCTCTTCACCAATCTTTTGTGTTATCCTCAGTTTGCTACTTCCCATGTCTTTGTTTTCTCATGTAAATCTTTCTAAGATTTACATCTTTAGTTTTATACGAAACCTGTTTGTTCTCTTTGAAGCCTCTCTTCATACCCAGTATTCTGAAATTTTACCTAACATGTGAGTATTTTCACCTACTATGCTGGACACTTAGTGTGCCCATTCCATTCTTTAGTTTCTTGAAATTTTCTTAAATTCCTTTATCAATGATTGTCTTCCACTTTTTGTCTGTTAACTCTTTCTGGCATACTTGTTATTCAGATATTGAACTTCTTCATCTCCTCTAATATTCTTAACTCTCTTTATTCTTATTCCTATTTTCTTTGTCTTTTGCTCAACTTTCTTTAAACTTTCCTCAACTATATCTTCCAAACATTGTATTGAGTTTTTTGTTTCTGACATCTTACTTTTAAAAGTATCATTATTTATTACTCTAATGGCATTTTCCAAATGGTATTTGGTAGAAAACCAGTCTTTCAAGATGCTCTGCGTAAAAGGATTTTGCATACATTTAGGAAATTTGGTCGCTTACATACATTTAGGAAATGTTTATATTCTGCTTCCCATTCTTGATATTTGCATCTTCTATGAAGAGCTTTTGTTTTCTAAATTTTTTACTACACAGTTTTTTAGGTTTACAGCAAAATTGAGCAGTAGGTATAGAGATTTCCCATATACCTCTTGCCCCCATATATGCATAGACTTCTCTATTATCAACATCCCCCACCAGAGTGGTACATTTGTTTCAACTGATGAACCTGTATTGAAATATCATTATCACCCAAAGCCCACAGTTTACATTAAGGTTATCTCTTGTTGTACGTTCTGTGAGTTTCAGAAAATGTCTAATGACATGTATTCACCATGATAGGATTAGACGAAATAGTTTAACTGCCCTAAAATTTCTATGTGCTCTTGCCAATTCATCCTTCCCTCTTTCAAACTCCTTGCAACCACTGATCTTTTCACTGTGTCTACAATTTTGCTCTTTCCAGAATGTCGTATAGTTGGAATCATACAGTAGGTAGCCTTTTCGGATTGACCTTTTTCACTTGGTAATATGCATTTAAATTTCCTTTCTGTCTTTTCATAGCTTGATAGCTCATTTCTTTTTAGAGCTGAATAATATACTATTGTCTGGCGATACTACAGTTTATTTATCCATTCACTTACTGAAGGCCATCTTGGTTGCTTCCCAATTTGGGCAATTATAAATTAAGCTGCTATAAACATTTGTGTGCAGGTTTTATGTGGACATAAGTATTCAGTTCCTTTGGTTAAATACCAAGGAATGAGATTGCTGGGTTGTATGGTAAGAGTATGTTTAATTTTGGAAGAAATTGCCCAACTGTCTTCCAAAGTGGCCAAACCATTTTGCATTTCCACAGGCAGTGAATGAGAGTTCCTGTTGCTCCTCTCTAGATTCTTTTTTTTTTTTTCATCTTTTTGCTGTTTAGTTGTTTCAGCACCATTTGTTGAAAAGACTGTGCTCCACTGTATTGCCTTTGCTCTTTTGTCAAAGATCTGTTGACTGTATTTATATGGGACAGTTTCTGGGCTCTGAATTATGTTCCACTGATCTGTTTTCTGTTCTTTTGGCAATACCACACCATCTTAATTGCTGTAGCTTTATGGTAAGTCTTGAAGTGGACTAGTGTCAGTCTTCCAACTTTGTTCTTCAATATGGTGTTAGCTATTCTGGATCTTTTGACACTCCATATAAACTTTAGATCACTTTATTGATAGCCACAAAAAACTTACTGGGAATTTGACTGGAATGGCATTAAATCCATAGATCAAATTGGAAAGAACTGACATCTTGACAATAATGAGTCTTCCTACCATAAACATGAGATATCTCTCCATTAGTTCTTGTTTTAATTTTATTCATCAGTTTTATAGTTTTCCTCATATAAATCTTGTACACATTTTGTTAGATTTATACCTGTTTCATTTTTGGAGGTATTAATGTGGTATTGTGTTTTTAATTTCAAATTAGACTTGTTTATTGCTGTTATATAGAAAAAAGACTGGCTTTTGTATATTAATCTTGTATCTGGCAACCTTGCTATAATTGCTTATTGATTCCAGGAATTTTTTTGTTGATTCTTTCACATTCTCAACATAGACAATTACATCATCTGTAAACAAAGAAAGTTTTATTTCTTCTTTCTCAATCTGTATACCTTTTTTTCCTTGTCTTATTACATTAGTTAGGACTTAACAGATTTATAACGTTGAAAAGTTACGATGAGAGGGGATATCCTTACCTTGTTCCTGATCTTAGTGGGAAAGCTTCTAGTTTCTTCCCATTACACATGATGTTAGCTGTAGGTTTTTTGTGGATCTTCTTTATCAAGTATCAAGTTAAGGAAGTTCCCTTTTATTTCCAGTTAGCTGAGAGTTTTTATCATGTATGGGTCTTGGATTTTTGTCAAATGGTTTTTCTGAATCCATCAATGTTAATGTGATGGATTATATTAATTAATTTTCGAATATTGAACCAGACTTGCATACCTGGGATAGATCCCATTTTGTTTGTAGTGTAAAATTCCTTTTAGATATTGTTGGATTCAATTTGCTGATATTTTTGTTGAGGATTTTTGCATTTTCAAAAGAGATATTGGTCTCTAATTTTCTTGTAATGTCTGTTAACAAAATTTAACTGAGTAAATTTGAAAATCTAATTGGCTTTATGAAATGATTATGAATTGGGCAGCATCTCAGCTAGCAGAGAGATACTCTGGGTGTTATACAAGATGGAAGGCTTTTATAGAAGAGAAAGTGGGGCACGGAAGTCATCAGCAATAGAAAAATGAAAGTTAATTGGAGGAAATTAAGAGTTTAGGTGACCACAGTTTCTTGTTGGCTGAGCTGCAGCATTTGCATTGGCTGGACTTGTTGCTGGGTAGGGGGAAAATAGTCCTTCGTCCTGCTGGAGTTCTAAAGTAGCTGAAGTTTCTGTTTGGAAGTGCAAAGTAAGTCTCTTCCTTTTGAGATCTATAACTGACATATTTCTGTTCCAAGTAATCGACCTCTTTCTATTTGAGGTAATTGATGATGAAGTGGTATGATGTGAGAGCTCCCTCTACAGGCCTTCCCAAATCTAATTTTAGTTGAGATTTCCTTTATCAATTTTCACATGCCATTGTCTGGTTTTGGTTTTAGGCTAATGTTGGCCTCCTAGAATGAGTTAAGAAGTATTCTCTCTGATTTTGTTTTCTGAAATGGATTATAGAAAATTAGTAAAATGTATTTCTTAAATGTTTGGTAGACTTCACCAGTGAATCCATCTGAGCCTGCTACTCTCTAGTTTGGAAGGTTTTCATTATTGATTCAAATTCTTCAATAGATATAGGTTATTCAGATTGTCTTTTTCTTCTTAAACGAGTTTTGGCAGATTGTATCTTTCACAGAATTGGTCCATTTCATTTAGATTATCAAATTTATGAGTGTAGAATTATTTATTGTATTCTTTTATTATCCTTTTAATGACAGTAGCTCTGTACTGATGTTGATGTCTCCTCTTTCATTTCTCTTGTCAGTAACTTACACCTCTCTTTTCTTCTTATTTAGCCTCTCTAAAGGCTTGTTGATTTTATTATCTTTTGAAAGAATGAATTTTGGGTTATATTTATTTTTCTGTTAACATCTTGTTTTCAATTTCATTGATTTCTGCTCTAATTTTTATTATTTCTTTTCTTCTGCTTACTTTGGATTTAATATGCTCTTCTTTTTCTAGTTTCCCAAAATAGAAGCTTAGATTTTAGATGTTCTTTTCTAATATACACATTCAGTGCTATAAATTTCCTTCTATCCACTGCTTTTGCTGCATCCTACAAATTTTGATAAGTTGTATTTTTATTTTCATTTAATTCAAAATATTTTTTTTCGAAAATTTTTTTTTTAATTTCTCTTGAAATTTATTTTTTTAACCCATAGGTTATTCAGAAGTGTGTTGTTTAATCCTCAGTTATTTGGGGATTTTTTTACCTATCTTTCTTGTTTTTTTACCTATGATTTCTTGTTTAATCCCCTTGTGGTCTAAGAGTAGACATGGTATGATTTCTACTGTTTTTAATTTAAGGTGTGGCCCAGAATGTTGTCCTATGGCCCAGAAGGTTGTCTATCTTGGTGAATGTTTCACGTGAGCTTGAGAAGAATGCATGTTTTACTATTGATGAATGAAGTAGTCTATAGATATCAATTATATCCAGTCGATTGATGGCACTATTGAGTTTAACAGTGTTCTTACTGATGTTCTGCTTGGTGGATCTGTTCATTTCTGCTAGAGGGATGTTGCAGTCTCCAACTATAAGAGTGGATTCATTTATTTCTCCTTGCAGTTCTATCAGTTTTTTCCTCCCATATTTTGATACTCTGTGGTTAGGTGCCTATGCAGTAAGGGTTGTTATATCTTCTTATATAATTGACCTCTATATTATTACTTAATGCCTCTATCTGCAGTAACTTTCTTTGCTCCAAAATCTGCAGTCTGAAATTAACAGAGCTACTCCCACTTTCTTTTAATTAGTGTTAGCATGGTATATCTTTCTCTGTCCCTTTACTTTTAATCTAGACGCGTCTTTGTTTTTAAAGTGGGTTTCTTATAACTACATACAGTTAGTTGATCTTATTTTTTGATCCGCTTTGAGAATCTCTATTTTTTAATTGGTGTATTCAGACCATTGACATTTAAAGTGATTATTGATATAATTGGATAAATATCTACCATATTTGTTACAATTTTCTGTTTTTTACCCTTGTTCTTTATTCCTGTTTTTGTCTTCCACTCTTTTTCTGCCTTTTGTGGTTTTAATTGAGCATTTTATATGATTCCATTTTTTTCTCCTTTTTTACCATATCAATTATACTTTTTAAAAAAATGTTTAGGATTATGCCAGAGTTTGAAATATACATTTATAACTAATTCAGTCTACTTTACTTTCAAATAACACTATACCACTTCACAGACATAACAAAATAATCCTAATTCCTCCTTCCTTGCCCTTATATGATTGATGTCTTTCATTTCACTTACTCATAAGTATACATAAGCATATATATACACACATATATACACACACATAAGCATACATAGTCAAATATATTGTTGCTGTTTTTATTTTGAACAAACTATTATTTGTTAGATCAGTTAAGATAAGAAAAATAAGTTTTTATTTTGCCTTCACTTATTCCTTCTCTAATGCTCTTTTTTTATGTATACCCAAGTTTCTGACCTATATTATTTTCCTTTTCTCTAAAGAACATGTTTAACATTTCTTTCGAGGAAGATCTAGCAACAGACTCCTTCAATTTTTCTTTGTCTGAGAAAGTCTTTATTTCTTCATTTTTGAAGGATAATTTTTCAAAGTACAGAAATCTAGGTTGGTAGGTGTTTTCTCTCAACATTTTAAATATTTCACTCCATTCTTCTTGCTCACATGTTTTCTAAGGATGTAATTTTATTGTTGCTCCTCTATAGGCAAGGTGAGGGGGTTTTACCGAGATTTTTTTTTTTAATCCTTGATTTTCTGCATTTGGAATATAATATGCCTAGGTGTCATTTGGGGTGGGGGGCATTTATCTTGCTTTGTGTTCTCTTGCCTTCCTAGATCTGTGCTTTGGTGCCTGACATTAACTGGGGGAAATCTCTGTCATCATTGCTTCAGATATTTTTTTTGTTCTTTTCTCATTTTGGTATTCCCATTATGTGTGTGTATGTTATACCCTTTGCAGTTGTCCCACTGTTCTTGGATAGTCTGTTTTGGGTTGTTGTTTTTTTTGGTGGGGGGTTTGGTGAGGGGAGAGTCAGTCTATTTTCTCTTTGCTTTTCAGTTTTGGAAGTTTCTATTGAGATACCCTCAAACTCAACGATTCTTTACTTGGCCATGTCTAATCAACTAATGAGCCCATCAAAGGTGTTCTCCATTTCTGTGATAGTGTTTTTTATCTCTAAAATTTCTTTTTTATTCTTTCTTAGAATTTCCATCTCTCTGCATACATTGCCTGTTTTGTATGCTGTCTCATTTATCCATTAGACGCCTTAGCATATCCGTCATAGTTGTTTTAAATTCCCAATCAAATAATTTCAATATCCCTGCCATGTCTGAGTCTGGTTCTTATGCTTGCTCTTCAAACTTCATTTTTTGCCTTTTAATATACCGTGTGACTTTTTATTTTTTGAAAGCCATATGCGATGTACTGGGTAAAAGGAATTTTTGTAAATAGGTCTTTAATGATGTAATAGTGAGGTGGAGGGGGAGGAGAAGTATTCTGTAGTCCTATAAGTAGGTCTCAGTCTTTTGGTGAGCCTGTGACCCTAGACTTTGAACTTCACCATTGCTTCTTAGTCCTCTCAACCCCTTCTAAGTGGAACAGGATGGCTGGAGGGGTCTGGAGATGGGTATTGCACTTTCCCCAGGTAGGTTAGGATCTGATCAAACCCCAGCAAATTAAGCTCTGGTAAAATAGTTTCTCCTGAGGGCAGACCTTGTTAAGAAAAACAGAATTCTCTGTTGTATTTCAAAATGGTTCCTTTACCCCTTCCGTTGCTGGTTGTATGAGGGAATTTTTCTCTGATATTCACTGTGAGCTCCTGGAAGTAAAACTCCATAAAAGTATGAGGACCCCTTGTGACTGGGTCTCCCTGGCGCTTGGAACTCTCAGAGTTGTCCACACTGAATTTCCAGCAATTCATCAATTACAGTTTATATTTTCTTACCTTACCACTGGTTCCTGTGGAGGTTTCTTCTCCTGAGTTTCTGCTGTAGCAAATTATCATTTTCTGTATTCATCTACCTCTCTAAATTTGAGGGGCAGCAGTTTGCCCTGTGACCTCACTTCTCTTATGGACCTAAAATGAGTTGTTGATTTTTCATTTTGTTCTGCTTCTTATTTATTGTTAGAATGGAGTTGGTACTTCCAAGCTCTTTTACATGCTGGACCCTTTTCCAAAATTTTTTTACAACTTCCAATTCTGATTTCATAGATGCAGTAGAAAGCCAAAACATGACAGTATACAAAAATATCTTTCTGGCCTTAAGATTGGGAAGGATTTTTAAAGCAAGACAATAAGCATAAACTATTACAGAAAAGGCACATAACCTTTTATATACCTGAAAAAGGTAATATCAATATATTCAACTATCTTAAAATTAAGACAGCTCATCTCTCTTCCACATGGCATCAGTTGGCTCAACTGCAGCTGGAGGATCTACTTCCAACATGGTTTATTCACGTGGCTAGCAAAATTGGTGCTGTTTCTTCTCTACATGGACCTCTCCAAAGGATAGCTTAGCCTTCCTCATACCATGGTGACTGGATTCCGAAAGCAAGTGTCCCAAGAGACAGGAAAGTGAAGGTTATTATTTTTTTGAGGTTTGATTCCAAAATAAGCATAGCATCATTTCCACCATATTCTATTGATCAAGTAGTCACAGAGCCCAGATTCAAGAGAAGGAGAATATTAGTCTACTCTCTGGACATAAATGATTTACATTTTTTATACTTGGAATATTTATTTTTCTCCTTGTAGGATTTCCCATTAAAAGTCTTATCCCTTTACAACATCAGGCTTCAAATGTAGGATTTCATCATCTAAATCATATCCAGGTGCAAATGAGATGTTTCAGGTGCACTTTATCAGATATAGTTCCTTAAATGAAGTTCTCAATCTAAAGACCTGTGAACTAAAGAAATATGTTGTCTGCTCTCCACACATCCAACATACAGTGGTGGGACTGGCATATGATAACATAAATACACCTGTTCAAAGGGTAGAAAGACTAGAAGCACAAAGCAGTCATCACTGGTCTATAAAAATTCTGATATCCAGCTGGGCATATGTTGCCAATTTAATTAGATCCAATAGTATTTTCTGGGAGTTGTTTTTCATTACTCTTGGTTTTGTCCTCTGAATCATCATTTCCTTAACATAAGAAAACAGATTGCCTTCTTGGTCTTCTTCCTACCTGTGAAAGGTTGAGGTCTAAAAGATTCTTTTTATTTTGTACCTTTTAGTCTTAGCTGGCATTGCTTCCTCCAGAATGATTCTCTTAGAACTTCAATGAGTTTTCTATGAATACTATTGGGATTTACCTCATTAGACAAAAGCTACAAACACAAATCTTTTAAAAGTAAGCCCTTCTCTAGTTTGGGCTTCCTATATAGCCACTATGAGACAATGCCCGTAAGATTCTTAAAAATTCTTTCGTTTAAGAGAGAGAATCTGAGAGATGTGTCCATAAGATTCTTAGAGGGCCTTTGGTCTGAAAGAGTCTATGGAGCATAGTCTCAAATCATTCTGACATCTTAACGAGATTTTATTGTCCCCTTCTGGATTTGACTCTTTCTTAATTCAGGATTACCTGCCTTATGGCGAGACAGGTATGAGAAGCAGTTTTGTTTTTGAACACTGCAAATCCTTGGATTCTTTATGTTTTATATTTGTTATTTTTTAAGCTCATCCCTTTCATCTTGCATTTTTATCATAGGCAGTGAGAAGAAGCCAGATGGTACTTTCATTACTTTGTCTAGAAATCACCTTAGCTATTTCATGGAGTTCATCAGGTACATTTTCTATTTCCATGTTACTTCAAGTGACAGTATTGTCAAACTTTCCATCACTACCTAACAAGAGTCCCCTGTCATCCATCTTCCATTAAGAATTTCCTCACTTTCCTTTAAGCCCTTATTGACAGCTTCCTCAACACCCTTTTTGTGGCCCTTTATGCTTCTTTTTGCTGCCCTTTTCCAAACTCAGTGCCTTGTGTGTCAGGTTTCTGTTACTGCAGCACTCTATTTTTGGTTCTACAATCTGTTCCAATAACCTTTTGTTATGTAACAAAGTACCACAAAACTCAATGGCTGAAAACAACAATGTCGGCAGAGTTAGGTGGCAACAGCTTGTCTCTGTTCCATGCAGTATTAGCTGTAGTGGCCCGACTAGGAGTGGAGGATGCTGACAAATTGGTTCTGGTTTCTCTCCACATGGACCTCACCACAGGGTGGTTTTGCCTCCTCACACATGGTAGTTGGGTTCAAAAAGTGAATGTCCCAAGAAACAGGAAGTGGAAACTGCCAGCTTCTTAAGCCTTGGACCCAGAAACTAGCACAGTGTCATTTCCACCGTAGACTATTGGCCGAGTATCACAGAGATCGATGAAAGGGATATCAAAGAATTTGGGGGCCATGTTTTAAAATCGCCACATTCTTCTAGGGGTTAATAGTTTGCCTTTTATATTTCACCCTTTAATCCATGTAGAATTTATTTTTTTAAACATTGCTGGACCGGTTATAATTTTTTTTCTGTTTTGTGTGTTTTAATTAGGTAAAGTTTATATACAGTGAAATATACAAGTCTTAAGTGTACAGTTTGATGCTTTTAGTCACTGTAAGCACCCATGTAACTACCTCAATCAATATGAAAGTCATTTCTACCCAAACCTTCCCCTGATTGTGCCCCAGAAGTTACCTTATAGATTTTCCTGTTCTTGAATTTAATATAAATGGAAACATACCATATGTACTCTTTCCTATCTAGTTTCTTTCCCTCAAAATAATGTTTGTGAGAAGCACCTTTTCAGTAGTTCATTTTTACTGCCAAGTGGTATTCCAATAAATGAATATACCACAATGTATATATCTATTCTCTTGTTGATGGACATTTGGGTTGGTTTTCATTTAGGGCTATTATGTCTAAGCTGGTATGAACTTATAATGTTTTCATTTATTTTCATTAATCTTATCTCTGTGAGTTCTTGCATTTTTCAGCAGAAGAATCATATTTTGATATTGAAATCCTATTTCTTAATAGGCTTCAACCAGTCCTTTGATTATTAGGTATACCTTTACACTCACCTCCAGAGGCACCTGCCCATTCTTAGGTCTTTTGTGAATTATTAGGTGAAACAGTTTAGTTGTCATCATTCCCCATTCTTGGTTAAGGATTCAGCTTTCTTAGGTCTGCTAAGTCAGTTGTTACTTTGCCAGTCTGCTTTCCAGCTTCCAAAATTTTATGTTGTCTCCTCTCTTGTTATCTGGCTCCTTTTTGTGGGTTTTAGGAGAAAACAGAGTTAAATGTTTATTTCAGTTAATCTTGTTTACCCTTTCTTTTTTCCTTTCTCTCTTTTTCACCTGTCATCTTGCACATTCTGCCTCTCTGTTTGTTTTCCATTTTCTTCTCACCTTAGAAAGTGGTATAGTGTTATTTGCTTCCCCTTAGAATTAGAATGATAAAAGTAGGAAAGTCCTCAGAGAGCGTCTGGCTCAGCTCCCGCATTTTACCAGTAACATGGTAAGCCTGAGGCCCAAGGAGGACAGCAGTCCATCCACAGCCCACACAACTGTTGCTCTTATCTTTTTTGCCTTTAATAGCAAAAGAGAATTTTTGCCCTCCTACCTTTTTAGTTAGTGAGCCATGACAGTGTGAAAAAGGAGAGTACCCCCTACTCAGGTCAAAGCCTAGAAGGCAGATTGACAGGGAGAATGTCATAGCTGAGCAGGCTGCTATGAGTCCTCTCCAGAGACCAAGAAAGCAATTCTGTTTAGGACCACCTCTTTTTTCTATACCCACCTATCCCCTACCCCATCACAGTGCCCGGTGGAGGGTTGTACTTAGGACAGTACCTAGCTATCTTGACAGGAGAAACTCCTGAAACAAACAACTATCTAGATGGGACCCTCAAGCCCTTTTCATGTTTTCCTTTGTTCCATTTTTTTTTTCTATTTTTGCTACTTTTTTGGGGCCTGAGTGTTGATGTAGAAGTAACAAAAGGCCTTCAAGGCCCAGAACAGAAAGCGAGGCAAGTGACCAGTGGAGAGGCCTTCTAAGTCCAAGGCCAGACACACACACACACACACACACACACACACACGTACACATGTGTGCGCACGCGCGCACACACACAAACACACACACACACACACGTACACACGTGTGCGCACGCGCGCTATCTCTCTCTCTCTCTCTTTTTCTCTCTCTCTCTCTCCCCCCCTCCCCCCTCTCCTCTCCTCTCTTCTCTCCCCTCTTCTCCTCTCTCTCTCTCTCTCTTCCTAATATAGCCATGGCCCTGCAACTCCTTGGATATATAAGGTAAGCTACACAAAGAATATGTGAGGCAACCAAGTACAAAAAATGAAAGTTCATATATCTGGGAAATTGTTTTAATTTTCTTTTCAGTGCACAGAAGACAAAGTGCAAGTTCTGCTACGCCTTGGCTTTTGGTCTGAGCTGCTCCTCCAGCAGGCTTTGTTCCCAGAGCCTTTGGTCATGCAATTTGGGCTGGCAGCAGCTGGGCACAGCCACCCTCTACCCCCTCCCACGATGTATCACCAGCTTAGCAGCTGGGAATCCTGCTCAGGACCAGAGTCCAGGGTACAAAAGAAAGAAAAAGAACTATTCTCCAACTTCTCTACCCCAAGTACTCTGTAAGCTTCTTTAATTCTTTGTCTCCTGCAGTTTGTATTTACTTGAACAAGAACGGCAGCACAGGCCCCCACTTAGACAAGAAGAAGGTCCAGCAGCTCCCTGACCATTTTGGGCCAGCCCGCGCCTCCGTGGTATTGCAGCAGGCTGTCCAGGCTTGCATTGACTGTGCTTATCACCAGAAAACTGTCTTCAGCTTCCTCAAACAGGGCCACAGTGGCGAGGTTATCTCAGGTAAGCTCCCTTGGGCTGATACGGCCTCCTAGCCACAGGGTCAGGCCTTCTCAGCTGGCTGATTTCTGACAAGGTATCCTGGTTCCCACCTCACACCCGTAGGCACTAGAGAAGTGCGAAGGTGTTCCTTTCCTCAGAGAGTCCTCATTTTCAATTCCTTGAGCCCCTCTCAGTCTTATGCAACCCTTTGCCAAATGGAATACCCGCACGGACTCTGCTTAACTGAGCCTCTAAACAGGCTACTCCCCAGCCAGCCTGCCTGCTTCACCTCTCCATGCAGAAAATATGAGTATGTTGCTTTAAAGGCATGCCAGAAAATAGAATCAAGATGGGGGCTGTATTATATGCAAAGGAGAGTTTACCCAGACTGCCACGGCCTCCCACCTGGCGTCAGGGAACCTTGTACTCCTTTTGAGAGTCTTTTGACTCCTTAGCTTTCCAGTCCCCAGTCAGCCCTAATACAAGAGAGTTGAACCCCAGGGCAGAGTGGGAGGAGTCATTTCCTCTTTCTTTCCTGCTATGTGAGTCTGAGTCAACTACACAGTGTTTCTTGGTGGTGGTGGTGTTCTCACTGAGAATGTTCACTTTTTCTGGTGTGTCTCAGTTCTGTTTCAGTTTTCCTAAGTCCAAACCTCTTTTTTTTTTTACCCACCAAACCCATGAAGACTTGACCTAAAGCCTTTCAGTGTTAACTGTGTGCTACTCCATAATCTCCTGCCCCTTCCTTCTGACAAGTTGCAATACGCAGCCTCAGGAAGCAGTTGACATGGAAAACCCTATAAATAATCCAACTGTATTCTTTTGTAAACACTCGTCGTGCCTTCACTATATGTCAGAGGTTATTGCCAAACAGACGCTGGCTGGGGGAGGAGGAGAAAGGAGGATGAAGGCTCAGGCTCTGCCTTGGTAGAAAAGGAAGAATATCTCACAGCTAACTGTGAGGGGTGTTACAGTAGAGAAATATGTGCAGGGTGATGTGGAAGCCTGGACAAGGGAGTGATTGGCCAGGTGGAGGATGGGACAGGCAGGGACGGAATTTTAATAGAAGGCTGAGAACTGCGCAGGAAATCAAGCCTTCCTTTCCTTCTGAGGCTGAGGCCACTCCCTCTCTCTCCTTGGCTCCTGTGCAGCAGCAGTCTGCAGGGACCTGGCCTTTACTGCCTCTCTCTAGTTGCTGTCACCTATACCTCCTCTGGGGTTCTTCTGCCCCCAGATTGGTTCCTGAGAATCACCTATCCCCCCATTTTGTTTCTGCTCTCAGAGACAAATGCAGAGGCCCTTGCTTTTTAAGGATTATGCAGATACTTTTTGAATAGAAGTAGATAGGGAGTAAAATAAAACCAAACATGGCATAGTTCCAAATGTTGCCAAAATTCCGATGCCCTTATAAAGATTGCATTGTGCACCCAAACCATTGCTGGCAATGGCTGTATTCTCTTCTTCCCAGCTCCTCTGTTCTTGGGCAGTTCTTATGGAAATAGCACCCTAAATGAACAGATTTCCTGGGCGAGGCCCAGCCAACTGATGAAGCAGATAGAATTATGTTCACAGTTGTTTTCACAGGTTGAGTAAAATCATTCCAGAGCCCCGGGTACAACAGACTTGGCCTCGCCACTCCCATTATTGCAAGCTCTTTGTAGTTGGAGGCAAAAATCAAACCCAGAGGGGAGGGAGGGAGGAAACCTGGGCACTGATTGCCTTTGTGTAACCAGGTAAGCCTGAAGCAAGCCATGGGCTGGACTCCTCCTGCCCAGAGCTGCACTGAACTGCCCAGCTGACGTGCTCAGCCCTGTTTACTTCACTCCACAGCCGTGTTTGACCGGGAACAGCACACCCTCAACCTCCCGGCAGTCAACAGCATCACCTACGTCCTCCGCTTCCTAGAGAAACTCTGCCACAACCTTCGCAGTGACAATCTGTTTGGCAACCAGCCCTTTACACAAACTCACTTGTCACTCAACACCACAGAGTACAGCCACAACCACGAAAGGTACCTACCAGGTAGGAGCTGGGATGGGGCCTGGGCTAAGGAAGGGGGCAGGACTAGCAGCAGCACCAGTGAGTGCCAGCCGTCAGATCTGCTAGCCTGGCACCTACTATCCAGAGGTCTGGTTTTCTGTTCTTACTTTTTCCACGTGTGGAACTCTTTGGTCTCTTCTCATCTGTACTCTCTCTTCAGGATTTTGTCCCCTTTCTCTAGGATTAACCTCCTTTCTTCTGGATTTTTAACCCTAGAAAAAGATGGTTCAGAATTCTTCTGAGCTCCAAACTGCATGTGGAGCCACTGCGAAGTCACAGTACATCCCCCAGTGTGAATCTGGCAGCAAAGGCCTAACATAGATCTCCCTTGCCAGCAGGAGGGTTTAGTCTC
>NW_006429634.1:1024906-1079616 GCF_000325575.1 Pteropus alecto | reverse complement strand
TTCCTTTGGCACGTGGCCCTAACTCCTCCAGCACTGCCAGTCTAGCAAGTCAATTCAAGTTCCTGCTGTTTCTAACTAGGCTGGAAAAATAACTTCTTAGTTAACATACCAGACCCACAACGGGAAAGCGGATGCCACGTGGCCGGATCAGTGACTAAGCACTTCCGAGAGAGGTTAAAGAGTGAATGGAACGGCATCTCTAATCTGGAGCCCAGGACACAGACGACAGGGAGGGAAGGAAAGCTCGGCCCTAAACATAGCGAGGTAGGTCGTTGTCGAGAGAGGGAGGACGGCTCTTTAAAGGAGTCCTGTGGACCTTGTCCTGGCAGGAGGAATCCAGAGGTGGTGCTCTCAGTGTCAGGGCTGTTGATAGGGGAGCGTAAATCTTAAAGGTGCCCCCTTCTGACCTTCTACACAAGTCTTGTTCCCACACTGTCTTCCCTGTAGTCTTTTTATTATTGTCTTAAACAGAACCACTTTTAATAAAAGTGCCACATCTGAAGAATGTGCTCAGGGAAGTGACTACTCACCCAGCCCCGCGCCACCACCACCCCCCCCCCTATATTTTTGCACCCAAATGAGCATTGCCTAAGTAACTAGCAAAAAGATAACCTGAATTTCAAATACAGCTTGTGGGGGCCAGACCATCTGGTCCCTACAGACATATCTGTGACCCTTCACTGATTTTTTTTCTCACCTGATCTGCTCTAGATTGCTTTCTTTCAGCATCAGAATCTCTAAGAATAGAAAAAAGCTTTCTTACTTATAATTAGAATGTTCCACTGGAAGTCTGGGCCGGGCATGTGAAGTTGGCGCAAAGGCAGGCTGTTAAATATCCCCAGCTATTGGCATTCAGGAGCTCTAAGCTGCACTTTAGTAATGAAAATTAAGCCTACGTGGGATTCTGGAAGAACAGGCACATAAGAGGAGGAAGCATGTCCATGAGCGTAGCTGCTAGTCTAAAGACAGATTTCTTAAAAAAATAAATGGCAGCTCTGAATTCCTCAATGGAATATCGTCATTAAGAACTAAGAGAAACATACCGGTAGCAGCATGCAGAGATTGGTTGGGGTACACATCATGGGCCTGCAATCAAAGGTAATTTGGGTCTGGGGGCATGACCTTTCCTGGGAATTCAATTCCAGTTTGCATCTCTCAGATTCAACTACCAGATAAGAGGAAGCAAGCTTTAGCCACTCTTCTGTCTCACCAAGAAGGAGACCAATACCAGGGTGATCACATTTCACCATTGGCTGCCCCGCTCCCCTTCCCTCATTTTCAACAGATTCAGCAACTCTCTGCACCTTCCCGTGCTCTCTCACCTCTGTTTCTCATAGTGGGTGCTCAGCAGCTTGGCTGCTCTCATCCTAGTTTCTATTTGCTTCCCTGAAATGTGCATTTTAACTATGCCCAGACGAGTCAGAGCATTGACTAGATTTCTGACTCCTCTGCGCTCCCTCACTTATCTTTTCTGCCTGCCTACATACCTGCCTTTCTGACCCTTTGCTCCACCTCTGATCATTTATCATTTCCTGCACTTTTCTGATCAATTACCCAAACATCTGCCAAAGAGTTTGATCTGGACAAGGGCTGTCTTTTGGTTTGCCCTTTGGATCTCGTGTTTATCACCCCCTCCCCTCTGCTTGGTTACATATTTCTGCTAGTTTGACATCCAAAGGTGCCACCTCTGTTAACTAGGTGCTTATTGGAGCCCTTTCCCCTACAAATTTTCCAGAGGAAAAAAAAAAAAAAAAGACATCTAAGCTTGGAACTGAAGGAGTAAGATAATCAGATGAAAATGCCACAGACCCAAGGAGACAGAGACAGGAAATGAAGACTTTTCCCACTGACAAAGTAGCGTGTGAGAATGTGAAGGGCAAGAGGGCGCATGACCTGTTTCAGACATTCAGAACCGAATGTCTAGTATAGCTGGAATATAAAGTAGAAGAGGAACGTGAGAGATGAGGCTGAAGTGGTTGGCAGAGGCCCAGTTATGAAGGTCTAGCTGACCATGTTATAAACTTCAAAATATATCATTGAGCACTGAGGAACCATTGAAATATTTAAAGCCAGGAAAGTAACATAATCAGATTTGTGTGTTAGAAAGCTCAGGACCTGTGTGGGAGAATGATTGGAATGGAGCAAGATAGTAGGCAGGGAAACTAGTTGAAGATTTTTGTAGAACTCTGCAAGTCCTTCTAGATTCGGGGATTTTCCTCTGCTTTGATATCCAAATCTAAATGAAATAAAATGAACTCCCATCCCATGTAACCCAGAATAAGGTTACATTTTCCTGGTAGTGCCACTTCTAGCTGTGAATTCCTGCTTCTGACTCAGTTCTTAATCTCTTCTTTCCCCTTCAACTCCCATAGCTGATGCTCTTTCCATACAGTCCTTTGCCCGAGTTAGTACCTCATCTTTCATTTCAGGAAAAACTAACACAAGGTTGTTTAGTGTAATAGACTTGTACCTAAGTTTGAAGAGTGGAAGGAAGAAGAATTATCACAAAGAACAAGAAGCAATTTAACATTTTGTTTTATTTTAATTTTTATCAGCTATTATAATAAATATCTTTACTGTCTTCTTTCACCTTAAGCCTCAGCCCGCTGCCTTTTCTGGAGCCCACTCTAGTTTTGGAGGATTCTCTTTCTCCTTTGATTTCTCTGTTCCCTCCATCCCACACCTCCTCCTTTTTAAGTCATCAGCAGGCAACTCAAAATTAATTTATGGTCCAAAATAATTTGGTTTCCTTTTGTCTCAGCTTTCCCTTGCTGCACAATACCCAGGCCTTGTCTTTCATAACTAAAAGCACCATTACTCTAATTATCTAAATGAATGAACCATCTATCCCAGATCTATACTTTTAGCAACTCAAAGAACAAAGACAAAAGCCGTGGATGGAGAGATTTGTTCCATCTGTGTTCCTCTTTTTCTCTTTTTTCTGCTCTTCTATGGATTAATCCAGTTTTTTTTTTCTATTTCCTTTGTTAGCTTACTAGCTATGAGTCTTTGTTTTGTTATTTTAGTGATTGCTTTAGTTTATTTTATACATTTACATTTTTTATATATCACAATCTACAATAATAATCGTATCACTTTTACATATAGTATAAGAACCTTACAATAGTATTCTTTCATTTCTTGTTGGCCTTTGTGCTATTTATTGTTACACATACTTTTACATACATTATAAATCCCACTGTACATTATTATTATTTTACTTTAAATAAGTAATCATATTGTAAAGATTTTTTTAAGTAAGAAACAGTTCTTTTGTATTTACTCTCTTATGCTACCATTTCTGGTATTATTCATTCTTTTGTGTGAAACCAATTATGTCATCATCTCTCTGCCTGAAGGACTTTCTTTAACATTTCTTATGGTTTATTGGAGTGAGTTCTTTCAGTTTTTGTATCTCTGAAGAGGTTTGGGGGGGGAGTTGCCTTTGTTTTTTGAAATATACTTTTGTTGAATTTAGAATTCTTGGTTGACCTTCGTTTGACACTTCAAAGTTGTTGCTCCATTGTCTTCTGGTTCGCATTGTTTCTGATGATGTCTGCTATTATTCTTATCTTTGGTCTCTTGTATGTGTCTTTTTCCCATGAATGCTTTTTAAGTTTTTCAGTTTATTGTTGGTTTTAAGCAATTTGATTATGCTGTGCTTGGTGAGATTTTCTTTATGCCTCTTGTGCTTGGGGTTCACTGAGCTTCTTGGATATGTAGGTTTATATTTTTCATCAACTCTGAATTTTTTCTGTCATCCTTTATATATATTTTCTGTCACTGCTCCTTACAGGTTAGACATATATTAATCCTCTTGAAGTTTTCCCACAGATTACTGATGCTTTTTTAAAAAAAATCTTTCAGCCTGTGTGTGTGTGTGTGTGTGTGTGTGTGTGTGTGTGGTTATTTTTGATAAATTCTAAAACTATTTTTAAGTCAGTTGATCTTTTCATTTACAGTGTCTAATCTATTTTTAATCCATCCCACGTATTTTTCATCTCAGACATTATGTTATTTCTAGAGGTTCAATATGAGTCTTTGCTTTACATCTTCATTGTCTTTGCTTTACATACTTGGTCTTTTCTCTACCTTCCTGAACATATGAAATATAATTATAATCACAAGCTCTTGCTTGTGAATTCAGCTGCCTTGGCCTGTCTGGACTCTCAGCTCCATCACCTCAACTCAGGGGGATCACTGGGCTCTGTCCAATCTGCCCCTCTCTGTACTGTGGCCCAGAAACTCTCTCCAGACAGGAAGCTGGGAGCAAGCCTAGGACTCACAACATTTGTTTCCCTTTCAGGAATCACTGTTCTGTACTACATGATGTGTAATGTCTGAAAACTGTTATTTCATATATTTTGTCTTTTGTTTAGTTGTTTTAAGCAGTATGGTATATCTACTCTACCTTAGCTGGCAGTGGAAATCTAAAATGTATCTTGAATTCATGTACATCTTATCATCTCTACAGCCTTCTCCATCATTCTCTCTCTCCTGGCCTGAGAGATCCTTTCTGGCCTACCCATCACCTTAGTACCTCTCTTGGTCCATTTTCTACTTAATAGCCCACATGGTCTTCTCAAAGTGTAATTAGATTATGATACTTGTACACTAAAACTCTTTAGTAGCATTTTAATGCACTTATAATAAAATCCAGATGTCTCACTTTGGTTTTCAGTGTTCTGCATGATCTGGTTCCTGCCTATCTCTCCAAACTTTTCTCTGTTTTGTACACTTTAGCTACACTGTTTTTCCCCATTTCCCTAAATATTGCAATCTGTTTCTACCTCAGAGTCTTTCTTTATGCTACCAGGCAGCAGCTCCTAGCCATTGCACCAGGGAACCTATAGCAAATCCTTTCCCATGGTTAGATTTCACCCAAACCAAGTCAGTTACTTAGCCTTCCCATAGAATTCTTTGCATGTGGGGTGGGTGGCATCCTGGATCCTGGACCATATTCCTATCTTTTGAAGTTTTTCTTAGTGATTGACTGCTTAGATAATGCTTAGGATTCATTGAGGGCTTCCACTGAACCCTAAAACCAAGCACGTTGTCTGGCGCGCCTTCATTTAGATGCTTCTTCAGACCACAATTTAAATATCAAGTTGTTAGGAAGACTTCTCAGAGTCTCCTCAACTAAAAAAGGTCCCCCTGTTATTTTTTATCTTAATACCCTATTTCTTTCCTTAGTAATAATTACAATCATTTCTAAATTTTTTTTTGTCATCCTCCCCACTAAATTAAATATTCTGTGAGGGCAAGAACAATATCTATCTTTTACACTATTCTCATTCTCACATACTAAGTATTTAATAACATTTGTTGAATGAAAAGGTAGTAGAGGATGTGGTTCAGAGAGGGAATTTTTTTTAGCATAAAACAGGCTTAAGCATTTCAGGAACTGTGTTAGTCTCTGGGTCCTATATTGATGTAAGAATTTCTTAGATACATGGCTCTAGTTCTTGGTCATTCAGTTCACCCCAGGAAGGGGAGAGCATGGTTGTGAACACAGCATCCTTGAATCTCAGAAGTATAAAGTGCTCTAGAGACAATCTGCTCTCTAGTCCAACAGATGAGGATGATTGTCTGACTTCTGCTTAAATAATCTTAATGACAGATTGTTCACTATCGCCTTTGGCAGTTGATTTCACTGTTGGACACTTCTGATTGCTAAAATGCCTCTTTTTGAGCTGAAATCTTCTTATATCTCCTGCCCCTTGTTCTACTCTCTGCCTTCCAAAAGAACAGATCTACGTCCACCCTCCTCCCTTCCCATCACTGCCTTTAGAGTCTTTGTCTTCCCTGACTTTTCTGCAGACTATACAGTCCCAAGGTTTTCCTTTGCCTCACCACCATTCCCTCCACTGAGAACTCTAGTTTTTAAGGTCAGCCTTGCAATGCAATACTCAGAAAAGATCTGCCTCTTACTAAAAATAAATGCATAAGGGCAAGGTCCTTATCTGTCTGTTTACCTCTGCATACCCCATACCTAGCATAATGGCTTATATTCAAAGGGTACTCAACAAATTTTTGTTGAGTGAATGAATGAGCTTTCTCTCATGCCGATTGTTCTCATGTCTCCAGCATATCAGCAGCAACTTCAGTTTACATTATGAGATTAAGGGTTTTCATCTTCATTTTATAGATAAGCAAACTGAATCCCAGGGTGGGGGAAAGGTAGTGATCATTGACTAATTATTGTGTTAGAATTAAAACTCAAGTCTTCCAACTCCAACCTCTGATCTCCGGGCCAGCGGTGTCAAAGTTTGTTTTTAGAAGTAGAACTCCTTTTTTGCAAAGGTAAGATTATATGAAACTCTGGTATATAAATGTTAAAACCAGAGCTGTTTTGATAGAAACTGGGATGAGACCCAGAGCCCTACTCACTTGGTCCCCCTCTGTGGAACACAGCAGTTTTCTACCCTGAAGTTTTCTACCTCCCAAAGGCAGTCAAGGCCTCGTGGATCAGCTGTAAGCAGACTAAGACCTCCCAGAGCCTTGGGTGTGATGCTTCATTTTCCCACTGCATCTCATTAGGATAAGATTGATGATCTTGCCTAGTCCAGGTGCCACCAGTCCAGATTTTCAGACCCCTCAACTCACAATCCAGATCTCAGTTACCATCCTTAGCATTGCTGAGAGGAAGAAACACTTAACTGATTTGCATCCACATCTGGTGAGCCCTAGGCATTGTCGTCATACTTATTCTTCACATCTGTTAGCTCATGTGAGGCAGGTAGTACTGTCCCCAGTCTTCACTGTATAAAGCAAACTTTTCCTAGAATAGCTGTGTTGAAAGGTTCTCCTTATCCAGAAAAAGCATAAGACATCCAGACCAGAAGAAATCTCAAAGACCATCTAGTTTAAGAGGAAGAGTCTCTAAGGAGATCCAAGTCCAAAGAATGGCATTGGGCTTGACTAAGA
The DNA here is from genome assembly GCF_000325575.1 of Pteropus alecto. Lineage (NCBI taxonomy): Eukaryota > Metazoa > Chordata > Mammalia > Chiroptera > Pteropodidae > Pteropus > Pteropus alecto. The sequence goes on along the minus strand of NW_006429634.1, from coordinate 1,072,689 downwards.
CTATCTAGTGAGAGCCAGAGCCACGACTGGTACACAGGCCTCCTGAGACCCAGCTCAGGGGTTTGTATTTTGCTGCCTTTTGCTCCATCCAAACAGGTACCTGGGAGCCAACACCCTGGCAATTCTTCCAAACTAGTCCCTGCTCTAACTCTGGTTTTACTCTTTTCCAGGTGAAACCTTTGTCTTGGGGAATAGTCTAGCCCGGTCCTTGGAACCACACTCAGACTCAATGGATTCCACCTTGAACCCCACCAACCTTGTCAGCACCTCCCAAAATCTTCGAACCCCTGGGTACCGGCCTTTGCTTCCATCCTATGGCCTCCCACTGAGCACTGCCTCAGCTGTGCGTAGGCTGTGCTCCAGGGGTAAGCTTATCAGAGTTCTGGCTCTCCTGCCCTCCTTTACTCTTTCTTTCCTGAGCTCTGGAGGCCAGAAATTACTTAGCTCTGTTGTTCTCTGCCTGGTTGTTGGACTGGGATCTGGGCTTCCTATTGTGCCTGGCTAGTTACCTGAGAGGCAACTGAAGTTCTGGAGTTGGCTTGAGAATAATAGACACTAAGAGCTGAAGACCTAGAGCCAAAGGGACGGGGAAGGATTAATTCATTCCTTCATTAGCCATTTATTTGAACATCATCTATATTGCATCATGGGGGTGCGAAACTCAATCACACTTGTCCTCGAGGAGCTCAGAGTCTTGTGGGAGAAACAAACAGATAATTATAAAACAGCATCTTGAATGCAGTTATAGGGATATGCTTTGATGGTATTAAAACTGCAAAAAGGGACACCTAACACAAGCTAGATGTCCAGGGGCAGCTTCCTTGAGGAAATGCTGCCCTGTCTGAGACTTGAAAGGGTGACTGTTTGAACGACCATATCAGGAATAGCAGGGGAGAGAGAGCTTGCCAGGAAGAGAGTACAGCATGAACAAGGGCAAAGAGATAAGAACTGGCACAGATTGTACCAGGAACTACATGCCGTTTGCTGTTGCTGAAACAAAAAGTAATACTGGGACTTCAAAGAGAAAAGGTCAGGGGTTATAGCATAGAGAACCGTAAATGCTTTAAAGAGGTTGGAGTTGCTCTTACAGGCAATGCGAAGCTTTGAAGGCTTTTAATTAGAGGCAAGCCCTAAAAAGTTTTGTATTTTCAGTAGATCATTGACTACTGAGTTGAGGATGTATTTGAGGGAAGACAGGACTAGAGAGAGCAGTTATATGGTTACTAGCATGGGCCTGACCAAAAGTGATAAAGGCCTGGATTAGGCTGTGGTAGAAGTTTATAAAAGAGAGAATAGATTTGAAAACTATTCATGAGGTAAATTCAGTCAGATTTGAGGATCGTGAGGAAGAAGGGAATGGGAAGTCTGCAAGGTTTCTAGATGGGGTGGCTGGATAGATAGATGGTGGTACCTAGAAGAGAAAGAAGGGTAGGGGGCCCATGGGTCATCTAGGCGATATCCAGCAGGTGGTGGCTATACAAGTCTGATTCTCAGGGAAGAGCACTGAGCTGAAGATAAGTAATTGGGAGTCATCAACATACAGATAGTAGCTGAAGCTGTAGGGTAAATAACATCCACTTCCCAGGAGTATGTATAGAATGAAAAGAACAGTTGATCAAAGATGGAGTCCTGGGGACCAACAAGTTTAGGAGATGGGAACAGGAAGAGGATCCCACCAAGGAAGTGGTGAAATAGAAAAACAGAATTTGATATTGTGGTGGCCAGGAGTACAGAGAGTGTTTTAAGGAAAGCACAGCACAACAAAGGTTTGGAAAATAATAGGACTGAGAAATATCTACTGGACGTGGTGATTAGTAGGTAATTGGTGATCTTAGCAAGAACAGCATCAGTGGTGGTGGAGAGTGGTGAGGGCAGATTATAGTGAGTGGGGATATGAAGGAGAGTTTGATGAGAAGAAAGATGATAACCTTGAAAAGGTCTAGAGTGGGAGCAGCTGGGCATGTTTATCAGCAGATAATTTGAGCCCTGTAAGAAGAAGAAATTAAAAATACAGGCAAGAGGAGAAAGTAAGGCCTTGAGGGTGGTAGGAGGGATTAGGGATCAAGAGCTCAGACAGACGGATCAGTCTTAAACCAGAAGGAGGCACACCTTGTCCTCTGAGACTGGAGGGAAGATTGACTTGGCCATAAGTGAATGGAGGACAGAGTGGGGACGGGCTTAAGAGTGCTCAAAGATTGGTCCTAAAGAAGACAGGAGGAACTGGATCAATGGGAAGAGAATGATTTGCAGGAAACACAAAGGCCCAGCTATGCTTGGAGATTAGTTGCCGTTTTGCAAAAACTGTGGTTTTCTTCTGTGGTTCTTAGAAACCTAGATGTGAGGTAAGAAAAGACAGTTTGAGAATTAAGGTTTTATGTTGAGCTGGAAGGAGAAGAGGGGGCAGGTAGCAGGAGTGCATATAAAGGAATCGTTGGAGCTGGAGGGAGAGTAGTTTAGATCATCAGCACTGGAGCTGGTAGGGTGGAGAGGCAAAGCTGAAAGGAGGCTGAAGGATGGGAGAAACTAAGTTGGATGTGCTGAAGATCTTTGTGATATAATGATTATAGTGGACATAGGTCCCAAGAGAGTTGGACAGACAGGAGGCTAGAGTCAAAAATATTTAAAATTCTGAAGTAGGTTTGTTGCAAGTGATGGCAAGAACCAGACAGTAGCCTTGGCAGTAGGTATTTGAAGTACAGCAGAGGTGAAAGTTACTGTAGGAGGCAAGGTGCTTGACTGGATTGTCTCCAAGGATTAGGGCCGGAATTGGGGTGGAACAGAAGGCAATGAGCTAAGTACCAAAAAGCCTTCATTTACAAGGGATAGAAACCCAGAGACCTACAGATGGAAGTGATCAGGAAGAGCAAATGGTCAGGTACATGTTTGGCCTCTGAAGAACATGAGCTTTCACAGAAGGATGGCCTAAAAGTGCAATGGGGAGACAGGAAAATGCCACCTCCCCAGCTTGGCCTCCCCAAGCCCAGGGATGTATGGGGTGTGCAAGAATAAGAAGACTCCATTAGCAAGGCCTGCAGTGGAAAGAAGTGACCTCAGAGGAGAGTTTTCAGGAAGGCTGAGATAGGAGAAGAAGCCGGGGATGCCCTTCCCCCACCCCTAACCCCAGCAAGGCAGCAAAGTGGAGTATGAGGAGCTCTGAAGTAGAGGTAGAGCTGAAAGTTGATCCTTGCCTTGAGATTTGGGTAAATCACCTCACCTCTCACATCTTCATGTTCTTCGTGTGCAAAATGGAGATGGTGATATCGACCTGGTCTTTTCACAGGAGTGTGAAAAGGATCAGATGGAAACAGGGATATGGGATCATTTTGAAAACTAACTCATTCCCCAGGTATGAGGGCATTACTATTATTGTGATCTTCCCCAAGGCCCTGTTTTTGTTAGGAGTGTCTCACACCACACTGGCTGGCCTCAGATGTCACTGTTGTTCCTCAGGCATCTCCACTCTTCCTTTGGGATACATTGTGAGTCTGTCAGCCGGGTCACATTCTAGATCTCGTCTGACCCTGAAGAACCTCCTAAGGCTATGCAAGGATTTCGTTTGGTTGGCCCTAGAATTGGTTCTCTAGAAGAATTTAATAGATGCCCTCTCTTATTTCATTAATCCAGGATGATTGGGCATCAGTTTGTTAGTCTGGCCTCTGTGGATGTACCCACCAGCTGTACCCATTGAGTAGAGGGGAAGAACCCTAGTCTGTCTGCAGAAATGGGACTAGGAAAAAACAAAGACAGGGCATTAACTTGTCTCCTTCCAAGGCGTGTTGTCTTGAGCAAACCACTTCACTCCCTCTCTTATTTCATTAATCCAGGATGATTGGGCATCAGTTTGTTAGTCTGGCCTCTGTGGATGTACCCACCAGCTGTACCCATTGAGTAGAGGGGAAGAACCCTAGTCTGTCTGCAGAAATGGGACTAGGAAAAAACAAAGACAGGGCATTAACTTGTCTCCTTCCAAGGCGTGTTGTCTTGAGCAAGTCACTTCTCTGGGCCACAGTTCCCTCATCTCTAAGCTGAAGAAGGTGAAACTTCCTTCAAGGGTTGTTTTGAGAGTCAAATGAGCTGATGATAGTAGGTGTTCCTTATAATGTTCATATATCAGACCACTCTTCACCCTGTTCCCCACTACCACATGGGGCATGCCAGTCATCTTTTGTCTGGACTATTATAGTAGCCTCATTTTCAACTGGTCTCACTGGTCTCCCTTGCTTCTGCCCTTGACCCCAAAGTCTTTTATTAACACAGACTGTGAGAATGGTCCTTTTACTTATAAGTTGGTTCATGTCATTCCTCTGCTCAAGACCTACCTGTATCACTCAGAAAAGCCAATAATCTTTCAGTGGCATACAAGGTCCTCTACTAGTAATCTCCACCCCCACATCCCCTGCCCCATCACACACAGACACACCTCTCAGATGTTATTTTCTACCACTTCTCATTCACTCAGTTCTGGCACATTGGCCTCCCTACTAAACCTTAAATGTGCCCATCACTTTTCTGCCTCAAGGTCTTTGCTCAAATGTCTTCATCTCAGTGGAGAGTATATTCTAATGGGAAGAGGCTGACAGACAGATAAACACACATATAATATTATACATGTGAATATATGTGTGTGTGTATGATTCCTTGCTTCCCTGGGTAGAAGAATTAGCTAAGATGGTCCAAGGACACATTCATACATATATCTTCTTTCTGCTCTCAGTAATCTCTGCAGTTGATTTCTCTCTTAGCATCACAGTGGACTTTTAGGCAGGGAGAAGTGGCTGGCTCACGGAGCCCTCTCCAACTTCCTGTCTATTACCACCTCTAAAAAGCCATTGGAATTTCTACAGCTCTAATCACCTCTGCTTGCTCCCCTAGTCTGCTCAGTGCCCAACCACAAGCTTGAGAGGTAATATGATAGAGTCTCTTCCCCAGGGAACAGGGGCTGGGCAAACTGGGCTTCGACTTTTAGACCTGGGACCCAGAATACAAGAAAGTGGTAAGAAATTTTTAGCCTTCGCAAGAGGTAGTCGAAGAGTAGGTTCCTTCTCCTTTCACAGGTGTGTTTCAGCTCTGTCACTTAGTTGTGTGACTGGGCATCTCCTGGGTGGAGAAGATACAGATATGAGCAAGGCAAGGTCCCTGTCTGGAAACAAAGTCTGGCAGGGGAGACAGAAAAATATACAAGTAACATATATGGTCATTTATTCATTTAACAATCATGTTCGAACACCTATGGCAAACCAGGCACCTGTTTATGTGTTGGGGTCTGTAAAAGGAAAACACTCTCCTCCTGTGTGTGTCTCTTACTCTCGGTTTTTTTTTTCCTTCACTTTTGACACCAGCCCTGTGGGATCTCCCACAGGAGTGGTAAAAGCAATTCTATGACACCAGCTGGGTATCCCATAATTTAGCTCGATTCTGAAACTATCTACACTATCTGGAGATAGTGTCAGATCCCACCGGTTAAGGGTTCAGTCCCACAAGACTGCCACCATACTTTCCCCCCACACTTCAGATGCCAGTCAAAAGTCCAGGTTGTTAGTAACTGACTACTGTAAATTGGCGGTTCCCACCAGCCCCTCCTCTGGTTTAATTAACTTGCTAGAGCAGCTCACAGAACTCAGGAAAACTTTACTTAACTAGATTACTGATTTTTTTGTAAAAGGGTACGACTCAGGAACAGCCAGGTGGAAGAGATGCATAGGGCAAGGTATGGAGGAAGGGGTGTGGAGCTTCCATGCACTCTCTGGGCACACCACCCTCCCAGCACCTCCTTGTGTTCACTAGCCTGGAAGCTCTCCAAACCCCATCCTTCTGTGTTTTACTGAGGCTTCATTACATAGGCAAGAGTGATTAAATCATTAACAGTTGGTGATTGAACTCAGCCTCCCCCTTCCTAGGAGGTTGGGAGGTAGAACTGAAAGGTCCAGTTCTTTTGTTATGAATAACAAAAGACATTCTTTTGTTATGAATAACAAAAGACAACACCTTTATTTTTCTTGCCACTTAGGAAATTCCAAGGTTTTTAAGAGTTCTGTGCCAGAAATGAGGATGTATGTTTTTTATTATAAATCACAATAGCAGTGACCAAAATAGAAGACAGATAATAAATGTAAATGCATAAAATTATTTTAGGTAGTCATATGTGCTAGGAAAGAAAAAAACTAGAGTAATTGGATTGAGAATGACTATGTGGGAAGTTGAGTACTCTTACTAAGAGATCAGGGAAGGCCTGTCTGAGGAATCCACATTTGAGATGAAACCCAAATGCTGAGAAGGAATTGAGTGTGCAAAAATCGGGAAAAAGAACATTCCAGACAGAGGAAATTGCAGGTCGAAGAATAAAAGCCTAGCCTAGTCAAGTAGTAGAAAGAAAGCTATCATGTCTGGATCATGGTGAGTAAAAGATGGGGTGGAAGGCAGTGATACGATTTCAAAGGTAGAAGGGGTCAGATGATGGAGTACCTTCAACACCATGGTAAGGAGTTGAGATTTTATTTTGTGTACAATGGGAGGCCATTGCATTGAATTTTTAGGGGAATTTTTAGGGATTGACATGATGCAATTACTTTTTTAAGGTTGCTTTGACTGCTTTATAGGGAATAGACTATTAGAGAGTTATGACGGGGGAAAGTGTGTAGAGATTGAACTGTAACTGAGAGATACATGAAATGCTTTGTGAGACCAATTTTTTCAGTTTTAAACCAGAAAAGTTTCTTAAAAGAGCTGGTCCTCGAAGCCAACTCTTGCTTAGCTAAGTTGGAGTATGTACAAGAAGAGGAGAAAGTGAAGGTAGAGAAGGGGAACATTCCAGGCAGAGGGGATGAAACATGCCAGAGATCTGTGGCCAGTTGATGATCAAAACACAGAGATCACAAAGCCCGCAGAGGGAATGGAAGGAGCCATTTTTGAGCCAAGATGGAGATAAAAAGCTCTAAGCAGAGCACTAAATTAACTTTGAGATTCCTGGTAGCCAAAGCAAAGCTTTTCTTCCTCCGTGCATTAGGCTGTAGTGAGATCAGCTATTCTTCAGGTCTTGAAAGAGGCCCAGGGTATTATCCACCGTTTTTTTTCTCCCCAGGCCCCAAGAATTGGGCTGTAATCTTACCCAGTTTCCAAGGTCTCTCTAGAAATGGTCCCCAGAACCAAGGTAAAAGCAGTCTCCCAGACCAGCCCTCTCCCCCACCACCCACCACTGAACCCAAGTAATCCCCTTACCTCATTGTTACCCCTGACTCCCGTCCAGGATGAATTACAGCCTCGATATAAAATTGCTTCTGACCATTTTCAAAACCATGTCTGCCCTTAAAGAACAAAGATTTGACTTAAGAGTCTCAGCCCCTCAGGCCCTTTGTGGGAAACCCTCCTCTTCCTTCACTGCCTCGGTTCTCCCTCTGCCTCGGTTTCCCCGCTGCCTCGGGTCCCCTGCTCTGGCAAGGCAGTGAGCTTCACCCATAGGGCCTTTCAGGACATGCCAAGGAAAGTGGTGAGTAGTTACAAACCAGTCCCCTCCCGTGATGGCAAGTGCCCTTCTGTCCTGCAGGGACGGACCGATACCTCGAAAACCGGGATGCCTCTCGACTGAGTGGCCGGGACCCCTCCTCATGGACAGTCGAGGACGTGATGCAGTTTGTCCGGGAAGCTGATCCTCAGCTGGGACCCCACGCAGACCTCTTTCGTAAACACGTAGGTGCCCCTGCCTGATCTCTCCCATGTTCACTGGGAATCTTGCTCTGTGACTCTTGTAGACTCTTAAAGGGCATGGACTATATATTTGTTCCAGGTTTCTTGAAACTGAGCACAGGAGATCATACAGACTTAGAGACAGAATCCTGGGGCTAAAACAGCCCTCACTGGGCTTTGAGTCCAGCTTACTCCTTGAGTTTAGGATCTGATTCGGCCACATTCCCTCTGGGTATGTGCCCTGTGGGCTCGGTCTCAGGGACAGGCTCTCTTTTCCTAGGAGCACTTGTCTCCCATCTGCCTGCCTTGGCCTGAGAATCAGGGGCCTCAGCCCATTAAAGAGTCCCTTGCCAAGTGGCCCCCAACGTTCCACTCTCATCAGTCCCCCATCCTCTCCTAGCCCCTCTAACATCTCTTCAAGTGACCATTTGGCTCTGTGGCCAGGGACGACTCCTGATCCTCTTGCAGTGACCATACTCCTGTTCTGGGGCTCAAACCCATTTCCCCGTAGCCCCTGCTGCTTGGTGCTGTTCTGCCCTTTGGGTACTCAGAATAGATCTGCTACCTTCCATTGGTCATTTAAATCTCTCACGCCGGGCGGGTTTGGAGGGTGCTCTTAGATCAGACCCGAAGGTCGTCTCAGAGCTGCTCAGGAAGTGCCCGCTTTGTGCCTAGCTCACACAGAGGGTCCCTGCCACTCAGGAAGGAAGAGGACTCACTGAGAGTCGTTATGAAAATAAGCTGAGAGAAGTGACAAGTTCACTGCCTGAGGAGGCTTCCTGGAAGAGATGGAGTTGAGCTGGATTTCAGAGGTTTGGGAGGGTGCGGAAACTGCCTCGGGCAGCAGAGAAGGGAAGTTGGTACAAACCAGTGGAGAGCTTAGTTAGTGGTGGTTTCAGCAGTAGATGTTTTGGGGAAGGGATGGTTGGAGAAGGTGGGGAGAGCAGGCAGGCTTTAGTGTCACAGCGGGCTCACTGGACTAGCATTTCCTGGGTGGTCTTTAATCAAAACCTGGGGTGGTCAGGCCCACCAGGCCTCTGAGGGCTCCTCCTGCCACTCCCCCACAGGAGATTGACGGCAAGGCCCTGCTTCTGCTGCGCAGCGACGTGATGATGAAGTACATGGGCCTGAAGCTGGGGCCCGCACTCAAGCTCTCCTACCACATTGACCGGCTGAAGCAGGGCAAGTTCTGAACAGGGAGATGCAGCTGAGACACCTGGAGGGTGGAGCAGATGGGGCCAGCATTCTTCTCCCAGGAGGGAGGACCATCAGCCCACTCCCAGGTGCCTCAGTGGGGTTCAGGGCCGCCACTACCCCCTCCTGCCATGATATGTCCTTCCATGAAGGACCGAGGAGGGGAGACCAGGGCTGGCGCTGCTCTTCCCCTCAGCCCTGCCTCTGCTTTGAGGTCCCATGTATTTATTTCCCAAGCCTGGCCAGCCTCTCATCAGGAGTTTAGACTGAACACCTTCTAAGCAATGGAGGAAGGGGCCAACCTGAAGACTCAGAAGATGGGGCCCTGAATTAATGCTCATGCCCAGTCCCCTCACCACCTGCAGGGCCTGACGTAGCACCCGTTGCCCCACAGCTCCTGCCTTCTCTTCACAAGATCCCCAGGCTCCGAGCTCATGATGTAGACCTCTACCTTTTTTTAAAAAAAAAAAAGATCTTTTCTTATTGTTAATTTATTGTTTCTGGCACCCGGACAAGCCCTCCAGTTCCCACTCCTCTCCCTCCAGACTTGGAGTTTCAGGAGTAGAGAGACTACCCTGCCCTGGTCCCAGAGAAGCGTGGCCCCTTTACAGAGGACATTACCCCAGGACACTTTCTCTTTGGGATGGACAGACCCAGAAAGCCTTGACCACATTACTCCACATGGGAGGAGAGGGTCCTTGTTACCTTCCCCTCTCTTCCTCCACTGGGCCCTCTGCAGCTTCAGCCTCATCTGCGAGAATGAGAGTCCTCTGCCCCACACTGTCCTCATACAGTTCCTTGCTCTGGCCAGAACTGCTGTGGAAGAAGGTTGGGCCCAACGATTTTAGGCCAAGAAGGCCCTAAGGTGGGTGGGAGGCAAGAGTCTCCAGGCTGGAATCTGGCTGCACCTTCTTCACTGTCCACGTGCTTCCTTTGTAAGCAGGTCAGCAGCATAGCTGCCCCGCTGCCGTCTGGACTTATTTTATGTCGATTTGTTTATAAATAAAAAACAATATAGATGCCAGTGTCCTTTTAATCAATCAACAGCCAAATCACGGTGCCTCCCCTTCTCTTGGTACTAGTTTTTTCATATATAAAATGAGGAACTTGGACAAGATGATCCCTAAGAGTTTTTCTAATCGCAGCACTCCATAAAGAATGGGCTATCTGCCAGATGCCCGCCGGGTCCCCAGCATTTTATAGCCGCTCAGGACTGAGTCCATTCTCTGCCCTCAAAGGGCTTCGCACTGGTACAGCTAAACACACGAGCCCAAGCAGGAAGAACAGTTAGGATCAGCAGCTCCAAGGAGCCTCGAGGGCTGGGTTCATCCTTATCCTCATGGAATGAGGAGAGATGCGGGCTGGCCCAGCCAGGGGCCAGGTACTTAAAAGTCCAAGGCCACAAATCCTTGTTTCTCATGGGGTCGCAGAATAAGGTGTAGCGGGCAGCAGGGTAACTTGATAGTAACTAACACTTTCATATCACTTACTGTGTGCCCCACAAACTGCTCTACATGAATTAGGATGATCCCATTTAATCTTCACAACAAACCCATCTTAGAGATGAGAAAAGTTCAGATCACATAGCCAGAAAGTACCAAGGTAGGCATTCAAAGCCAAGTAATTTGACTCTGGGGCCAAGGCTGAGGTTCCGGCCAGTCCAGCTATTTGCTATGATACTTTATGTCAGCCTTTTCCTTCCTTTTGGTCCATCTGGCTCTGAGGGGTTTGGATGAAGCGATTTCTGAGGGCCCCGCCAGCTCTCACGAGTGACTACTTCTGATATCATGGTTAACTTAGATGCTTTTTCCACTTGGCCACCGCAAGGTTTATGATCTCCATGAAGCAGTTAGGGTCAGGGCTGCCAAACCAGAACAGGCCCTGGTTTCCCACAGACTCCTGGACTTTGGGTCTGGTAGGCTGCGCTGTTCATTCCGGATACTCTCAAAAAGGGCCTTGACCTATTTTTCTGGGCTCTTCTGGACAGCAGCCTGTCTCTGGCAGAGAAGGGCATGGTATCAGAGGGATCCCTGGAACCAACTGTATGCATTCTGATCCATCCTGGCAGTAGCTAGGCCCTGTCAGTGCTCAGCGGAGCCTGGGATTGGTGACTGAAAGGGGTGAGGTGGGTACTTGCTGCACTGAGGGACCTGCGTGGGCACTAGTGCCTAGAGAGACATTAGAGAGAGAAAGTACATCTTCAGCCTCGTGGTTCTGGGAGCTGCCCAGAAGAAGCCCAGGGACAAGCTGGTGTGTACCTGTTTACTGTGGAGTGGGGAATGGGGGAAGCATTCTCCTGATTGACTTCCCAACCCTGCCTGCTTGAGTGCTGAAGGCTGACCCAGGAGGCATTGTTGGCTCTCATGAGATCACAGAGGTAGTAGTTACACAGGCCCCGCCCACTTCCTACAGCCCTGGTTCTCACCGCCACTCCATGCCAAGCCCCTGAGTGCCCTTGGGAGCTGCTGGCCAGGGGTCAGGGTGCTGTGGAAGCTCAGGGCTGGCACCTCCCATATCCCCCAGGAACCATCAGGATATGAGGGTCATAGGCCTCCTTTTTCCTCCTATACCTGTTTGCCCTGAATGCCACCACCCCAGCCAAGGTGGCCCCCAGGCCCTGACTGCCTCAAGGATCCAATCTGAAAAAATGCAGGCTGATGGTACTTGCCGCACAGCGGGGCTGTGGGGGTAAGTGGAGGGGCTGATGTGTGTCACACAGGGGTCCTGATTTTCTTGGCCCACCTCATTCATTCAATTGACCAACACCAGGAGCGAGGCCCCCGGCCTGGTGGAAGGCGGGATGGGGGTATGTAGGGCCCTAGTTCTGCCCCTCGTTCTGCCCTTCCTCACTTCTCTCTGAACTAAAAACAGAAGACTAGATTAGGAGTTCTTAAGGAGGGTCCGCAAACCTCCTTAAATTATATGCAAAGTCCATTTTTCTTTCATCAATGTGCCCAAAGCGTAAGAAACTCTGCTCTAAAACCCTTGAACCAGCCCTGCCTGTTTGAGAACCTCTGCTGGGCTCACACCAGGTTCAGACCAGGCAAGGAAAAGCAGCAGCAGGGCCACAGCCACCCCTCGGACTTCTGGGTTAAAGCTTCCTCCAAAGGACCTTGAAAATGCTTCTCTGGTGCCTGGAGGCAGCAGTAATCTCTGGTGGGCAGGCAGCAGTAAACTCTGCTGGCACCTAGGAGGCCCCAAGCCTATAGATCAGAGAGAGAAGACAGGACCCCTGGGCCAATAAAAGGATATGGGGGCCCCTCAGAGACCTGAGTCCCGGTGTCCTCTGCCCCTCTTTGGGCGTATTCCCTCAGTCTTCCCTTCCGTGGAATGGAGGGGCAGGCTCACATGCTCTGTTCTCTGGCTCAGCCCTGTCTGACTCTCCTCTTTCCTGTCCTAGGCCTGGGATGGGTGGCAGGCCCGTTCCTGCTTGCCCTCTGCCCGCCCTCTCTCTCTCTGGCCCTGCCCAGCCCCTGCCAATCTGTGAACCTCCCAGGAGTCTTGGCACCCCTTGAGTCCCCTGGGAGGCCCTGGGCTAAGCTGAGAGCCCAGGGCCCTGGGAAGAACAGCCAGCAGTAAGGAATCCTGGAAGCCCTTCTGAGGGAGACCCCTCTAGAGACCCCCAGGAAGAGAGCAGCACAAACACAGGTGCAGGAGCCCCACATGGAGCCCCCAGGCAAGCAGCCCCTGCCAGAGCTCCCCGCAGAAGAGTCCATGCCTGAGGACTCAGGCCTTGAGGCAGCTCCTAGCACACATGTTCTCTACGTGGGCAACCTGAACCCCCAGTTCTCTGTGCCAGTGCTCACCTGCCTGCTGCGAGACACCCTGGAGCGGCTAGAGCTGCCAGTGGCACGGGAGCACGTTGAGGTCGTGAGGCGGCCGCGCAAGGCCTATGCGCTGGTGCAAGTGGCCACCCACAAGGACACCCTAACCTCCCTTCCCTGGCGCCTGCAAACTGCCTTGGCAGAGCACCAGATCCTCAAGGAGCTGGTGGCCCGCGGGAAGGAGCTGGTGTTGGGTGAGGGCCGGGGGCCCACAAACCGCAGAGAGGTAAGTGAGGCTTCCCCAAGGCCACTAGGGCTCGCAGGCTCTGCACCCCAGGAGCAGAGCGGGGCTGAAAGGTTAGCTTCAGTGGGGGACGGGAGGGAATAGTCAGCTCACTGAGGCTGTGCAGGTCACTCCATGAGACCAATCATCTTGGTTTATCATTTTAGGGGTGGAAACTCCATAATGTTTAAATTGTCACAGAACTAAACAGCTCTGTGACATACATTTTAAGACCTGTGAGCCTGATTTCATATTTGTGTGAGTTTTCTCACATTTCTGTCTTCTTTGAGAGCTACAGGACTAGTAGGAAAATGCCCCTCGTGGCCATGTCCCAGCCCACACTGAGCTCTCAGCCCTGGGAGCCGCTTCTAGAGCCTGGAAGGCAGCAGAGAACTCAGTAGGAGGGGAGTGATAATCTGAGTTACGCCTGGGGTCAGTGAGGAGGATAGTGGGACAGGGAGAGCCTGGAGGCAGGGGCACCCCAGACCAGGAAAATGGCCATGAGTTCATGACCAGAGCCCCCAAACAGAGCAGAAATCATGGAAGGGGACTCAGGAGGGCCCAAGGAAAGTTGAGATTCAGGACTGGCCAATGGTCGAGAAAGTGATCAAGGGTTTCAGGAAGATTAAGAAGGGGGTGGGGTCTCTGGGAGCCTCTCTCAGTTCAGAGACCTGAAGCTCTGTCACACGGCACCTCAAGACACTGAGGTATCTCCTGCAATGATGCAGTCCTGGGACTCACAGGCCTAACCACAGCCCAAGTGGAAAGAGATTGGCCCACAGGTGTCCCAGTGCCTGGCCTCGGGAAGTGGAGCTCTTACCTGTCGTGCATCCCACAGTCCAGAGGGCAGCCCAGGCAGAAAGGAGCAGTGGCTGGTCTGAACTGCTGACCCTAGCGGGGTTTCCTGCACTGGCTGCAGGACCGAGTAGAATTAGACCCTTCTGTCTGGGAGAAGACATGGGGTTGCCTGAGTGCGCTGGGCCCCGGGGGGCAGAGGTGGAGGTTCCGGCAGCCCGTCTTTCTCAATGTCCTGGTCGGGATTCCTGACTTTTGCCCCACCCCAGCAGGAGGAGGACAGCGGCCCGAGTTCTGGCCAGAGCCCAGGCCCCAGCCCAGGCCCCAGCCCAGGCCCCAGCCCGGGCCCCAGTCCAGGCCCCAGCCCAGGCCCCAGCTCAGGCTGCGGCCTCCCACTGGCCAGACTCACCAACACACCACCTGCTTGGGCCCCAGGGCAGCCCAGCTACCAGCAGCGACCCAGTGGCACATGCTCGGACAGCGCCATCGTGTACCAGGAGATCCGGGGCCAGGAGCGGCTCTTCCAGGGTGCCTTCCTGGGCAGCGAGACACGTAACGTGGAGTTCAAGCGGGGTGGTGGCGAGTACCTGAGCCTGGCCTTCAAGCACCACGTGCGGCGCTACGTGTGTGCCTTTCTCAACAGCGAGGGCGGCAGCCTGTTCGTGGGCGTCGAGGACAGCGGCCTGGTGCAGGGCATCCACTGCAGCCACCGAGATGAGGACCGCGTGCGCCTGTTGGTGGACTCCATCCTGCAGAGCTTTAGGCCCCAGGTCTTCCCCAACGCCTACACGCTCACCTTCATCCCCGTGGTCAGCACCTCCACCAACACGCCCCTCAAGGTGAGCTGCAGGACAGGAAGGCCTCCAGGGCTGTCGTGTTGTCCATCATGTATTCACTCTACATGTGATGGCCCACATCTACTCTGAGCAGTGCTGGGTGGGAGCGGGGGTGGGGTGTGTGTGTGAAGAGGCATCAAGGAAATGGGTGACTGGAGAAGATGCTGGAAACAGCCTTGCCCCAGCCTCACCAGGCTGCCCCCAGGAGCCAGTGAACTAGGAACAAGTAAGGCAGGATTGAGGCTGGAAGCTGTCCAGTGCAGTGTCCACCAGAGCTGCTGTTGCCCCTGCCCAGGTGATCCGCCTGAGCGTGCACACCCCCAAAGCCCAGGCTGAGCTACAGCTCTATGAGACAGACCAAGGGGAGGTGTTCCTGCGGCGTGACGGGAGCATCCAGGGCCCACTGGCCGTCCACGCCATCCAAGAGTGGTGCAGGCAGGTAAGTGCAGAGGCTGGGCAGGCAGGATAGGGGGCCAAGCTAGCCCTGGGCCACTTGACCACTCACTGAGCAGTCCTGGGCAAGCCCTCAGGTTTCCCCTGGTACTCCATTGCCCCATGAAATAACCCCACTACCTCCTGTATTCCACTGCTGTGTGGCTGCAGGAGCCAGGAGAGTAGAATATTGAGAACTTTTAAGACAACCACACGGACTATATACTGCATCTTTGGAGAGGCCTTCAAGATGGGGGCCAGTGAGTGCTGGACACTGTCCCAAGGAAAAGCTTTTTCAAGAGGAGGTATCAGGTAGCAGAAAAGCAGAGGAGGGCAATGGGCTGACAGAGAGAGAAAGGGAAGGACGTGGT
The DNA here is from genome assembly GCF_000325575.1 of Pteropus alecto. Lineage (NCBI taxonomy): Eukaryota > Metazoa > Chordata > Mammalia > Chiroptera > Pteropodidae > Pteropus > Pteropus alecto. The sequence goes on along the minus strand of NW_006429634.1, from coordinate 1,057,334 downwards.
GGGAAGGATGCCTCTGAGCCTAACCCTGGTACTCGAGGAGGCTGCTCTGGGATGCAGGCCTGACCCTCAGGTCAGGTAGCTTCCCTTGAGATCCCAGGGCTGACTGGGTCAGGGGTGGCTGCATGGCCAGGGGACCTGGCTTCTCCACCTAACAGTGCCAGTACAGTGTCCAGTGGCCTCGAGCAGCCCCCACCCCCACCCGGGCCTCGCCTTCCTCCATTAGTTCAAACCTCGGTAGAGGGTGTGCGGGTCTGAGATGATGTCAGCTTCGACATGTTTCTATGATGTCCCCTCAGAAGTGGACGGCAGAGCTGAGCAAGCTGGAGGAGAGGATAAAGGTGTTGACGGTGGAGAAGGAGCAGCTCCAGAAGCAGCTGCAGCAGCAGAGGCCTGTCTCCTGCACCTGCTGTGTCCTCTGATGGACCCAGCGGGCAGTGAGGGCAGCAAGCGGAAGCTGGCGCTCTACCTGGGAGATGCAGGGATTTCCTATTTGAGCCAAAGTCCTCCCAATAAAACTCATCTGGCTGCTCAGAAGCGGATGGGAGCACCATGCTTCCTGACTCCTGCTGCGACACTGCACACACGGGCTGATCCCCACGTGGCTTCAATCCTGAGCAGCCCCCGGTCTGTGTAGCTAAGAAATTGCTCATAGCACCATCCGCAAGGGATCTCACCTTCAGAAAGAACTTGTAAAAAGTTGGCCGGAGCTATCCTAGGGCTGAGCTAAAGGGGGGACTGTCCCTCACCCTAAAACGCTCGTTTTGCCCAGGCTGAAGTCAATGACTCCAGTTGGCTAGACAGGACCAGAAAGGAATATGTCATCTTGGGACAGCCGCTCGGCAGATGGCAAGGCACATCCGGTAACTGTGGGTACACAGCGAACGGGCTACCTTGCAGCCGCCACCCCTGGCTTGTTGGAACTTGTGATTGTCACAGCTCTTCAATAAATTACATGGACCAGGGACAGGAATAGTTATTTCTAGGACATTTGGCCAGCCAGCTGATGCAGCTGGGTCGAGTCCCCTACCCGGCGCCCCTCTGTCCGAGCCGAGCCAGCCCTGGGCTCCTACCACACAGAGCTGATGGGGAAGGAACCCAGATGGTCGGGTCTCAGCTCTGCCTTAAAGGCTGGGTACCGTGGGGCAAAGTGCTACACCTCTCTGCTTCTGTCTCTTTATCTGCAAGACAGTGGCAATGCACTTTGTCATCATTAGGCTGGTACGGTGTCTCTCCAGCACACATCAGCACCTGCACAGAAAGGGTCTGACTTCTATTCCAAGCACCCTCCAGCTATTGGAGAGGAGCCCTGCTCAGCCATCTCCCCTACTACCTCCACCAGCAGAGCCAAAGACTCTATAAAGCCAGTGTCTGATCAGGACAAGCCTGGCTCAAAGCCCTTCCTGAGCTCCCCCTTTTATCAAGAGCAAAGCCCAAACTGTGGTCTACACAATACTCCATGACCTGATGCATCTGCCCTCAACTCCTCTTGCCCCTTGCTCATTCATTCCAGCTACACTGACCAACTTGTTTCGTGAGCACACGTGCCTCAGGGCCTTTGCACTGGCTGCTTTCCCCGCCTGGAATGTTCCTCCCCGACATAGCTGCTTAACTCCTGTTTCCTTTCCACCTTCAAGTGGACAGGAAAAGAAATTTTCTACTCACCCTATTTAAAATTATAACCCCCTCCCCAGCACTGCCATTACCCCCTCTCCTGCTTGCATGCTAAATGCTAGCCCAAGCATCATAATCCTCAGAAATGCTTATTGGGAAATAGCTGGTTCTACAAAGGCAGCATGAAGCCATGTGTGGTTGAGCTGCTCCAGACTGCTATGAATCTGCCCAGATCACCTAGGTTGAAGTGAAGGACACTAGAGTAACTTTGCCAGGTTTTCTCCCCAAGAAGCCTCTGGGTACTGGTCAGTGGTACCGGGTATGGAAGGCCACCCTCTTGTACAATCTCGACTTCAGCCCTCATTCCCCATACAGTCTCATCTGCCACAGCCAGGGTGGCAGGGTGGGTCAGGCTTTGCAAGCCCTGGAAAGGCATTTGGGGTTCCTTTTCTGGAAAAGTTATGCAAGTAGCCAGCACATAACTGGTCATTTGAAGCACCCCTAAAAGCAGAGGCGGGAACATCTAACCACTGTGAGGCTTTTGCAAACCACCCCACACCCAACCAAGTCCTCAGTTACAGGGAGCAGTGCTGTCACCAAGGGGTATGTCAGAGTCCTCAGTTTGGAGAATGGGTTGTAAAATATAACTGAAAACTGTGTGATGGGACCACTATGTAGGAAAGGAGGTTAGAATCCACCCAATCAGCCACAAAGTACCAAGATGGATATGAAGACCTCTGTAAGTAAATTTTATTTTGGTCCATAAGAAACAGAGCCAGACAAAGGCAGCCGGGTTGCTCTTGGTCAGGAGGCAGGAACACCAGCAGCCTTGGACTAAGTAGTGAGTGGAAGGATAACAGGGTGCCCACTTCTTTTCCAGATCTGATGGAGGCGCTGGGCCAAATGGTGAGAAGAAAACATTTGCTCCCCGACTCCTAATTTCTCAAACATCACTGAGTAAAGGTGGTTGACCACTGACAAGCAACCTCGCCTGAGCCCTGAGCCTCTGCCTCAGACTTTGCAGAGGAGACAGCTCATGAGGTGTGCTCAGCAGCCAGAGGGTGGGTGGGTAGGTAGGTGCCAATGTCAGCAACACGCCATAAGGAGCATGCTGCAGATTCAGTATCGCTAAGTTCACTTTAAAGGAAAAACCACTCAGGACCATGACCTGGACTCGGGAGGCTGGGGGAGCAGAGAACCTACAGGGGACAGAGAGGTCCCTGGCCACGTGTGTGAGGGGCCAGGTCCCTGCCCGACAGAGGGAAGGCCCTCCTGCATAAATAACACGTCTACTCACCACTTCCTCAAGATCAAACAGTGTAATTGGCACCCGTGTTTCTTTGAATCTCTATCTTTCTATGCTAAGAATCTAAATTTGAAGCCTTGGGGGGAATTCTGGTTCCCATTAAAAAGGCTCCTCTCAGTTTTTAAACTATCAGATTATCCACTTAAGGCTGCTCACCTGGAGGAGAGCCTGGGACTGACAGTTCAGGTGACTGCACAGAGGCCTGTCGGGCACCGTGCTTAGACATTTTGCATCCAGCCGTGACAAAAAGAGCTTTACAGACAAAGCATGTCTCTTGTTCTGTATTATTTATTTCTTAAGTTAGAGTATACACGAAGTCCAAGCAGAATATAATGGGCACACAGCTGTGCCTATCACATCACGTAAAGAAAATAGACTTTCATTTTGCATTTCAACTGCAGTAACATCTTGGAAGGAAAAGTCCCCTCGAGCAAAGCTGTCTGCATGTGAGAGGGTTTCAGAGGCAGTCTCCCCAAAAGATTCTCTGTTCTTTTTTAAGTGACCCCTTGATGCAAGGAGTGTTTCCCAGCCCCAGGAGAGAAGCTCGGCCAGAGGACAGGGATTGTAAAATCATACTTCAGAGACACAAAGACTTCTTGCTGTTTCATGTGACACCAAATTGACCATCCCTCTGAACAACGAGTCCCAGCCACCCCCACGGTGTGGGGCAGTGCTGAGGCTTTGTTTCTAGTTTCACTGCTCTTGGCAGCAAGCAGTGCCCTCAGGTTACCAGCACCGAGTGTTGTAAGCATTAGCTAAAATTACCCCTCCATGCTCAGTAAGTACACATGGCACACTCTTTATATGGTCTAGGCCTCCCTGGGGAAGCAACAGGCTACACTCTCGAATCCACACTGACTCGAGGTGGATGGAGAAATGAGGTGACTGACGGGCACTCCACTAGACCCGTCTGTCACCTGCTCCTGCCCAGATGTCCTGTTTCTTGTCTGAGGCTGGGGGACTGAAAAAGAGAGTGTCAACACCAGGCAGCACACCACATAGGAGCCGATACACATGATGGGACATGCAAGTTACACAGTCTTCCAAATACCTTTCCCCCATAATAAAATAGTCTTAATAAAAACATAATTTAAAGGAAGTGTCGAAAAAGCCGAGTGTAAAATCAAAGCTGTAAACTCTCAAAGTCTGAAGGCTCTCTTGAAGAATCACCCTGCTTAAAAAAAAAAATCAGCAATTATACGATATATGGATGTTAAAGTAGAAAAGTTAGAATTTACAGTCAGCAGCTATGGTAAGCTATACCCATTTCTCATTGAAGACCAGTGGTAGGCGCCTAATATGAATAATTCTAAGCTAAATTTATAATTTCTATAGAATCACACATTTCCAAGCTCTTACATGAACCTCTACCTCCGCCCTAAGACAAGCGTTTTTTTCACAGCACCCGGCCTCTTAACAGGGACACTGACAGCAAACTCTCCCCTCAGTGAGGCAGTTAGAAATTCCACCTCACCGACCAAATTCCTACCCCTTTAAAGCTGCCTTTTTACTGGAAGCAGTTTCTTAGACTATCAAACAGCCTCTAGCACACTATCTTGTGAAGAAGATCAATGAGTCCATCGGAGCTACGTGCTCATCTGGCAGAGAGTAAGCAGCCACTGTCGTCCTCCCGATACAAACCTACTTCCCCTGCCCGCCCGCCCCACTGAGGTTATCACAGGCCAGCTGGCTAATCAAACAAGGCAAAAGCAGAAGAGTCGTCTGACCAGTGGACAAGACCTGCACAGTGCAGAGGCCCACTGGTGGGGAATGCAAGGCGTGCAGGAGTCAGGGAGGCTACCTGCCCGGCCCCTGGGCAGGAGCTCATCTTACTTGTGCTGGGACCCATACACAGATGTGGGACCACACCACATTCCCGGTTCTCCTTTCGGATCCCCCAGATGCCTGATACCCCTAACCCCCTTCTGATACCCTCACCAGCAGACTATGTATTTTTGCGGACATAGTTCACTCACTTATCTTAACAGGACTTTATACAATTCATGGCAGTGGCCACAGCTATTACACTTTATACACTTAACAAATCCTGTCACTATGAAGACAAACATTCAAAGTTTGTTCAATTATGATTTGGATTTTAAGGGATTTCCAGAATAAGCTGCAATCAACATAAAAGTGTTCAGTTTTAAAGCGCTTCCTGATAAAAGCTTAAAATCCTGCAAAAATTACATATACCATATTGTCACACTTGTCACTTCCTCCAAGATCTCTGAGTTTATGGATACATGAAATAACAAGGGGCTAAGAATCCGCTTCCCCCAGATATGGTCACATCAGCACCCGAATCAGTTAGGAAACAACTGCCCAGGGACTGATGCCCCCCACTGGAGTCGCAAAGCAGGGTGGGTAACTGCACTGTACTTGGAGGGGTCTCACCGTTGGATGCCCATGCTGACCTTACCACTTTTATTCTCTGACAGATAAAAACTGTCAACACTAAACTCATGGTAGTCTTACAATTCTAAAACTAAACGAAAGCTTAAAAATATCACATACGTTACCATCAGTCATGATTTATTGATGGAAACTTCAATTCAGTGATTTCAGAGTCAGGGGAGCTGCTTCCGCTTCGGTCACTGTAGGTGTCCCTGTAGAATTCACACAGTCTATTCATCATCTCCCACCAAAAACTCGCTTTACAGTCCTGCTTTTGGAGCTACTGTTTCCACGGGGACTTGTCTGCACACGCAGAAATCAGACTCTCTACTACATTATATATTTAGCACAAAGCTGTAATTTCTTCTCCTAGTTACAAAAGATACACATTCAATTTCTGCTTCAGTCATGATACCCAATCCACCAACTCAGAGTAGTTAACTGGTTTCAGACAAAGGTGCGCCAGGGCATGAGACCACCCAGGCTGTGGCGGACACCTTGGGAAAAACCACAGTTCCCTTAGGACCATAGCGTCCTACTTACAAGTGTGATCCTGGAACCCAGATGCTACAGAGAGGGGGACCTGACCACCATGCCGGGGGAAGGTATTGGGCAGCACAGAAGGAGCCTGAGAAAACCCTGGGCAAGGAGAGGTCACTTGCATGTCAGTGTGAAGGCGCCTAGCCGGGCCCCAGCTCCTACAGCTCTGCTCATCACTAAAGGGGTGATGGCTTGCTGTAATGACCCAGTGACCACCTGAAGGACGAGAGAAGCGGGACCCCACCTGGGCGAGAGCCTGCAGCCTTTCTGGAGGTAATGCGGGAGCCTCCCCACGGATGCTAGGAGGAGGCCAAAGTAGGGTGGGGAAGGCTTGATAGGTCTGGACAAGAACTCGGGGTGGTACTGAACTCCAACAAAAAAGGGATGATCTGAAACAGAAATGCAAAGAAACAACTTCATTACTTACGTACACGTAAAATATAAAAAAGGAGAAAAAAATCTTGTTAAATGTTTCGCATTTCCACAGACCCTAAAATTACTTGAAAACAGCTTCTTAATTGGAACCTGGGTAAAGGTGACCACAGGGCATGGGAGATCTGATGCCCTCTCCCTATCACGCTGCCACCCTCCGGGCTGAAGGGACCCTCTCTCCTGGTTCCTGTCCCCGGCTCCTTGGACTTCCAAGGGATTGAGTCATGCAGGTCACATTAGATCAGAAGCGGGGCTTAAGTACCAAGTCCAAGCTCTCATTCTGGAGAACAGGGAACTGAGGCCAGAGGTGAAACAGCTGCCTACGGAAGGCTACGGTACAAAGCTCGTCCCTGCGGACCCCTGGTGTCCCAGGGCTCCAGACACCTCATTTACCAAGACCACTCCCCTCCTAAGACAGTGCTGCTTCCTAAGTCTGTTAGGACGAGGGCGACAACTAATATTTTTATATTTTCCCACATGCCAAGAAAACCTTACTAAGTCTTCCATTAAATACAATTGCCCAAGGAATCACCTTCTAACTCCACAATTTCCATTCTCTCTCCTCCAACATCTTGGCCAACAAACTTCAAGCCTTGCTCTTCCAAACACTTTTTCAAGACTGGATTCACCTGTTGAAGCACGAGGAATAATTTTGCTGGCCTCTAGACTTACTGGGTTTCCAAAGTAACAGAAAGAGACAATTTTTAAATGTCAAAGCTCAATTCCTCACCTCAAATCTGTGGCGGTGCCTCTCTTCCAAGTAATCTGGATCTCCATAGAGTTTCCCTGGCAAAAAAATAAAAAGCATGCTGATGTAGAGAATTCTGCATGCGCACGCTCTCTCACACTCGCTTTCTCTCTCTCTCTCTCACACACACACACACACGAAACCTATTTACAACTGTTTCCTGCTTCCCACTTCACTTTCTATCATTGCACAGCCAGGCCTTTTGAAGGTTATTTCTAGGATTCTCTTGCCAACGACAGCCACCTGCTCGTCGTAGCACCATTCAGAATAATTCTTAGGTTTTGGCAGTTTGACCACACCAAGAAAAACTGTAACAGAAACAGACTTTCATCACCACCCTCCAACACATGATTTCTGAGGTACAAAACACTTTTCTGCTGGAAACTGCCTTGAAAAACAAATCGGGATGCACCAAAAGTCCAATGCCCTGTTTTAAGAGCTACAGAGATGACCCTCGGGGCCAGCGCTGTGGCGGTGTCACAGCTGTCAGAGCTCCTGAGCAGCTGGTGGCGGCCCTTGAACAAGTGAGCAGGCTGCTTTACGGACTCACTTGTGGCTGCCAGATGAGATTCCCAAGTGCGCAGGACATTAGAGATGGAAGGACTGAAAGATCACCTCAAGTGACTCAAACTATGCTGCTACCAAACCCCTAGACAGACACAAGGGTGCCCGTGCTGATGCAGACAGAATTTTCCCAGTGGGCAAGAAAATAAAACCGAATAAACTTTCTTAAATATTTTCCTCCTCAAATTTTCCTTAAAACTTTAGCACCTCTTGGTATTTTTTGAATCAAATATATTTAGGACCATTTTAAATATAAATTGATGATGTTGGCAATTTCTGTCCCCCCAAAAATGGCAGCTTCATACGGTTCAATCTAATAGCATAGGAAAGAAACAGATTACAATAGATTTCACCTAACTGCCTCATTCTGGTGAGTCATCCACACCCAAGGTCCCCCAGTCCCTGCCTGCACGACCTGTGACCTTTCTAAGACCCACACTGCCATATTACAGTGCATCCTAAAAGAGCATGAATAGGAAAGTAAAACAAAGAATTTCAAAAGCAAGAACAGAACCCAAAATGCCAGAGCCCAGCACCACCCCAAGACACGCATCCTGGAGGTGCTGAGCCAAAGGCTGGGCCAGGGGGAGGCAGCTCTTACTCATGACGGAGTTCTTGGTCTGGAACAGCGTTCTCCTCTTGCCCAGCCTCATGGTCCCGCCCATCTGCCCAGGATTGTGTTCTGGCATGTCTATGACCTGGAGATGTACAAAACACAGACATGCACTACAAACTCTGCTTCCGTTGGAGACAGCCAGCCAGCCAGCACTGAATGAAATAAACCTGTGAAGAGGCTCTAATCCCCAGGCTTGCTTTGTAAGAGATGTTTGTCACAGGGGAAAATACCTCTCGATAATCACTTTTAAACTTTCAGTGGGTAGGGGATGAATCCTTTAGCTCATGAGCTACAGGAACAGCTGTGTCTGGTCCTTCCCTTGGTGGCTGTTCCTGCCCCCAGCGCTGTGGATCGTAAGTGCTGCTGGGCTATGGCATGTTCGCACAAGGGCTGACACAGCTGCATGAAGGACCCCAGACAGGATATGTTATAACGTGTCTCCCCTGCTAGCCTGCTGACCTGCTCAGAGGGGAGGGATGCTCATCTGGGGTCTGACAGTCCCAGCGGGGGCTTAGTAAACATCTATCTACAGTACGGAGAAGCTGAGGCACCTCAGCCCGGAGTCCAGCCTACCACTCGGTCCTGTGCTCCTCTGAGCGCTGTCTGGCCTTGAGGACCTTTTCTATGCCCCGCCCCCTCCCCACCCCACTACAATTCAAAACCTTTGCTCTCTTCCTCCTAAGGTCTGAGTATGAGCAAAGTTCAATTTCAAGTCGACAAACATGTACTGATGCTACTGAAGTGCCCGAGATCAAGAGCTTTGTCCATCCTGTTCGTCACAGCTTCCTCAGTGTCAAGAACAGGCCTGCCACCCCTGGGTTGGGGATTCAAAGGCAAATAAAGGCACTGTGCCTCCCCCATGAACCACATTCCTGTGATAGGAGATATAACGAGGTATGCCGGCCTCACAAAGCTTTCGTTACTATTAGATACATCAGGACTATATTCCAGCAGTTCTTTAATAATATGCCCCTCTCCCAGAGTTGTTGGGGATTAAATGGATCAATATATATAAAGCAGTGAGAACAGTGCTTGGCATATAATAACTGCCTCTAAGTGTTTCATATCCGTATTATTATAAGGTGCTCCTGGGAGGTAAGGGGCGTTGGGATGGAGAATTATTTTAATCAGGATCATCTACTTGGTACCTGTCCTTAAAACTTTCTTCGGCAAACTAGGAAGAGTGGTGGGAAATTATGCAACAAAAAACAAGTTCTTCCTATGAGGTAGGTGTGAATGTGCAGGACCTCAGGGTTTTTTGGGATGAACCCAAGTGGTCTCATTTGCTGTCTCTAACCATCATCAACCACGTTCATAAACATCCCTTCCACACCCTTCTATGCCCTGGTGAGATTCAAACACTGGACTCACCACAGGATGACTGGTATTGGGGTCAAACTCTGTAGAATTGGCATCTGAGGAATCAAAATACTTATGTTAAGAAAATAATTATGAACAAAACTGATTATTTAAAAGTTTAATTCCTAAGCTCTAAATCATAATTTCTTTCCTCAGTTTAAAGTCATTCAGTGTTTAGAACAAAAATTAGGGATAACATTAAAAAAAAATCACACACACATGCAGATGAATTTTTTGCATTAAATCTTAAACTCGCTGGATGGAGGTCAAGCTGTATAAAATGGGAACATAATCTAATACTCTTTAGTCAGATAATGAATCCTTATGACAGTTCTCATACTGTCTCAATTTTTTACACTTTTCATTTAAGACTGTCACCCTCCAAGATGGGTGAGTACTATTTCTTTTTACCCTCAGCATCTTATACATTGCCCTACTCGACTTTCCTCACTCAATAGCTAAATCAGAAATTAGTTGATTTCAAAACCCAAATAACCTTTCTATCCTTCACTGAATTTGCCACCTAACCATAAGCAAAACCACTAAAAATTAAAAGGAAAAGCACTAAGCTCCTGGTGCTGAGTGTCTGGTTCTATGTGAATATGCTAGGTATCGTTCCCCTGCTGGGCCTTAAACCCAGGCCAGGTCTCAACTGAAGGAAAGCTCATCACCAGGTCACTCACCACCTGGGAGGCCGAGTGGGTGGAGGTGACGGCTGTGGAAGGGTCCAGGGTGCCCAGAGGGCTAGCTCTAGGTGGTGGATGGTAAGACAGTACCTGCCAGTTCAGAGGCCAGAACTAACGGGCACACTGCCTACAAAACTTAGCCGACCTCCCTAGTGTGAAGCAGCCTCTCAGAAAAAATGTGAACTGAGCCCAGCCTGTTAATAGCAAGCTGGCCACAGAAGAACCACTTGTACTTTGTAAAGCCAGACCACTTGTACATTCCTTTAGGTTGCTTTGTTTATTTTTCTTAGAGCTCGCAGGTCTTTCTGAAAACTTGGTATTTGTTGGCTGGACTAGAGAGAATAAAGGGGCTGGGACAGACTCTCCCAAGGGTGGCCCCAGTGAACCACACTGCCAGTATTCACACCTCATGGTTGTTCCCTCCTACCTGTCCCCCTGCCCCATCTCACCCACCACCCTTCCCCTCCCCACCCCGCCCCCGACCACTGACTTTGGACGTGGCTGTGGGACATTAGCAAGTTTAATAGGTGCTTGCACTACTTGGAAGCCAGTCGGTCTCCATGCTGTGAGGAAGCTCGGTTTGAATTAGTGACTGATGAGTTGCCACGTGAAAAGACCTTTGCGATGTCCTTGCTGGGCAGAGCTGAATGCAGGGGAGGGTGATCTCAGACACACCCCATGAAGCAGAATACCAGTCAACCCACAGAATACTGAGAAAGAATAAACCATCACTGGAAGCCACCACCGAGTTTTGGAGTGGTCTGGACACAGTAATACAATTGGCTGGGCACAGAGCCGACGTTATTTCCTATTTGCCAGGCCCTGTGCTGCGACTACCTACATGCAATATTCATTTAATACTTACAACCATGTGAAGTGGGTATCATTATTATCCCATTTTACAGAAGAAACAGAGGCCCAGAAAGCCTGAATCATTTGCCTAAAATCTCCTACAAAAAATGCTAACGTCCGAATTTGAGCCCAGCTCTGACTGGCTCCACAGCCTGAGTTCATAATAACTGCACAGCCTCACAGAGTTTTCTTACTGGACAAAAGCTGAGCGACAGTGACGATGGCAACTGAAGTGTGAGAATCTCCAGAGCAGGAAACACAAGGGAAGAGCCAAGGCTGCTTGCTCAGTGGCATTCTCTCCTTCCCGGGGTTCACTTGGAGGAGCCCTGCTTTCCCTCCATAAACGCAGCAATTCCCTGCTACCGCGCCCCACGAGGTACTGGGAGACCAGGCCCGTCCTTCTCCATGGCTCCCAATCACCCAGCAGGCACCAGGCTTCACATCTTCTAGGAATATTTAAGCAAGAACTTAACAAGTTTTTAAGTAGACAATTACCTTGCCATCCCAGCACATTTCTTGAAAATTCAACCACTGCCAACTGCATTCCTAAACACACACCTTGAGGATGGGAGAGAAAATCAAATGAAGTTCCAGTGAAAAGGCAGCATTCCTACATTTCCCACCGGCCTGCCACAGACTGCGTCCTGTTTGTTCACAGCATTCCAATCCAGATTCTCATAACTTCCTGCCGTAAACAAGGACCCCGCTACACTTTATCTGTATCAGATTTCAAAGACCAGATCTAAGTGTATGCGAAGATTCCAGGTTTTGGAAGTTATTCAATTTTAGAAATAACATTCTTTTCAGTACTTAAAAGTTTAAGTTTTCCTACCCTCCTTCATTTAGTTCCCATTTACAATTGGTCAAATTGAAAATCACTCAAATTTACAGCATGAGAAATCATCCCAAATCACTTCGCCCAGTTACAGTCAGCTGGCGTTCCAAGTGAGGATGGAAAACAGTCTCCCATGCCATGCCCAACAGCTGGGTTCAGTAAATGGACAAGACTGCCTAACCGAATTCATTCTCCGAAAATTCCACGACATCTAGTCTGCACACAGCTCCAAATTTTGAAGTTTTCATTTTGAAGGAGAGTTTGAATTTCTCCCAAACAGAACCAACGAGGCTTTGGTGTGAGCTGCTATCTGGAAAGACGGCACCTGTGTCTGGTTCTGGCAATCCCATTTTATTTACAGGCTCCCACGTGGCACGTTCTTTGCTCTTTCCTACTTCTTACCCAAAAAAGGCTTCTTCTGTTTCCGAGCCCAGGCGATTGCTTGGATTTTTCCTTCCGTGCCTCGAACGCCAAATCCCCCTGGAACCAGCACTCCACTGTTCAAGAGAGCACACGAGGTGAGCCCCCCTTCCACCAGTCCAGCTCACAATAACCACCCAGCGGGCCGTTTCCAAGACATTGATGCCATGAAGTTACTCCTATACTTTGCTACTGGACTGTGACTGATTTCGGGACAGCCAATGAGCTATACGTAAACACTATGAACTTAGAAAACGCACACAAAACCATGGTTTTTTTCTTAGTGACATTATAAAATGCTTATGACGTAAAAAAAAAAAAAGATGGCATACATAACTATAATAGTGCTATCACACAGTATTTGTCCCAGGCGCGGACTCATTCCTATTTTTAACATATATTAATATAAATGCAATTTTTTTACCTCTTGGCTTAACATGTTCCCCAAGTAGGAAGGAGGCCTTTCCTCATTGGGTCAGAGTGCCACACTGACCTAAGGTCTTAGTCAGAGTTGTATGGCATCATAACATTCAATTGTTCTAGTAAACTAGAAATTCTTGCTAATGTTTTACTATCACAAATAACAGTGCTGAAAACAAACTATTCATGGGATCCTATTCATGGGATCTCGATAATCTTTAAATAACCCTCATCAATAGATGCACACAACAAATAACATCAATAAAATTAGAAAGCGTTCTCTTGAGATTCAATTTTAGAAATAACATTCTTTTCAGTACTTCAAAGTTTAAGTTTTCCTACCCTCCTTCATTTAGTTCCCATTTACAACTACTTTGATAAGCTGTATTTTTTAAGGCTTAAATCATCCAGTATGCAGTCTTTCCAATAATTAAAAGATACTGAAACAACTACGTCTACTACCAGCACATGAAAGCATAGCTCTCTGCCCATTAAAACAGCCCCGAAGCTGCTGGAAACCGAAGGCAGAGAAACTCCTTACTGGGCGCTGCAGAGCTTCTGCCAGGCTTCGTGGTAGCGCACGGGCTCCTCCTGTAAGGTGCTCGGCTCCAAGTCCGTAGAATCGATGTACTGGGGAGGGTTCAGACGGGGGGAAAAGAAGCAGGCTCGTGACTCCAGAGCCGTGTTCTTTCATAATTTCTAAGTATCAGTATCAATGTTCCAACTGTCTCAATGTTAAAATAGTTTTAAAATGATAGTCTTAATATACTTAAACCTAATAATAATTTTAAAATAAACTTTAAAACCTTTCTCATATTTTAAAATGTAAGTGTGTCCTTCAAAATCATTTAACGCCCCGATCCAGCTCTATCTGCTCGATGCTTCATCTCTTTAGGATCCACTGGAGTAGACTCTGAAGTGTTCTTTCTGTTCAATTTTTCCCCATCTCTCTTCTATCCAGACTGCATTTCATCTCTTTCAAACTTTATTGAAGTATAATTTACATACAGTAAAATACAAACATTTTAAGTGTCCACTATGAGTTTTGTCAAACAGATGCACAAAGTGGGACCCCCACACCTCAATGAAAATATGGAAAATTACTGTCATCCCACAAATTCCCTGTGCCCTCCGCACACCACCTCCTCCCAACCTCCTGTCCCCGATAACCTCGGGGCTGCTTCTATTGCCGCAGGTTTTGCCTCTTCTAGGACTTCATATGACTGGAACCATGCAATGCGTAGCCCGCTGTGTCTGCCTTCTTTTGCTCAGTATAATGCTTGTGAGATCCGTCCCTGCTGCTGTGTGTGACACTAGTTTGTTCCTTTTTATTGCCAATCAGTTTTCTATTGTGGGGATAGACAATGTGTTTCTCTACTGACTCATTCTGGACATTTGAGCTGTTTCCAGATTTTGGCTATTAGGAATAATTGTCCATTTGTATAAAAAAATTTTTTGTAGACATATGTTTCCATTTCTATTGAGTAAATATCTGGGAGTGGAAATGTTGGGTCATATAGTAAGTGTATGTTTACCTTTATGTGAAACTGCCAGGCTGTTTTCTAAAGTGGCTGTACCATTTTACACTGCCACCAGCAATGAGAGTTCCACATCCTTACCAACACTCTTAGCCACTCTGGTGGGTATATGTTGGTATGTCACTGTGACTTGATTTGCATTTATTTCCCTGACAACTAAAGAAAGGTATCGGACATCTTTTCATATATACCGTGTGCATCTTTTATGGAAGTGTCTGTCAAAATCTTTTACCTACTTTTTTTTTAGATTGTTCACTGTTTTCCTACTCTCTCCTGCCTTCTGCTTCCTGCACTGACCTCCCTGAACCTCTGGATAGGATCCAGGCTCAGCTGAGATTCACGGCCACATCCTCACCGGCCTGTCTCCAGACATCCTCCAATTTCTCTATTTCCACGTCCTAAATTCTCAACTATTCCCTGTCTCCAGGCCCTTCTGATGGGAATGCTCTTCCATCTGCCTCATCCATCTTCCCAAACCCACCCAGGGGTCCTTCCACGAAGAAGTCTGCCTTCCTCACACATCTACCATAGCAGGATCATCCATCTTCTGTTTGCTCCTGTTATACCAAAGAGATCTTGCTGACTTTCTATTCACCTCTTACTTCTACCACCTAACAAATAGTAGGCACAGACTACCTCCAAGTAGATAAAGCAAATAAATCATCCAAAGAACAAAAAAATACGAGAATAGTTTAATGAGATCCCGTAATTCTTAAAACATGTAATAGGTCGTTCTACAGGAATCTGTTCACCAGCACAAAGCAAACTAAATTATCACGCTGAGAAACACCTGAAGAAGTAGGCGACAAACCCCAGTGCCAATGGTGAGAACATCTCCTCCTGAAAAGCTCCAGCTGGGGAGCTATGATGCTGGGGGAAAAAGTATAAAAGGGACAGGTGGAAGGCTTTCCAGAAGAGCTAACACAGACAGTACTTCCTTTATGCCAGGCATAGTGCTAAGCACTTTTTATGAACTCATTTAATTCTTATGATAACCCTATGAGGAAGGTACTATCACTATCCCTTTTTAAAGATGAGGAAACTGACACACAAAGAAGGTTAAGTAACTTGCCAGGGTCACATACCTTGTAAGCAACAGAATCAGAATATGGATCCTGGCTCTGTGGCTCTGGAAACCATGACTCTTGACACTCGACTGCCTCAAGCAGACAGACAGGGACCATGTCCAGACATTCCACCGGCTCAGGTTCTCCTCACCACGTCACAGAGCAGAACACACTAACTACTACCTACTGGGTGCCACCCATGTTCCAGGCACGGCTGGGCGACTGAACGCATATTTTGGAGAAACCTCCCAGCTCTATGTGGTGGACATTAGCATTCCCACTTCACAGATGAGGCAAGTGGTACCGTGCTTCTGGCCAGCCAAGCCCCCCTCATTCCCACGGGGCAACTTCACGTGGTCACCTGATATTCACATCCAAGCATTCACCCTCTCTCAGCTTCTACTCTGAATGTCTCTCTCCTTCATTATATCCTGAAAATGCCTCACTGTTCTCTCAAAGCCAGGAATCCACCATGAACTTTTATTCCTAAAAAAATTGAGCTCCAAAAATATAAAGCACCAATGAGATTAGAAATGGCCCCCCTGCTCACGCCCCAGCTATATCCACCACCCCACCCCCTTACCTTGATTTCCAGTTTGTGGTTGATGGCCAGTGCAGAATGCTCCAGAGCTTTAATGACAGAGGCATACGAGTCTGAGAACTTGGTGTACTTGCCCACAAGGGCAATAGAGCAAGTCTCCAGCAAGCGATCATATCTATCAAACAAAGGTCAAAAAACAGCAAATTATGTACATATAGCCATGAGATCAAAATTCCCTTTTAAAGAAAAGAAAAACAAGTCTGGGAAGAATAAAATGGGAGGGACTATTATCTGACTTCTATGTATAGAACAGGAAAGAGGAAACAATTTTCAGATCAATGTGGCAGGCTTTTTAAGAAAATAGAATTTTAGTAGCTGTTACAAAGAGATGGCTTCAAAATTTCACACATTTTTAAAAGTAAATTAAAATCCCAAAGGGCATAAAAATCAACAGACAATTCTTAAGAGTTAATGTGATGAAGGAAATAGTCAAATATAGTATAGAACATTCACACAATAGTCCATATTCGTTAAAAATTTTCATTATAAAGTTTAATTAGTAACAGAACAAAAATGTTTATAATATTTTATGAAAAGATCCTAAAACTATGTGTCATTTTTGTAGCTACAAAAGATATACAAGTGAAGGGACAAAGACTGAAAGGGAAAATGTCAAAATGAAAATAAATATCACAGAGCAATAGATTGAGTACCCCCCAAATGCTCATTGATACTGTCATATTGACTTTGTAACTACAACTAAGGCACATCCAGGCTCTGAGGCACTGTGTAACAATATCTAATGCGATATGTGAGCATCACAGAGCTTTAAGAGGAGGAAAGAAGAGTGGGGACAATTCTCAAAGTGATGAGTTTTGGCAGCAGCAGTAAGGAAAGACTGGAGATCCTTGCTGATCCTTTTCTGGTGTGTGGTGAGTGACATGTTCCCAAACGCAGCTCAGCTATTTGAGATGCTACTCAAGAGTGTTCCAGGCACTGTCAGCCATTTGTTTGCGTGGGCCTCAGGTATGTGCACTAACCCACTGTCACTAGGATACCTGTTTGTACTGATTTTCTAGTTGATGGGAGACAGACATGTAATCTGAACTCATTGTGACCTGGGCTAGCTCTACCAGGACTTCCTCATCCACGATGCAACTACTTGAGGACTGAGATCCTTTCTTAACACCCCTTACCATTACCATCTTTTCTAACACAAACTGATAGCACGAGTAAGAGCTGAATTCCCTGAGCCCCTACAAAAAAGAGAAATTAGGCTAGAACTGCCAGCTCCTTATTATGAGGCAAACCTGTCAGCCATCTCTTTCCACTTCATCAGCATTCTTCGTGGCTGCCTCTCAATAGGAAGGTCAAGTCTTCGAAGAAAATAATCTACAACCCCCTGCTCCTCTAATAACAAGGGGACTCGGTAGATGGACGAGACATCATGGACACAGATCACCTGTTTAAAAACAAGCAAAAGTTATTTAATAAAAACAAAACCCAGGCTGACAGCCTCCGACTAGCCATATAACCTTGGGAAAATAACTGTTCTAAATCTGAAAACGGAAAAGAGGGCAATTTTCTAGAAAAATATAAATTACCAAAACCAACTCAAAAAGAATAGAATAGTGGCCAACCTCTTATGAACATGGATGCAAAAATCCTTAAAAAAAAAAAAAAAAAAATCATGTCCAAGTAGGGTTTGTCCCCAAAATAGTGGTTCTCAAACTTGGCTGTACACTGGAATCACTTGCGGGTGCTTTTAAAAATCCATAAGCCCACTACACCCCACATTATCTCTGGGGGTAGAAGGCAGACATCAGCACTTTTTAAAACTGGGTTTGAGAACCACTGCATCAGGAAATTTAACAGTGGAATTCAATACATAGATTAAAGGAGGAGAAAAAAATCACTTCAGCGAATGCAAATTTTTTTAAAAAATTCAAAACCAACTCATAATAAAAATTCTTGGTAAATTAGAAATATTAGGAAAAATGTGAAAATATAAAAAATCCATGGCAAATATTTGGTTTGATATTTAATATTAAAGCTTAATATTTAAAGTCTGGAACAAGGCGAAACTGGCCATTCTCACTACTCCTATTTAATGACGTACTAGAGATACTAGCCATTACAATTAGATAAGGAAAAAAGGGTATGTCAATGAACTAGAAAATAATAAACAACTGACACTAACTGTGTAAATTATTGTTTATCTATAAAAACCAAGAGAATTTATAGTAACAAAAATGAACACCTCTAGATAAATCTAAAGAACAACTTTACAAAGATAAATCAATCTAACAAGCAACTTTAAAAAGAAAATTATAGAATTTTATTGAAGGATAGTCTTTTCAACAGATAGGGCTGGAACAACTGGATATCTATAGACAAAAGATGTATTTCAACTTTTAATGAAAAAAGTTACTATATTTAAAAGTTAACTCACCATGGATCTAGACCTAAATGTAAGATCTTAAATTATAAAACTTTTAGAAGAAAACAGAGGAGAAAATCTTTATGACCTTGGTTAAACAGAGTGCTTAGATATGATACCAAAAGCATCTATCTATAAAGTAAAAAATGGATAAATTAGAGTTCATCAAAATGTAAAAGCTTTTGTGCTCCAAAAGATACTATTAAGAAAATGAAAAGATAAGCCATAGACTGAGAGAAAAAAATGTGCAAATCATCCCCAATAAAAGACTTACATTCAGAATATATAAAGAACTTTTATAACTCAAGCAACCCAATTAAAAAACAGGCATAAGATTTGAAATTAAAATTTAAATATAGAAATACTTGTCACATTTTTTAAAGTGAATAATTTTAATGACAACCTATTCTTTTACAGAATTGAATTACCTTCATTTGCTAGGACAGAAATATCTAAAATAATTGAAGTGCATAATAAAAAGGCTGTTCATAACAATAGAATTATTCTGATGTTCCACATACTTAGTATGAAGCAGCATCCTTTGACAGAGCTCCCAGCTCAGGAATCACACTCAGGAACACTGACCTCAGGCCTTAGGCTACCCTCACTCCCTAAAGCTTGAGCCATCATGGACATGGAGATGACAGCTGCCTCCGTAATGGTCAAAGGCTTTCCTCTTGCTCTACTAACTTCAAAGCCAGGCCAGTGATTTTAATTTTGTTATATTCACTTCCATACTTCTAGTATCCCTGTAAAATTCATTCTCTTATTTTAACCCTGCTGCTTCATTCTCCCCAGTTGGGCCCTCCTGCTGGGTCTCCTGACCCTCAAATAACCTACTACTAGTAAAACAAAGCATCCATAATGTAATCATAAATTCCTTGACCTCAACTCCCCTTCTACTCTACTTCAGCCAAACCTAACCAAAGCCACAGTCTCAACTTAACATCACTAGAATTACTATACCATGTACCACACTTAGATATATTAGAGGTTCCAAAATTTTAAATTTCCTGTACTAGGAACCAGAAATATAAAGTTGAATACGATGGTCTTTGCCCTCAAGAAGCTCAAAGTCTGAGGGGAGACAAATACACACACACACACATACACAGACACATATAAAGGGCTCACCACCAGTATCTGTGAGCCTAGAGAAGGATTAACCTGAGGCGCGAGGGTGAGGAGGTTTAGCAGGTAAAGCTTCTCAGACAATACTGTGTCCTAGCTGGACCCGGAAGGATGAAAATGAATAGCAGGATTATCAGGCCAAGAGAAATGGGGTGGGGTGGGGGTCAGGAGGAGTGGCAGGGATACCCATTCAGCATGGTTGGAGCAAAGAGCACAAGGAGTGGGGAGCGAAGAGGCAGGAGAGGTAAAGGTATGTTTGGGGAACCACAAGACATTAGGTAATGGAAAATCACAGAGCCAACGGGTATGAGTTCTAGTGAACAGTCTACAGTCTCGAATTCTGAAATAACAAGCCTTATGAAACTGGTTAAGAGACTTTAGCAAAAAAGGATTCACATGAAGATGGAATTTCTACTTACCTGTTCAGGTTCAACGTGGCAGAACATTGATATTTTCTCTTTCACTGATGTGTCGAGAGGATTTGAGCACCTGCACACAACCTGGCAGCAAAGAAAACAAGACATTTAGACAGAAGGAAGGGATTACAAAGCTGGGTTTTTCTCCTGATGGAAATCAAAACAGACATTATTACATTATTAAGCTAACTCCTAGCACAATACACACAAATTATGAAAATATCACGTTTTCAAAACTGAAATTTCTAAATCTCAAAATGGAGAAACCTAAGAGAGTGGTAGAACAAATGAAGAGACAGATTACTGAACCATTCGAACCAGCTGGGCTTCCCTCAATGTTCTTGGGTGCGGGAAAAGGAGTTTAAACCACTGGCTGAGAGAAGAAATGAGACAACGGCCACACACATGCCAGGTTACGGTCATCTTTATGAACTTTAGCCTGGTTCACAGCACTAGACTTATTTCTCCACTATTAACTAAAAGCACGCCAAGAAAACAAAGGGTCTGTTGGCCATAGAGGAGAGATTTTAATTAGACACACAAGATAATGCTGAAACCAAGTGAAGAGAAAAATCTTACCAGATCCGGGGAAAGCCCAAGGCCTCTGAGTTCCCGAACACTATTCTGAGTGGGTTTAGTCTTCTGTTCCCCAGTTGAACTTGGCTATTTTACAAAAAGAAAAAAAAGTTAATTTCTCTCTGAAAAGGAATTTTCAAGTATGACTTTTCTATATTATAATTTCTAAAAGTTTTATAACTTTACATTTAGGTCTAGGATCCACTGTGAATTAACTTTTAAATACAGTGAAATAGATAATTTGATCATTTATCTAATTTAGTTTTTATTTTTGTCAAAGGTTACACACACACACACACACTTTTTTTTTTAGGTGAGGCAACCCTTGGTTGACCTCACAGATTGCAAGGACCTTGCCAGCTTACAATCCCTTATTTTTTTATTTATTTTTTACGCCTACCGCACCTGGTCTTCCTAGGTGGTCTCCCATCTAAGTACTAACCAGGCTCGACCTTGCTTAGCTTCCAAGATCAGAAGGGATCGGGCTTGTTCAGGGTAGCAGGGCCATAGACATACATATATTTTAGAATCCAACAGTTCTACAAAGTTTGTCCTAATGACCAGTGGCGCTAGCCCTCATCTCTCTTCTCCCCTTTTCCAAACCCTAGAGACAGTCATTCTTCCATTCTTTTAACTGATCCTTCTGGTATGCTTTATTGCTACTCTTGACATTTAGTTTGAGGCATTTCCTGTTTATTTCCCTGTTAGATAAGGAACCCACTCTCTACTACACATGCACCTATCCTGTGCCTGCAACCTGCATCTCATGATCACTCTTTAGTGTTTGCATGCTTTTGAGTATTTAAACTGTCCATGATTAAACTATGTGCCACACTTTTCCCTTCTGGTCCAAGTGTTTGTTTTCTTTGTTAGGTTTTCTTGTTTTGTTTGTTAGTAGGCTGAGTTTCTATGTACTAAATTATCTTTATTCTCCTCTCACACTTAACAGATACATTTTCTAGGTATAGAATTCTAGGTTGGAAATCATTTTCCCGAAGAAGTTTTAAGGAAATAGCTTCATTATCTTTCAGCTTCCAGTACTGCTGGTGAGAAGTCAAAAGCCATAGTGATTCTTGATTTTTCTCTTTAGAGCCTTTTAGAATTTCTGCTCCACTATTCTGAAATTTCACAATGACATACTTTGGTGTGGGTCATTTTTCATTCACTATGCTAGGCGTTCAGTGGGCCCTTTCAATTTAGAAACTCATGTCTAAAAATTTCCTTGACTACTTTGGATGAGAAATCAGAAAACTTTTTCTTAGGTTTCGTTGGCCAAGCAGCATGGACAATACCTAAACATATTGGTGTGGCTCTATTTCCAGACAATTTTATTTTCAAAAACAGGGTAGGTTGATTTGGCCTGTGGGGCATAGTTTGAGGTCCCCTGGTTCAGATTACTTCCCTCTCCCTTTCTGTTATTGTTTGGAAATCCTATTATTTGGATGTTAGAATTCCTGGACCAGTCCTCTAATTTTCTTGCCTTTTCTCTATTTTCACTCTCTTGATCTTTGTGCTTTATTTCCTAGAGTATTTCCTCAACCTCCTTTCTCTTAAATTTTTCTTTTCTGCTATCCAATTTTTAATTACCAAGAATTCTTTTCTGTTTAATGGATGCAGTTTATCTTAATTCTCTTAAGTTTTTAGTTTCCTGCTACCTGTAGAGCCTCAATTTCCTGTAAGTTTTTTTTCTGTTGTTTTGGTCTCTTGCACATTAAGATGCTTTCTCCAAATGTCTGGTGATCACTGGCTGCCAGTTCATACTTAAAAGCTAACCAGAAGCTCTGAGAGTGGGTAGCCTTGCCCACCAGGGTCCTCATGTGGGGATCTGGCTGGCCTGTTTCACTGGTGAGCCCCTAAGAGCAGTGCATTTTCCCCTGGGCTGCTCATATACCCCAGGAAAAACCTTATAGTCACCTATGTGGAAGGTCCTGCCTGGCTGCGATGACTCTGGGAAACAAGTGGCAGAAGAAGGTAGGGTGTCTCAACAGCACAAAATTACACTGAACCCCCATGTTTTTAGTTCAGTATTACTGCCTTCAACTGTCCCTACTGTTTGCTCATCCAGAAACTCTCTCCAGAGGAAACACCTACAGTCTTTTGACAAGGTGGGGGAGGGGTTAATGCCCCACTGTACACGTTAGGGAAGAGGACGTTGAGGTCTAACTGCTCCTGAAACAGCAGTCAGAAGCCCCACCCTCACCCCCACTCCCAGAAGCACTGGATGCTGCCCATTCCTGAGCCTCTGGGGGTTCTGCAGGGCAAACAAGGTTGCTTCTCTGTTTTTTCTGATGTAGGCTTAGGATCCAGCTCTCCCAGGTCTGTTAGGTCAGTTTCTACATGTCTAACTGCTCCCTGCTGTCCAAATTTTTGTTACTGGTGACTCCTCTCACAGTATTTATCTTTGTGAATTTGTGTCTTTAAAAAGAAATCCCTTTACTCTAATTGTAGTGGGGTTTCACCATATGGTAAAGACAAATAGATATGTTCAATTCACCTTCTCTAACTGCAACTTCTCTGAATAATTTTCCAATGTTTTTCCACTGGATCTTTTCAAACAGCATAATTATAGTAAGAAGTTTTTTTTCCCCTGCTTCCTGTTCCTCAAATACTTAAAACTGATAAGGAGTGACAATCATCCTTTTCTCCCTCCTCACCATCCCCACAAGGAAAAGTTTTGAATGCCTTACCTGAGGAACTAAACTGACGTGAATATTACAAAAGTTTTCTCTTTTGACTTTGAATTGGAACTGACGGAAGGCCTCAATAAAGGGCATGCTCTCTATATCTCCCACTGTTCCACCGAGCTAGAAGAACAAAGTTATTTTAGAGGTTCCTCCTGTGGTTTAGTTTTCTAACAACAGCACTCTACCATCTCAATTCCATGATCAATAACAGTATAATGTGGATTCTTTTGCCCGTACAATGTCATTTAACAGTAATTAGACATTTCTTTGTGCTAAAAGATTACTTTTTTGTATAGGCTAACCATTCCCTAAGGTTATAACGGATCTTTCCACATCACTTCAAGAAAAAGGTCAAGTAAAAGATATATTAATTATTTTATTTCTATAAAAGTCACAAAGCAAAGGAAACTAAATCTTATCTACTCTTAGCCATGAATAATGCTCGTATTAAAAAGCATCAGTTATACAAACTGCTAGAACTTCTGAGTCTCCTACTTTCACAGGAACACTGAGATCCAACAGCTAGGATCAGCAAAGCAGGAATACAGAAACTGAAACCAAAGGGGGCTCATTCACTCAGAGAGATTAATACTCCTGCCAGAACAAAAGCCGAAGGTCAGCTGACTTTCTCAAGAAACAGATAAAAATGTGTCACAGTCCATACTATGTGAACGTATAAATGCTGAAAAGGAAGACTCCCTTGGACCTTGGACAAAGTATCTCTTTCGATGGCACAGCCATTCCACATAACTGTTACTGTGCCCTCACTACATCAGTTATGAGGGTCAAGGGCTACATCAGTTATGAGGGTCAAGGCCTTCACTGGGAATTGTCTTATCAGCTGCTGAAAGCTGACTAAGGAGGTAAATATGCCCACTTGGTCACCTACCCAGGAATCATGGCGTTTAGAAAAGACTCATACATACCTCAATAACACACACTTGAGGTTCTAAGCCATCTTCATCCACAGGTATTAATGCCTGTCTCATCACCCACTCCTGAATTGCATCTGTGATGTGAGGGACAACTGAAAAGGAGAAAAGAAGTATGTGACTTATACTTGTCCATCAGCATCTATAAGACAGACACATTTACTGTGACAACAAATGGCTGCACTCTTTGCCTGCACAGAGAGGCAAAGGGGTCACAAAAATATTTTAGAGACCACTCATAAATGGCCTTAAAAATTCTTGGGTTCACAGTCCCTATGGCCTCCTTTCCAGATTTCCAAGTTGTAGCTGGAAGCACTATAAGAGAGTAGGGCTTAGAGTGGCATCTTAACCCACATCAGAGCTTCTGCCCCCGTGCAGAGACTATCCTGGCTGCATAACCACACAACAGACCATGTGGCCACCCCATTGCTTATAGCTGAAGGTGAGCACTTCACACCTGGGTGCTTTTCCAGGAACAAGAGAAAACTAGGACCCAGTTCCATTATGTTTCCCATTTCCCAAAGGGGAGACAATCCATTACAGAGAGAGAGTTCGGTGTAGCAGAGCAGGAAAGAGCACATCTGAGCTCGGAATGTCTGGGTTCAGTTCCACCACTCATTAGAGGTGGGTCTTTAGGCAAATTACTTAACTATTCTTAAGTTCAATTTCCCTATCCATGAAGTGGCAATAATAGCTTCTACTTCATAAAGCTGTGGAAATTTTATGAGACAGCATTAGTAAAAAGCTAAGTGGAGTGCCTAGCATGTCAGTGCTCAATAAATGCAAGCTATCACTAAACACTTTTAAATCATAGCTGTCAGGCTTTAATGGCAAATTCCTGAGGGGCAGAGATTACTGTTTAACTTGCTATGTATATTGCCAGAGTGCCTCAAGCACAAGGATATTCATTATCTATTCCATACACAACAGCCAAAGTGACCTTTTAAAAATGCAAATCAGAGTTCACCACTTCCCAGGTTTATGCTCTTAGTAAAATCCAAACTCCAGATGGCCCCATATGACCTGGCTGTAGCCCACCTCACCCACCTCTCTTTCCATCCCCAAGGGTAACTGTGCTCAGGCTTAACAGCTCCTTGCCATTCCCTGACCATGCCCTTTGCAGCCTTGGGCCTCTCCATGTGCCCTGTGTGCCCGCCTCCTTCCATTCCTCCCATGGCTGGCCTCTCTGCTCACACGGCCTTTCCCAGGACGCTTTCCCTGACCACCTGTCCAAACCGGCTCTCCCACCACTTTCTCAATCTCTCTTCACTCTACTTCCTTCAAGCATCACAGCTCCTATCAGACAGCTCACTCCTTCTGTTTGCTTCTGTCTCTCCCATAATGTAACCTCCACAAGGGCAATGGCCTCTTTGGTCTTGTCCATCAAATATTCCCAGCATCAGGGAGGTCAGACCTCAGTGAGCATTAAAACATATTTGATGAATGAATAAGTGGATGAACACACTGGAGGCCTAGAACAAGAAACTGAATGATCGAGATCATGTTAATTTCTAATTGATCCCTTGTGTGTGTCAGGAACTCAAGAGAAACACTTTAGTGATTTAGCTCTTTTAATCTTCCTAACAGCCCAGAGAGGTAGGTACCGTTATCATCTCCATTTTAATTAAGAAAAGGAAACAATATCTGAAAAGAGGTTAAATAATCCATCCATGTTCATAAAAGCTAAGATCTCGACATGACCCAATTAGCCTAGAATCTGGTCCGGCGCTGCCCACTGTCTGTAGGACCTTCGGCTTTCAGTCCAGTAAAGTCTAAAGCCAAAAGCAGATTTTCTCTCACAACTTGGATGAAAGCCATTTCTCAGCAGCCCCTAAAATCTGGACTTAATGCTACTCTATTAGACCAGTGGTTTCCCAAACCCACATTTTTCAAATCAGCACTTTTCTCAAATGAACACTGTGCAAAACCCCAATACAGCAAACAGATACAAGTGAAGTTGTGCTGGTGATAGCTCAGGAGGACCCAGAAACTCAATTCTCAGACTCCCCCCTACCCCATTTGCACTGATGACCAGCCTGAAAACCATGTACACGATGGATGTTCTTTTCCCTATCACTGCCTATACATAGTAAACCCCAGATACACAACACACACACACATACACGCATGCACACACACAGAGTCTGGCTTACTGCCCTAATCCAGTTGCCTTTATCACTTCGCACTCATCACTGTATAAAAACAACAGCTCTCTGGACTCAAATAATGCCGCTGAACTGATAGCTTCAATGCCATCCACAGAGCACTGATGGCTTCTTCAAGTTATTGAGTAAGCAGCCATACAAACCTGAAATTTCAACTGAAGGCAGATTTCAGTAACAATACACAAAAGAAATTCAACTGGTTAAGATTTTTAAACCTTGAGGCAAATCCAGAATTACCTTGGACAGTTTTCCCCAAGTAATCGCCTTTGCGTTCCTTATTAATGACATACTGGTATATCTTTCCGGTGGTCAGATTATTGTCCTTGGTAAGGCGGATGTCAAGGAAACGCTCATAGTTACCCAGGTCAAGGTCTACTTCCCCACCATCATCCAGCACAAAAACCTCACCTGCGGTAAAAAGTGAAAATGTTTAGGATAAGTGAGAAATTGAGAAATACGTATAACATGGCACAACTTGCATGCCAAAATATAAACACTAGAATAGAACAAAGTCTTCATTCTCTATACATGAAGCAAAGACTTTTATTTCTAGAAAACTAAATAGGACATAAAAGAAAAAAGTCACCAATCATTCTCCAAAAGGTAACTTCACACTTCCAGTCTGTTAACAGACTCAGTTTGAATCAGGAAGAGTTCTAAAATAGCACGGAATGGAAGGAAATTACAGTTCAAAGGGCTGTGGGTATATGGGACTTTACAGTTAGCATGGCATCAACAAAGTCTCCTACTTGAGCAGAGCAAGGTTTGAAGCATGATAAAAGCATGATTTGATTCAAAACTTAAACAAGACATATATTAAGGTCACGCTGATTCTAAAAGCCAGCTTCTGGACTACGCTTTAGTCCTAAACAAAGTTGTGAAACTGCAAAGTTTCTCCCATCCCTTTGTTTAATATTCATTTCTCAAACATCATTCTAGAAATTTTGCCCAGAATGGTTCATTCTTACCATCACAATAGGAGACAAGTTCAAGAATAGAAAAGGAAAAAATGTCTAATTTTCCCCCTCAAAGAGACAGCTCATCCTCTGCTCAAGAAGATTCTATTAAATATTGCTTCAGTATGTCCATCTTTTCCTGTCACTATTTATTAAAGATTTTTGCTCTGGTGAGACTATCCTTATAGATTTTTACCTCAACATTAGAAAGTAGGCGTACGAAACAATTTAAAAACTTAAGAACTATGTTTTAGCAGTACATCTACCCCAAATTTTAAGCAAATAATCTTTTAGGTGATTCAGACAGTCATACATCACACAGTTGAAAAGCATTCAGCAATAACAAAGAAGTAAAGTGATATTCTTCTACCCTCCCTTAATGGTTTCAACTTTTCACTCATCTCAAAAGATGCTCATTTATTTTATCCAAACTCTGTTAGCAAAATAGAATCTCCAGCTTATATATCATCCAACTCCAGCATCTATCTATTGCCTGAATCCCTGCAAAGTGGTCTTTTATCTTCTGTTTGAATGAACACTCCTACAGCTAGAAGTCAGTTACTCACAATTGGAGAGCACTTACTATTATAAAGATCTTTTTTATATCAGGGAAAATCTATTTCCTTATTATAACTTCTTTCCATGCATCCTTTCCCTAAAGCTTGAGGCCACAAAGAATATACATAATCCCTCTTTCTCAAATATTTGAAGAAAGATTATGTTACCAGATTACCTTTTTGCAATCAAAGTGACAAATTTTCACTCAGCTGCCAAAAAGGTCATTTCTATTATTTCTATTACAGAAACCTCTAGACTCTAATCACTACGTTGCACAGTAAGAGTTCTGCTTCCTCTCTGTCCAGGAGAGAAAAGCATCATTCTGCTACTCTAAGGATCTTTTTAGAAGACAAGAAATAGCAGTTATGTTATGCAAAACACACACAATTTCCAAGGGCTGACATGTTCCTCTATATACTGTACAAACACTTAAAAAAAAAAAATGCATTTTGCTTACCATGTTCATAAGGAGAGAATGTTCCGGCATCAATGTTAATGTATGGATCAATTTTAATTGAAGTTACATGTAAACCACACGACTTCAGTATTGTACCCACACTGCTGGCGATGATTCCTTTTCCAATTCCTGATATAACACCACCAGTAACTAGAATGTACTTCATTTTACTTTTTGACCTGGGAAAAGGAAAAATTACAGATTAAATATATCTAAAAAAAAATCAAACTTATCTAGGTTCAAATACCGGCTCTGCCACTTACTACCTAACCCTCTTGGAGCCTCGGTTTCTTGTCACACTTCAGAAAGTTGTTATGTGGGTTCTTGAATCATTGAATGGCTTCAGTTAAATATGAGTTGAAAAACAACTGCTAATTGAATAATGTAACTTGTTTTTTTTTTAAGCTTTGACAACAACCCTGAAAGTCAACCTAATTAAAAAAAAAAAAAAAAAATCTTTAAGCTGTTGATAGAACACTATGCTCCAAATGCTGGTTGACGTCACCACCAGACAATGGGATACAAAGCAGGAGCCTCATTAGGGGAAAACAATTTCACTCTTGGATGAGCACTCTCCCCCAGGAAAGAAATAGTGTCTTTGGCTAAATTACAATGTAGCACCAAGAAAACACAGATCCTCTAGGTTATACAAGACAGAATAAAGGGAAAGAACTTCAACATTTAAGAGTTGCAGTTAAACCTAAAAATCTTTTAAAGGGTGTTCTCTTCTGTAACTTAACAGTAACTTACTCCTTGCCAGCAATCTCTCCCGGGTATGCTCTGAGGAGAGTTTTATACGTTGGAGGAAAGGGACATCAGATAATAAACCTGAAGCACATATGGGCAGATTAGATTAAATCTAAAAGTCAGGACAGTTGTGGCAGGGTTTGGAAGAAACAGTACCTTGACAAGAAATAAAAGGGATGGATAGATGCAAGAACAGCAGTGGCAAGGGACAGGTTAAATAAGAGGTGGAAGAGACAGCGAGAGGCTCGCCAGGGAAAACATATCACTGGCCCCTAGCTTCAGAGGCCCAGAAACATCATTTGGTCAGCAAACCTAATGTAATCAAAATGAGAAATGTAATCAAGTATAAGAGAATGCTTGCTTTGGCACAGTCAGATCCTCCTCAGAGCACTTCATGTGAAGCCAAATTATAAAAATAAGCTAAGAAAAGGAACAAGGAAACAGGAGTTCTGCTTGAAGCACTCCCCCACCCGGCTCCTCCCCAAGGCAGGAATGAACGAACACACTTGGCAAGGAGATAAGAATGCTCAGAATGTCTCTCCCCTCAGACAGCAAGAAGGACACTGTAATCATGTCTTGCTCTTTCTATCTTCAGCATTTCCAAAAGCATGCTTCTTGGTTTCCACAAAACGCATATGGGATTCCCAAAAAGGGTTTTGGAGACAGATAAATCAGAGAAATGTTGGAATGCTAGTTAAACAGTCAATTGGTTTCTTTAATGCAAAAACTCTCGGAGCCTTTAATAAGTTAACGTTCAATGTGACCTCCAAAAAGGGATATATAGTATGCAGTCTCCCTAAACTTGTTTGACCCCAAGGCCCTACTATTTGAACACTTCCTTAGTGACACACAAATAACAGACTTGGCTATGTTTTAGATATGTCCTATCCAGGTACATCTTCACGATTATGCAATTCCTCAGCCACTTTGAATGTGTTACAGAACGAGCTACTTCTACAGAAGATTCGTCTCATCCATTTACATTTGATTTGCTCCAATTTCACTCTAAGAGGGTGATTCTTGCAGTCTCTTACAGTGCCTGGCAATAAATATTTAATGTATTCAAAGACCAGGTCAGGGGCCAACAGGACTCATCCACTCACATTCACGGACTACCCACCACATAAGTGCTACTGTGACAGATACTTTGGGGACCACAACAATTAATCAGATTGGGGCCTATATCTCAAGTTGCGAGCGGTCCAGAGACAAAACATTTGCTAAGAAATGAGTAATCCAGCGATGGCAGAAGCAGAGGTACAACATGTGAAGGGTATAAAAGGAGAAGAGAGAGCAGAAAGCTTTCAGTGGCAACACCAAGATAAAGTACCATGGCCCATCTAGAAGGTAAGAGAAATCCAAGGGGAGAAGACCTAGATTGCTCCTGCTTTGTTGACCTGAGATTTGCAATGAGCCTTGAAGGACTGTATGACTTAAAGCATGGGAAAGGGAACGAAGTGAAAAGGAAAGTGTAGGCTATCTACAGAAAACAGAGGTAGGGCCAAGACAAGAGATGGGGGCAAGGAGGAGGAAGACAGTGGGAAATGGGTTGGAAATGTAGGCAAGGGGCCCAAATATGCGGAAACCTGAATGTCCAATCTGAACTTTATTCTTAAGATGATGGAGATATCGGAAGGTTTTCAAGCACAAATAACAAATCAAGATGCAAAGATTAAAAAAGCTTCTTATTTTGTTAAATGTTGTGAAATTCAGTTCCAGCTCCACCACTTACGTACTGAGACCTGTCAAATCACTTAAGTTTCCTGAAGCCCTGGTCCCTACATCTGTAAAAATGGGGTAAGAATCTCCACATTGCCTGTGTCACAGGGCTGCTGAAGATTCAAAATTATAATGTGTAGACGTAAGTGCGCCACGCAAACGTAGTGAACTTCTTTCAAATGCAGCATCTTCACTCTGGGCAACCGGGAAGGGAGGCGGCCAGCTGTGGGGCCGAAGCGGACTGGCCCGGTGAGCTCCAAGGCCCCTTCCACTACCGGAGGGGGCCGAAGCCAACCTGCCGAACCTATTCCACCGCGACTGGCCTGTCTCGGATCTTGAAGCCCTCTCGGCGAGGCTACCGCCGTGCCTTGAGGACGGAGAGACGTGGCCCCAGGCAGTCCGAACCGAGCGGTACCCTCCCGGGACTGCTCGGGGAGGGTTGAGCAGAGGAGGCTCCCGCACTCTACCGCCCTCTCCATCCCGCAAGCCATCCTTGGCCTTTTGGTCAGCCTAGCCAGGCCGCGCTGAAATGGGCGCTGCCGGGCCCCGCAACCCGGGCCCTGCGCCCACTGCGGCCCATCTCTCCAACGGCGCCCAGCCACGCGGCCCCGCGCGCGGGAGCCGGCTCCTCGCCGGCCTGGCCGACCGTCCTACTCCCGTTAGGTACACAGCTCATTGGGCTGGCCGGCGAGCCACCTCACCCCTGATTGGTGGGAGCGGTGTCTGTCACCCAGCCGTGGGGCTGTCCCGCGCCGGGCTCAGCTCGCGCTGCTGATTCCTGCACGGGAGAACAGCTCTCCCGGGATCTCTGCAGTCAGCCTACCTGAGGCCGGCTTCAAACCTTCAGTCAGCCTAGGAGCCAGAAGCGGGCGATGCGTGCGGTACGGCCCAGGCAGCCAGTGAAGCGACCCGGCCGCATGCGCCCGGCAGTCTTTCACGGAGGCGGGCCCTAGGCGGTGCGCACGCAGAGGCGGGGGGCGGGACGGGCTGCGGGCCCTCCCCGGGGCGGGGCCTGGGTGCGCGCGGCGCAGGACCGTGAGTGCGCAGGAGCGGGGCGGACGCACTCTCCCACTCCCCTAGCGGCGTGTCGCGGATCGTGCTCCAGCTGTGGACACTAGGGCGGTAGCTGTTCGAGACCGGGTAGGTTGTGGCATTTCTACCAAGCAGCTTTTGACACAACGGGTTGTGCAAACTTCCTCTCTTAAGGGGGAGGAGGCCGTTTTTGGATTCACATATGGTAAATCCGTCACCTGGCGGCAGCCCCCTGCCCAAACAGCCTGAACAAGTACGCTAGATCCATTGGACTGTGGCTCTGAACCGCCTGGCCTTGTGGGCAGACGGTCACTGCGCCTGGTGGTGTGACCCCAACCCATCTGTCCCGCCGCGCCCCCTGGATCTCGGCCTGTAAAAGGGAAGGCCAAAAGAGCGGCTGAGCGCTAACTTCTTCCATACCTGGCTCCCTTTTCCCCTACATCTACCCTGACGGCGGCTGCTTTAGCTGGACAAGGGTCCAGAGACGTACAGTGTCATATAGGTGCCATTCACTGAGCGCTTACTGAGTGCCACGTGCTGTGCTAGGCTCCAAGAACCCTGTCCTGGGTCCAACGATGTAGTGAGGTCGCCTGATCACCTAATTATACGTCATGATTTTCGTAAGTGCTTGCTGCTGAAATGCCCATTGTCAGGGGAGTAAGTGCTGGGCTGGAGGACGCGGG
>NW_006429634.1:1014518-1024881 GCF_000325575.1 Pteropus alecto | reverse complement strand
GGGGGCGGCGAGGCCGGGCATGGAGGTGTACCTACCAAGCCTAGTGGGAGTTGGGGATGAAAGCAGAGAATTCTTACCTGAAAAAGTATCTTTAAAGCTGAGACCTAAAGTTTACTGGCAAAGGAAAGAGAGAAGTCAGAGTAAGAATGAGTGAGGCAGGAAGAATAGCCTGTGTAAAGATCCTGAGGCCCAGAAGAGCCTAGCACAGCTGAACTGGAAGGAGCCAAAGGAAGAGAGGTTCTAGGAGCTCTGCGGAGTCATACCATGCAGAGCATTATAGACCAAGTTAAGGATTTCCTTTCTCCTATAGGCAGTGGAAAACCATAGAAACTTTTTTGAGGAGAGGGTTTTGATTTTCTTTGGAGTAGTAAATACATGCACATTGGTTAAGTTCCTCCAAACACTACACAAGGGCAGACTTAAAAAGTCTCTCATCTCTGTACCCCAGTGTTCCTGTTTTCTTCCCTAGAAGCAATTTGTCACAAATTCTTATATATCTTCACTGAAGAATTAAAAAAAGAAAAGTGTGACATGATCAGATTTGTACTTCAGGAGAATCGCACAAACAATTGAATTCCAAAAAAAAACACAGGAGGCTTCTGGTTCCTTCCAGATCTGGATCACTACTGATCCTACTCTGCCAAGCTGCCCAAGCTGCACTCAGTTGAAGGGTATGGCCACACATTCTTTCAAGAAGTGCTCAGTGTTTATTAAGGTGCTTGGTACGTGATAGACATTGAGAGCATACTTGCTGAAATAATGAAGATGCTGTAGGAGATACACAAACGAGCCATTCACTCAGCCACTCTTCTGAATGACCACTTGGCACATTCCTCTCCTTCCTCAAACCTCTACCATCTCCTACCCTATACTCTCAGCTGATGGTCTTACTTCCTATTTCACTGAGAAAATATAAGCCGCCAAGAGAACTTCCTTGAACTCCTACCACCACATCCATCAATCTTTTATCTGTGCACACAAGCTCTGTGTTCTCTCCTATACCGTGGAGAAACTGTCCACGTTCCTAGAGGTCAACCTCTCCTCTTTGCTACAAGTGCCACATCCTCTCAACAACTCAAGACTGTCACTAGTATTTCTCACCTCCTGCATCATCAATTTTTCCCCCTCTACTAGATCATTTTCACTAGCATGATGCAGTTCCTCCCATCTTAAGTAAAACTCCTCTCTTGACAGCATCATTCTCCGGCTACTGCATTTCCCTGTGCCCTTTTTCAGCATAACTCCTAGAAAGTGTTCGTATTTGCTGTCTCCAATTTCTTCCTTCTTTCGTGAACTCATTCTGATCAGGCTATTATTCATGTAATTCCGCTGAAACTGCTCTTGTCAAAAATTAACCTCTGTGTTCCCAGACCTCTTCTCTTTATACCAGCCTAGACTGACAAGTCCCAGATAAAGATATCAGTGCCCCTGTATGTGCATGGCATGGGTGCGTCTGTGTATTTGCATATTTGGGCTGCTCCTGTCCCCCACCTTGAGCTCAGAGACTCCCTGTGGGCTTCTAGGTACAGCCACACTGCCCCCAGATCCTGCCCCTAAACTGACTATTTCCCTAACATTTGTCATAGCTACTCACTCCCTCCTTAAAATGTGTTCTTCTGAAAAACCACTTTCTCTCAGTTTGTCTCCTTTTTCACAAGCCTCTCCTTCTGGGTCTCCTTTCCTACATTCTTTCCTCTTCCTGACCTGTAAACATTGGTATGGCCCAAGACTCAGAAGATCCCTTCTCCACCTATAATCATTCTCTATATAATCTCATTCAGACTTTAAATACCATCTAGATACAGAAAACCATCTGGTAGTTAGCAGAGGGGGGAAGGGGAAGGGCAGGCAAAATAGGTAAAGGCAAATAAGAGGTACAAACTTCCAGTTATAAAATAAATAAGTCGGGATGTAATATACAGCATATAGGGAATATAGTCAATAATATTGTAATAAATTTGTAAGGAGACAGATGACAACTACACTTATTGTGGTGATCATTTTGTAATGTACATAAATATCAAATCACTATAATATACACTTGAAATTAATAAGGTATTGTTTGCCGATTGTACTTTAATTAAAAAAATATATCTCTGAAGGATACAAGAATCTGGTGACAGTAGTTGTCTCTGGAGAGTAAAAAGGTGGCTGAGGAACAGAGTGAGTGAAAAATTCCTTATACCGTAAAGTCTTGTTCCTTTTGAGTATTTTTATTATGTATATGTGTTACATATTCCAAAAAAAATGAATTAAGTAATGCAAATAAATATTCAAATAAATAAATAAATACCATTTATATTCTGACAACTCCCAGATTTATATTTCTAGCCTGGACCTCTCTCTTGAACTCCAGATTTGTGACCCTTCTAAGCACAGGGCCCCGTGCAAAGATTCAAAAGGCCAGGTGCCTTGTCTTCAGGTGAGACAATTCTACAGTGCTACTTAGGCTCTAGAGTTCCCCCATGATAGACTGAGGCAACACTCAGCTAAACCAGGAATTGGCAAAGTTTCTATAAAGGGTTAGACAGTTAAAACTTTAAGCTTTGTGGGCCATACAGTCTCAGTCACACCTACTCAACTCTCAGTCACAGCTTCTCAACCCTGGATTCATAGATCAAAGTGCCCACAGATAATATGTAAACAAAATATTTGTGGCTATGTTCCAAAACAGATTTGGTCTGAAGGCCAAAGTTTGCCAACCCTGAGCTAAACATAACTTTTGTCTAGCTCCTTCCCTGCTCTCTCCTGCTTCCTTTGTTCCCTTACGGGTTTTACTTGAGACCATTCACCTATCATTCACTTACACAAGAAACCCATCTCAGACTTTGTTCCTAGGGAATCCAACCCAAGACAGCACCCTTCCTACATGTCCCTCCTGTGGGACACTTAAGACATATATCACAGGGTGCTGAAATTGCCTCTGTCCCCTCCATACCAGATTATAATCTCTTTGACATAAGTTTTGTCTCAGTTCCCTTATCAGGTATAGTCTTGTCCACCTTTTAATAATCAGGATCTAGCATATTTAATTCCCACTACTACCCTATAATGCAAACACCATCATTATTACTATATTACATATGATGAAGCCAAGACTGAGAAGTGTAAGCGCCCTCCCGAGAGCACATGGGAAGGTTCACTTTGAGTCCTCTTTTCTATTTTGCCCCCCTCATTCTACTCATCACCAAATCTTGTTACTTGTGTCTTCACCAAGTCTTCTTTGAGTTACTTTTTTTACTTTCATATCAGTTAGGCTGTCACCCTAGTCTGGCATCCTAATAGATTATCTGGGTGAGCGATGGGGCAGGAGGGGGACTGCAAGTATTGATTTAAATTTGTCATTCCTCCCACCCTCCCCCAGATCAGGGCTATTTGTTCTAAAATTAAATTTTCATTTTTAATAAATTCGTAATGGCACGAAATTCAAAAGGGGAAAAAGGATTACATAGTTAAAGCCTCCCTTCAATACTTGTTTCCCAGCCACCTAATTTTCCTCCCAGAGGCAACCACTATTACCTGTTTCTCATTTATCCTTCAAGGATACTCATGAATATGTCTGTATTTTTTCTTATTGGCTATATGTTATTTTAGTATGAATGTGTTATGTTGGATTTTCCTCACTTGAGCTAGCTTTCTTTAATGACATTTAATGAACTAGTTGGTTATACCCTCACTTTGCTCATGAAAGGATTTAAGGCCCTTTGTGTGTGTGTGTGTGTGTGTGTGTGTGTGTGTGTGTGTGTGTGTGTGTGTGTGTTTGTGTAAAATATGAGAGAAAAATGAGGCAAAGGAAAAATAAGGATGGGAACTTTTCAGTGACACTCCACTGTCTTCAATTTAAAGTCAGAACCACACCTTGACTCACAAGGCTAGGCACAAACTGGCCTCAGTTTACCTCTCTAGCCACATGACCCACCCCATGCTGTAGCCACCCTGAACTCCTTCAACTCCCTGCACACGCCATTTGTTGTCTTTCCCCGATCTGGATCTTTGCGTAGGCCACTGATGGAATATCCCCACCCCTTTGTCTTATTAATGTCACATTTCAGCTTAGCCTTCAGTTCCTTAAAGTAACTTTTCTGGAC
Source organism: Pteropus alecto (assembly GCF_000325575.1). Classification (NCBI taxonomy): domain Eukaryota; kingdom Metazoa; phylum Chordata; class Mammalia; order Chiroptera; family Pteropodidae; genus Pteropus; species Pteropus alecto. The sequence goes on along the minus strand of NW_006429634.1, from coordinate 1,020,793 downwards.
AGCCTCCCTCCATCAAGTTGGGGTGAGCCTTTTTCCCCCGTTCTTCTTTTTCCCCCGTTCTTTTTTGCTGCCTGGACTTCCCCAAGCATGGCACATATACATTGTATTTTAATAGTTCGTTTCCTTGTCTAAACCTCCCTCTTGTGAGGTCTGGGACCTCTTTATCTGATTTACTGTTGCCTACTCAGTGCCTAGCCGGTCCCAGCGCACAATTGGCATGTGATAAATAATTGTTCCACAAATGAATGAATCCAGAAATTAAATTAGATCCCAAATCCTATACCCTTTCTAGAGATGAGTCACAAATTTGACCTTTAACTTCCCAGCAACCAAAGTGAAGAGGGTCAGTATGACTAAGTAGAAAATCATACAATTGTGCAGGAGAAATATCACTTCCTTAAAGAGCCCTTCACTGACCCCTAAGTTCCCTTACTGGCACCTCTAAGTCCCCGCTACTATTTTTCCTTATTAGCATATATCAAAACTATAATCATTGATGGGGTAATTGGTTATTTTATATCTCTGTTCCCTACCAGACTGTATTTCATTTTTGAGTATATCCACAGCATAACTCACATTGCATGTAGTAGATACTTAGTAAATGTTTACCCAATGAATTAAAAGGACCATTATTCCTGCTACTGAGATCAGAAATCAGTTTCTCCTGTGAGTCTTCATGAAGAGGACACAGGACATATAATGTAAAGAAGTTTCTCAGTAATATCCATACAGGAGAACCACAGGCAACAGGCACAGGGCTGTTCCTTATGAGTCTCAATAAAGGCTGATGGCAGTGCCACAAGGCACAATTCAGGCAAAGTGATTTTGCAGAGAGCCAATAGGATGCCAATAGTATGAAATGTGGTGAAGAAGCTTCTGAAGACCTGGTTTATTCAAGAGTAAATGATAAAACATCTTCTGGTGTTGCTCTCTGAAGGCTGTCCTCTAACCTGAGTTCTGGATAGATTTAAGGGGCAGTGAATTCAACTTTATGCTCAGAGATACATGGAATGAAGCAATTCTGAGCTTCAGGTTAAATCCAAAGGCTGTCAACAGTCAGTTGAGCTCGGGGATAAAATTCATATTCACCTCAATTAATTAATGTCCTTTACAGAGAATATGATGGCATGTCAGAATAATCTGATGGAGACATATGTCTCATGTATGGCATATAATAATATGTATTACTGTTATATAGGACCATTTGGTATAATCATATACTATTGCCTCAATAACATATGTAGGGGAAAATGTAATAAAAGAGAAAGGAAAAAATACTTTAGAAAAACATGTTATTATGCAAGCATAACAATAAATTCTTAGCTGATAAATGTACCACAGCTAACATCACCACATAGTCCCTATTTGGGGGCACAATCTGATTTCTTGAAATTTTTTAATTTTGAATAAAAGTAATGTGTTACTTATAGAACTAAATGTCATTTTGTTATTATACTCCTATAGTACTTTTAATGCAAATAAATGGATACATGAGAAAATGAATACTTTTCAGATCAGATGTTTTGACTTTTGGATTCAGAAAACATGGCAAAGAGGACTCATTTCCAGTATCCCAACCTGCAAGAACCCCTCCCAGCTTCTCATGCTCATTGAGTACCACTCTGATCTACAGAGTCCTCTCTTTATTCATCCGTCTCAGCATTTACCACATTACATTGAGGTTATCTGGATTTGATTCTTTCTAGATGGAGAGAAAAACCACCTCTTTCCAGCTCTAGTAGCTACAAGAAGGGGTGGTAAAAGCCTCCCCCAGACTTGCATAGACCCTCCAGAACCACCTCAGACATGTAGTCTGCATTGAAACCGTGTGCTTATTGTGCAAACAGTTTTAAGACAAGCTCCCACCACTTGTTTTCAACCAAATTGTGGCCCCCGCACCCTTCCAATATCAAAACTCTAGAGGCAGAACATTCTGTCCACAGTGCCTAGCATGGTGCTCGGCACATAGCAAGACCAAATAAATAGTGGATGAACTGAATTGAGACTATAAAATTACCTTGCGACTTTTACCTTCCTTGTGATCTGGTTTTTTTCCCCACCTGTCTGACCAAGGCAAATGAATATTCTTGTAAGAAAACCAGTTGTTTTGTTCCAGTTGGTGGGACGACACCGTGAAAGCAGTCCTTGGATCAGTCCAGCTCAGTAATCCAAGAGTCGCGAGTGTTTCCAGGCAGTGTTCCCCAGAGTGATTTGTGGGCCGAAAATCACTAAGGGGTCAGTGTGTCAGTATTCTCCAGGTTCCCTCTGGGCATCTAGCATTCTCCCAGCTGCCACAGAGTTGAGCGACCTAATTGAATGATGCAAAGTGGCTGGACAGTCGGGAGATGGAGTGATTTAGAAACATTTGCATCCAGAAAGCACTCAGTGGAGCCATAATGTATGTATAGAACCCAATAGTTATAATTTCAAATTCTGGAGCCAGGCTCCAGACATTTGTATCTAAGATCTCTCTAAGGGATCTACTTCTGTCTCCAATAACAGCTCATATTCCTTCCACTAGTGCCATGATCACTCGAGAGGCACCTTTTACACCTGAGGGAAAATAAGGACTCATAGGCTATCCAGCAACTACTAAGTTTATATAATTAGCACTTTGATTCCTGTTGTACATGATGAGAGTTTTTAAAAATGATTCAACCTTTTAAAGTACCCATAATCAACATATATTTAATTTGAGTTCAAGGAGATATGGGAAAAACACCCTTCTGTTTGTGGGTTTAAATAAATGGAAAGGTTGATGCAGATAATGTAGTAGAGGTGATGTTATCCTGAAGAAAAAGTTTAGAGCCGGTTTTTTAAAAATTATTCACTTATATTTTGTAAACTTTTTTGAAGTATAACGTACATACATAACAGTATAAAAATCATAAGTGTACAACTTGACGAATTTTTACATATTTGGTCACATTCATGTAACTAGTACCTAGACAAAGAAACAAAACACCACCAGCACCCCCAGGAGCCCCTTGTTCCCCTCCCAGTTACCACTCCCTCAAGCATAACCACTACCCTGACTTCCAAAACCATAGATTAGTTTTCTCAGGGCTCTTTTTAAAGCTAAACTGGGAATAATGTGGTCATCTATTAAAGCACTTTGTTTTTTTTCAAGTATCTTAAGATTCACCACATTCTATTTGCTTCCTTTAAATTGTGCCTGTTCCTTGTCTCCCTCCTTTCATGCCAGATCCACTTCCATTTTAAGAAAACAAATCATGTTTCTCTGATTGTCGTTACGCAAACAAAGCAAACAAGCAGGCAAAATGGGCATCATTATTTATGGAGCATTTATTGGCATCTCCAATGTGCCAGGCACTGTCCCAGGGTTAGAAAGGCAATTATAATACTGAGGACAGTACAATATTGGAGGAAAGCAGTGGAGTGTCTTGGAACCTCCAAGAGAGAGGTACCTTACTCAGCCAGGTGGGCAAGAAAAGCTTCTCAGAGCAGTGTCTCTAAGAACAAGCAAGTGCCAAGACAGGGAAAAAGGCCAGGCTGGAGGCATAGCGGGTGGAGGGAGAATGGCAGAAGGCCAAAGGAGGGGGGATCACGTGCTGAGTCACAGAGGCACGGGGAGCTCATCCATTTTAGGAAATTACAAACAGATTGTTCCACATGAAGAAAGCCCACAGTGGCGAGACTTCTGGGTTACAGTGGTAGATTGAACGAGCGCATCAGTCTTTCCCTCCCCACTGAAAGCTCACCAAAACTACAATAAAGAGATGTAAGAAGCAAGAAAATAGATGGATGAATGAAAACAGCACATTCAAAAACAGCCAAAACCCAAGCCAGCAGTGGGGAAAATAGAACCGATTTGATTTACACCTACGGCGTGAGGAATTTGAATTAGACTTTGCACAACTACAGGAGGAGCTGAAGAAGTGGAGGTTTGGAGAGGGGAGATGGGGAAGCAGAGAAGGAGTCAGTAGCAAATCCTTCCGAAAAACGATCAAAGGCGGATACCACGGAGATTGCTGGGAGGTAGAGAAGCAGGCATGCGTGGCCACCAGAAGGGGAAACTTGTGCAGAGGCCCGAGTGGGCAGCAGCCTCCAAGTACACACCACTTCAGTGGGCCCAAGCCTCTGGTGGCGTGCCTGGGGCCACTGTGGCCAGCATTGGGACGAGGAGCTGACTGTGGACAAGAGGACAGGTTGGAACCCACCGAGTGCTCCGGCATCCATCTGCCACCGTATCTCCCCTTCAGAGAATGACAGCTGCTACTTCACTTTCACCTCCCAGTCCTCCCAGCATTCCTCGTTTGGCCCTCTCTCACATGGGACTCTATGGGGAAAGGGGTTCCAGGTAATACAGCTCCAGTTTAACCAAGTTGAAAGTAAAATTTGGAACAACGAGTGCAGGGGAGCAACAGGGCAGAAGGAGGCCGGACACCGGCACCAGGGAGCACCGTTCCAGACCTGATTGCACATGCCTGGACAGCTGGGTGAGAGGGAAATTCTGTCTTGCATACGCTCCTGCACCTTTGGGTCACTGTTTCTTCAGCTTAATGCTTATCCCAACTAAAACTCCCTATCCATATCCACTTGTACTTCTCACTTTCAATTTCTAATCTCTCCAAGTGGCAGATCTGCTATTTATCTGCTTTTCATTCTCTGTCAGTCCCTAGGCGTCCCATTCTGGTTGGCGGCCCCCAAGCCCGCAGCCACTCACAGCGCAAGCTAAGCCTTGCACTGCTCACTGCTCACCCCTGGAGGACTGCGGTGAATCTAGGTCTTTAGTTCAGGCAGAAGAGACATTCCACTTTCACTTTTGAAGATCCCGTTTCTTCTGTGGTGAGCCCAGCCTGCCTGTCTTGCCTCCTTTTCCCTGAACTGGCCTCAGGTGTGCACTTTGCCCTGCAGCCACCTTCCTCCAGCATAACTTACTTTCTCCAGCATGGACACTTGCGTCTCTTTAGAGGCTTCCTTCACAGCCAGTTTGTGTGAATGGTTTTGAAAGTCGGTCAGCGCCTAAGTGCCCAGAGTGTGCTCTCCTGCCTCAGTTGAAGGCTACCTTCCCCCAGGGCCTACAGCAAGCTAAGCCTCTGTGACAGAGACCCAGACATGCAGCAGTTTGAGTAAGATAAATCTTTATCATTTATGTAACAGCCTTAGAATGAGAGGTCGTGGCCAATAGGCTAGCTGTCCAGGGACCCAGGCTCCCTCCATCTTGTTACTCTGCCTTCTACAGGGTGTGGTCTTCATCTGTGTGGTCAGGGCTGGCCTCCTGCCATGTCTGTGTTCACATCCTTGCAGGTGTGTGGAAAGAAAGGAAGTGAAGGAAAAACAATTTCCTTTTCAGCAAGTGATATAGGAGTTATGCATATCCTTTCTGTCACATCCCACTGGTCAGAATTGAGTCAGAGGGCCACATCGTGGCTGCAGGAGAGGCTGAGAAATGTCATCTCTACAGGGTGACCATCAGCCCAAGTAAACTCTTATTTCTACAGAAGACGTGAGACGATGTGGAGGATAGATTTGGAGGGATAACCAGAAGTCCACCACAACCTGGCTACTACCCAACCCCTAGAGGATAATCACTCTCATCTACTTGCCACCACCCACTTCTGATAATATTCCTTTTCCCATCTCAGGCAAAATTTAGGACCTACCCAGAGAATTTTCCCTAAAAATGTAAAAATGGTGTCATCTGGTATAGCAGATGCTGTCTTCACACTGCCCATGTTCTTAGCCCTCCAGAGCACATGACACTGACTTCCAACTGTCAGTTCCTGAAAATCTTCACCTAGGGCTTTCTGCGGCTACCGGAGCCTGCTGCGCACAAGGGGCAGGCCTCCTGTGTTGGAGAATTAATGCCCTTCTCCTGACTCCAATTCAGTTCATCTCAACCAACACTGATATAGGCTCCCCGTTTCAGGGTCCATGCTGGATACTAGAGACACAAAAAAATCCCAAGCCCCATCAGCCCACGCTATAAGCCCAGGCACATAGAGTACCCAGTACTTTACCTGCATCCCTCACTTAATTCTCACACAGCCCTTTGAGGTTGGTTCTCTTCCTCTCTCCATTTTACACATGAGGAGACTAAGGCTTTGGAAGGATAAGTACTTGCCCAAATCATCAGCTTTGTAATCAGCAGAGACGAAGTTTGAACCCATGTCTGTCTGGCTCCATGAGGCTCCCTGCACCGAAAGCCTATTGTCAGTAGGGGAACAAGGCAGGTCAGGGAACAGGTAACATGTTGAATGCAACGATGAAATAGGTAAACTAGATAGATGATGGTTTCTTTCCTTCTTGCT
>NW_006429634.1:963443-1014498 GCF_000325575.1 Pteropus alecto | reverse complement strand
CCAGGCAGCCACCACACTGTTCCCTGGGCTGCTTATGTTTGACCTAAGGGGGAAATACAATTCTATATTTTTAAGCCACCATTACTTTGAATTTTTTACAGCAATAAAACTCTTTTAGCTCAGTGCTTCCCTATGTGTTTTACCCCATGGGACATCTAGAAAATGGTAGTATTTATATGACATACTAGAGTAAACTCGAGATTTGGGGATGTCTATATAGGACTGGGTGACAATACTAATTGCATTTTCTCGACAGTGCATAATTATGAAAAGAAATCAAATACAAAGTACTTAGGAAAATAGTAAATACTGAATTAGAATAAAACTTCCAAACAACATCTTTTCAAATTTTTGATGAGAAAAGAACATGCTTTTTTATAATAGATTCTAAATTTGATACAGCTACAAAACTCCTGGTTATTTTCTAATTATGCTCTCTTCAGGTTCACCATAGACAGAAACTTATTTTTCACAAGTAGATGGCTGTGAATGGCAGTGATATCTATCATTTTTTTCTCCAATTATCAGAAACTCATTTCTTGTTCTTAATATAATTAGGATCCTTTGATTTTACTTAATGATACAATTGTTCTCTAAATCTAACAGTTCCGCTTTTTTTTTGACAAAATGTAATGCCAAAATTTCTTGTAATAATGTAAAGGGCTTTACAATACCATAGTACTTTGTTCAAGTCAAGCGTTTTAAGATTATGATGAAATTTTCTTCCAACATACACAGACTTAGCTCTATTAGTCTTAATATTTTTTCTTTAAGATTCAAATAATAACTTAGTTCACTGGTAAATCATTTGTAATTTCACTTCTCCAAAGGTAAGTTTTTTCTCTGAATCTTAGCCCTCCAGAGCACATTACACTGACTTCCAACTGTCAGTTCCTGAAAATCTTCACCTAGGGCTTTCTGTGGCTACCAGAGCCTTCTGTGCGCAAGGGGCAGGCCTTTTCAGCAAGCGATATAGGAGTTATGCATATCCTTTCTGTCACATGCTATGTTGGGTGTCCTCAAGGCAACTCTCAGTCTCCATGATTTGCTAGAAGGACTCAAAGAATTCGGAACAGCTGGCATACTCCTGGTTATGATTTATTACAGTGAAAGATTACAGATTGAGTTCAGTAAAGGGAAAAGGCCAGGAGAAACTAGGCAAAGCTTCTAGTCATCCTCCTCCAGTAGAGTCACACAGAGAGAACCTGATGTGTGAAAATATGGGCAAAGTGTTGCCAACCAGGGAAGCTCACCTAGCCTTAGTGCCCAGGGTTTTTAATTAGGGGTCCATCACGTACTGATGCAGCACCCACATGACTGACCTTGGCTACTAAATCTCCAGGCCCTGAGAGGGCAAACTGATGCATCATGGTCCAGGGACTCAGGGATACAAAAACGCTTTCATTGTGCAGGATTCCGAGGGCTCAAAGGTTATCTGCCAGGAGCTGGTCAAGTGCTGATCTTGGAGACCTTTGGAATGTGCAGGGTTTTGGCAACCTAGGCCTTTTGAGTTAACTCATTACTATACAAAGATACTCTCAGATGATTCTTACAGTTTTTGATTGACTTCATTCAGAGATTCAAAAATGTCAACTAAGTCAGATTTTGAACCCAATTACTATCTTTCCAAAAAAATTGCCAAGTGAGTCTGGTTCACAACTTTCAAATTTTATTTTTATTATGTTTTAAATTCACAAATTCTTGATAAAACTCTTCTTTGGAGAGTCAATTCATTTCTGTATGAAACAGCAGAGAGTAGTTTTATCGTCCTATTTCTTCACATAAAGCTAAAGACATACAAGCCTGAGAGTCTTGGGGTTTAATTCATCGTTTTGGTCACCTAATTTATTGTGGAATTCAGATCTGCAAGGACATCATTACATACATTAAGTTTCTGTGAATGAAAGAATGTGCCACTCACATCTCAGGGATTTTGGAATGAACCTGTGCAGTAAAGCCTTAGCAACTTGTTATTGTTGCAGGAGACCACAATCTCACAGTGTCATCACATATCTTAATCAGTTGAAGGTGCTCATTGACCTCTGGCTATTTCCTCCTCACCGGGTTCTGAGAATTCTGCTGGTGCTCCTAACTGACCATAGTTCCGGATGACCATAGAGTCCTTAGTCTTACTTTTCAGTGAAAGCTTTTTTCAAGCTTCTGGATTAGCTTTGGTTCTGTGTCATCTGAGATCTTTTCAGTGCGTCCATAGAATTGTTTGGAAGTGGCAACTTTTCTACTTGCTTCTTTGGCCCCAGACTCAGTTTTGATGATTTTCCTGTGAGCTGGTAAAATGAGTGATTCTGAAAGTGGGCGAGATCATTTGGCTATTAAGTGCAGGACCTTGCCACCAGTTTCTTGAGTTCTTCCTGGAAGTGTTTTAACAGATCACAGAAAAGAACTTCATTTCTTGTTTCACAATGATAGACATTTCTCAAAGATCAATATTTTCCTGCAGTAGCTGAATGCTTTGCAATTAGGTATAGGCAGAGATGGCCTTTTAAAAAGATGTTATATTTTATACTTCCTCCTTTTATAAGTGAGCATTCCTATATATTATATTTTTATATGCTGTGAGATAGGTTAGAGTGTGAGTTTATGTTTTTTTAGAGCAGTGGTCATAGCATTTGTATTGGCTTAGAAATTAGGTTTCATATAATCTTGGAATTAAGAGTCAAGAGAAATACAAAGAGCTTGGCCAGCCACACATATCAATGACAATTTAGACTAGTTCATATTATATTTAAAGAGGGATGAATTTTAGGAAAGAGAAATGTATCACAAAGCAAAGAGTGAATTTATCTGCAGCCTGTGCAAAATAATACACTGAAACAGGACAAGGTGTTGTCTTTTGTAGTTCTTGAAAAATATCATGTTTAGTGTACAGTGTGTCATTATTTCGATATGGTTTTCTGGCATCATGCCCTGCAAAGGAAGAAAGTAAAATTCTAGGAGGATCAGAGTATTGGTGCATCCTAAGTAAATACATTATGAAGAATATTTGGTTCATGGTGATATCATGTTAATTCTCAGGGAAACTAATAGGGGTCATGTTTCCATATGGTATACAGCCAGGGAACAGGGCTATTTGGAAAACAATGCAAAGCAGGTGGTAGCTCGAGGAGTGCATTCCAGAGCAGAATCTGAGAAATGCCACTTGGGTGGGATGGTTCTTACTAGGACTGTCAACTTTGGATGGTCTCACTAGGACAAGAAATGCCACTTGGGTGGGATGGTTCTTACTAGGACAGGTACTCTGGGTCATAGGGGAATGTTAATGGTCTGGATGGCTTGCAGTTAGGTGTAGGCAGAGGTGGCCTGGCCACCTTGTTCTACATGATGAGTTTTCCAGGACATAAGATTTCTGGGCCAAAGGACAGAACTGGAGGGCCCCAGCATGAGATCATCCTTGGTATATTTATTGCCTGTTGAGTGACAAACATCTTTTTGTACTACTGTGTTTAGTGATTCTGATGGCATCCTAGTTTTAATTAAAAAGTTGTCCCATTGTGGTGGGAAAATAATTACCCATAAAAATTAAACTTATTTAAATATAAAGTTCTTAAGGTTACTATAGGCCTTTATACCTATAGGTCTTCTGCCTAAGACTGTCTTACACACATTGAATTAAAATTTTTTTAAAAATCACAACATGTAACTATTACTCATATTTAAGTATGATAAAAATATTCTGAAAATCAATTTTCTGGAGCTGTGAAGTCTTACAGTCTCTTGAATAATTTACTTGATTAATTTATTTTCAATTATTTTTGGTTTTAGATATAAATTTTTTGTTTTTATTTTTAATTGTTTTATTGTGATATAAAAAACACAGAGTGAGGTGTGCAAAGTGCATGAATCTGTAGTGCACATGGTGCATTTTTCCAGATGCAGAGAGAGAGACTATTTCCATCCTCCCAGAAAGCAGCCTCATCCCTTCTCACTGATCTGATTTTTATCACCATAGGTTAGATTTGTCTGTTTGAGGACTTTGTATAAATGGAATCATACAGTATGTACTCTTTTTTTTTAACAGTTTTACTTTATTTATTTATTTTATTATTATTATTTTTTTTTAATGCCTACAGCACCTGGTATTCCTAGGTGGTCTCCCATCCAAGTACTAACCAAGCCTGACCCTGCATAGCTTCCGAGATCAGATGAGATCGGGCTTGTTCAGGGTGGCATGGCCATAGACGTATGTGCTCTTTATCTGGCTTTTCCGCTCAGCATCATTTTTGAGAAATTCATCTTTGTTTTTACATGGAGCTATAGTTTGTTTCTTTTTAGGGCCAAGTAATATTCTATTGTATGGATATGTCATAATTCATTCATTCATTCATTCATCTGTTGAACATTTGAGTTGTTTCCCATTTGGGGCTATTATGAATAAAGCTGCTACAAACATGCTTATGCACATCTTTTTATGGGCATATTATGCACTCACTGCTATTGGCTAAATAAATACCTAGGACTACAAATGCTGTGTGAGAGTAGGCATATGTTTAACTTTAGAAACATTTTCTCATTTTTAAAAACGAACAATAATTCATCCTGAAATTCCATCAAGAATCAAACTGTGAGAAATGGTAGTGTTAAAAATCTATAGTCATTCACTCAATCAAGAAATGACAACTGAGAAAATTAACAAAATAAATTATTTCAATATGGAAACATAACATTAAATAGTAATAACATCCATACTTCTGCTAGAAAAATGGAAAATAAGAAAATTAAATTAAAGAAACATCAATATTTTATATGTATTTGCAAAATAAAATGTTGCAGATGTGAAACATCTAGGGTCATAATCAGATTATTTGAGGTGATTTGATGGGCACCTGTGGGGAGTATGGCATAATGTGGCCATAACAGACCCTTTCTGGCAGCAGATGCCTTGTATAAAATCTTAGCTACACAAATAATTATTACCAAATTCAGGAAGTACAAAGGGAACCATCTAAGTTTTTGAGTGATTGAATAGGTCAACATGCCTATAGCCCCTTCATGGCCCACCAGTTGGAAAGCGCTATCCTAACTAATAGAAATAGTAATTCCAAGACAAAACATATTCTGTGGTCAAATAATTTTAGAAGATTCTATGCTAAAGTTAAACTACAAGTTTAACACTACAGGAATTCTCAGAAAGTTTAAGATGGGCAGTGCCCATTGTGGATTCTTTGGGCTCCCAGATGGAAATGGGCAAAGCACAGAAATGTGCGGTGTACTCGATTAGAAACAGTGCTCTCATTTAAGATAGGAGGCTCTGTAGATCCTGCAGACTGAGGGGTGTCAATTAGGGATGATACTCAGCTGCATGTAATAGAAAGTCAATGACTTCATCAAATAGGGATTTATTATCCTCCAAAAAAAGAACTCTGGTGATAGGTATCCCAAGCTGGTGCAGCTGCTCCACTACATCACAGGGGTCTCAGGCCCCTTATGTCTTTCTGCTTCACCATAGTTAGCATGAAGCTTTTATTCTCATATCACTGTGACGTCATGATTACGAAATGGCTGCTTTACCTCCAACCTCGGGTTCTTATTCCAGGCAAGAAGGGAGCAGCAAGGAGCAAGAGGGTGCCTCCATCAGGAAATCAATGCTATATTAGAAACCTCCAGCAGTCTGCTACTTACATCTCAGTGTCTAGAACTGGCCAACCCTAGATGCAAGGAAAGCTGGGAAATGTAGTGCATTAGTTGGCACATTCCCTCCTTGAGAAAATCAGATATTGCTTTGCCTAATTTGGTCTCAGCAGACTCAGATCTCATCTCATAATTCTTCCCCTTGACTTCTGTTCTTCAACCTTATTGATTATTACAGATAATGTTACTGTTCTATCCAGATCCCCTCTTTCTCTCACTGTGCATGTGAATCCCAACTTTGTATGCTTTTGCTTCCAACACTCAGTACCCATGGCTTTTTGTGGAGCGGAGTCTGCCCTCAGCCTTTCTGGAACCCACTTTGCCCACATGAAGCATCTGAGAATTTGCATCACCCTGGAGTAACCCTAAACCAGGGACTGATGAAGGTCACAGCATCCTTGCCTTAGGTTAGATCAAACTCTAAGGCATAAGTCACACGCCAGAGCTCCCTATGGGATGAGGCTGAGCCCACCTCTGCAGTTTCTGTCTGAAGTAACATCTTTGCTTGGCCTCCCCTTCCCTGCCCTGATTCCCCTGCACCCTTGCTGGTTACTGCCCACCCTGCCTCGTAAGCAAACACTTGATAAATCACTTGCACACAAACCCTCATCTCGGGGTCTGTTTCTGTGTCCCCTGACTTCAACCACTGGCTTTCTCACTGCTGCTAGAACATGCTGAGGCTGCTCCAACCTCCAGGCCTTTGCATGCTGTCAGAGAGCCTTCTCCCAGATCCATGCGTGGTAAGAGCTTCACTCTGCCCCGGTCTTGGCTCACATATCACCTCATCAGTGAGGATTCTCTAACCACATTGCCTAAAATAGACTCCCTCCATCAATTGTTAGCCCTGCTAAATGTTCGTTATATCATTTATCACCGCTTAACAGTCTATAATATATTTTGTTGTCTTCCTCCTCCACTAGAGTGTAAGCTCAGAGGCCAGGAACTTTGTCTTGTTTTATTCTTTTCTGCATCCCCTGCACTTGGAGGGCCTCAAATATATTTGCTGATTGAACTAATGAATGAATACTATCTAAGGATCAAAACAGCCTTATATACTAGCAAGTGATTTTCAGTTTTAAAAGGGGGCCTAGACAGCAGATTGGGGATCTTTTTGGTTTTGGAGGTAGAAAAAATTTTTTTAAATTCCATAAGCAACAAAACTGAGTCAGGAGCTTCAAAATTGCTCACGGTCTCAAGGAGGATCCAGACTCTCACAAACTAGTACTTACAGCACTGTGAGGTCATTGTGGTAGTCTATGCAGGGGCTCGACAGACAATCACTTCTGCCTGGGAGAGTCCAGGAAGGCTTCATGGAAGAGGCCACATTTGACTTTAAAGAAAGAGTAATTTTCTTGCAGGGAGAAGGCGGCTGCAGTCCTTTAGAAGGAATAGCATGTGGGAAGGCATGAAGTCCATGTCCTGTCTGTGTGAATAAAACAAAGGGTTCCTGAGGAGGGCAGCAAGCAACTGAGGGACGTGTGTGTGTGTGTGTGTGTGTGTGTGTGTGTGTGTGTGTGTGTGTGTGTGTGTGTGTGTGTGGGAGAGAGAGAGAGAAAGAGAGAGAGAGAGTGGGGGGGTGGGGGGAGACAGCAAAGGACCTGGAATGTTTAGCTTTGTCCAGAAGGCAGTGGAGAGCCATGGATGGGGTTTAACTCAGGGGATGGACAAAATGGAGTATGGTCAGAACTGGGTTTTAGCATGTCTGGTGGCTATATGGAAGAGGTGGGAAGGGGAAACGCATCCCTTCTGTCACCCATCCACTCACAGCTCCAGGTGCAGAGCTGAGCTGTTAACACCAGAGGGAGCTATGACCCAGGACAAGGGCATCCTTGCCTTCCCTGGCCTCGTCATGGGCACCTCGCCTCCAGCCCTCCCACACCAGACACACATCCAGCCCAGTCAGCACCAGTGTCTGGCTGTCGACATACAAGGCCTTGGGAAATCTTTCGTATTGCCTCTGGCTACTTGATTCTCTTTCCATTGAGACTGAAGTACTGCTGGAGGTGCCGTGGGGGAATAAACAGGCATGATCTTTGGTATCTTAGAGCACTCAGGCTAAACCAGAGGTTCTCAAAGTGTGACCCTTGGGGCCAGCAGCATCAGCAACTACTATGAACTTGCGAGCAAAGCAGATTCTCGAGACCTACTCTAGACCTACTGAGTCAGACACTCTGGAGGTGGGGCCCAGCAACCTGTTTCAACAAGCCCTTAGTTTGAGTCTGATGCATGGTCAAGGTTGAGAATCACTGGTCTAAAAAAAAAAAACACTACACTCAAAGGAGTGAGTCCACTGTGCTGCAGAAGGGCCCCAACTCAGACGAGCAAAGGCCATGGGAGTCTTCCTGGAGGAGGTGTCATAGGAGTCAGCTGGGCAGAAAAAGGCATTCCAAACATAGAGAACAATTATGCCAAGCCCCTAAGAGGAGGAGCTTAGACTATTACTAGACTCTACCTGGAAGAGAACTTACTCAAAGGGGCTCAATCTTTGTCCACTTATATACACTTATGATTTCTCTCCATGGGGTCTGATATTTTTTTAAAATGTTATCTTCCAAAAAGTTGCCATAAATAATTAATTCATTCATTTCCTACTATGTATTAATCAATACATATACAGAGATTCTGATTAGCATGAGATGTACAGACTTCCTACTTTGAATTAATAATGATAGTAACTGCCATTTGCCAAAGGCTGACTTTGGGCCAGGCTGGGTGCCAAGCGCTTTACGTGCGCTATCTCATTTAATCTCTACCATAAGCCTCTGAATGGAGTATTGTTACCACCCCCATTTCACCAAAGAGGAAACCAATGCTCAAGAGAGGCTGGTCACTTGGCCAGAGATCCAGCTAGATAAGATCTAACCTGGGTCAGCCCTCGTGCAGAGCAGGCTCTATTCAAATGCTTTCCTGTTTCTTGGGAGAGATGGGGTTCCAGCTGCAAAGAAAGATACCTGGCCTGTCAGTACATACGATCTTATCCTGAGCAAATGTACAATTCCTGTCATGCATTTAGAAGTACCAAAATAGTTCATGGTACTCATTTCTATCTTGAGAGTTCCCGAGGGTTCTGGGACCCCAGGTTAGAATCATTGAGCTAGTCCAACATTCTCTCTGTCCGCTCCCCCCCCGCCCCGCCCCCCATACACACACTTGGTATATAAGAATACGGAAGCCCAAGGAGGGGCAATGAAGTGGAGGCAGCTTTCTGGGACTCCTTCGAAGCGCCCCCTAATATTGTGAAACTAGCAAAGAGCTCTCTGGTCCTTGGGTCATTATCCTCATCTCTTCCCTTGCTTCCTTCCTGCTCAAGCATCTCCTGAGTCCCTGTTCTGTGCCAGACCCTGTGCATTGGAGAAACAAAGGCAAATAAGTACTTCATACCAACCTTTCGATTTCTCATGGGCTATAACATGTTGCCTCTCCATGCTTTTCTTAAGCTATCTCTACCACAAAGGCAGTTTTCTGGCATATGTCTTCAGCAGCAATACCAATGATATCTTCACCCACTGGCTTTGCGGGGTAGAATATAGTATCGCCTGTGCCACCTTCTTCTCCATCTCTACCTGCCTCTCTGCCCTTTGTTCCTAAAATGGACAAGCTCCATGCCCTGAGATGTTCAGGGGATGCTGGCTGCCTCCTGCAAGGTGACTAGTAAACTGACTTGCTCTATCTACTCTCTCCCTCATGCCCTCCTACCACTGGTGGCTCACTGCTCCTCTTTTCTCACTTCCTTATACCAGTTTTAAAGCCAGGCTTCAACCTCTGCCTGGTGGACGACTCCTCTTAGTCTATGTTTGTGTTAATAAATTAGGTCAAGTAACATTTTCTGCGCCGGCTCCTAGGAATACAGACAGCAGTTGGACCTGGTGCCCGCCCTGGGAGAGCTCAGTGTCTGCGGTGGGATGGGAGGCTGCCATTACCGCACCGTGAAAAGGAGACTGAATGAGACTGCCAGGGGGTCACCTGGACCGTACTTGGGGAGTATTTATTATGCACCAGCGTGTACTGGAGCATAATAAATACAAGTGGCCTCTCTGGCTCTCTCAGGAAAGGGGGCAGTCCTTGCAAACTCTAACTCCAAAAGGAAGCCAGAGTTCTTGGTGGGAAGCCTGATCCAGCAATAAGCCTGTCTTCAGAGGCAGACTTAACCAGCTCACACTGATCGTAAACCAAAATGTCAGTTAAAATATTTTTAATAAAAGTGATTTTTAACATTGCTACGAAAGTAGTATGTGCTTATTGGAAACATTTTAAGTGATAGAGAAGTAATGTGTCAATTTCGACCTTTGCCTTGGTCTAAATCACTGTTAACACTTTGGTATGTTAAATTTCCAATATATATTTAATCACATATATACATATATACGTATGTATATGTGTTTTATATACAAATAATATGGAGCCTTTTATAAGATTTTATAAAAATATAAAGATATGATAATATAATAATAATGATATAACGTAATATATGTTATGTTATTTATATAATAATATTGCATATAGAGATAATATATATGCTATTCAACTGGCTTTTATTTTTTTCAAAATAGAACACTAAGTTGTTGGCATCTTTCTATATTGGCATGTATAGCTAGATCTCTCATTCTTTATCAGCTGTATAGTATGGACATACTTTGAATTCCTCATTGCTCTGCTGATACACAAGTATTTTCAGGCTTTTGTTATCACAAACAGTGCTGCAAAGAACTTCTTGTATATTTATCTTTGCTCAGGCTTGCCAGTGTCTCTATAAAATAAATTCTCAAAGGCAGAATCAGCTGGCTCAAAGGATACATAAGTATAAAGTCTTGATAGAAGTCGATACATTTCTCTCCAAAACTAAGGTACCCATTTGCACTTGCCCAGCAGTGATGAGAGGGCCTTGGACACTCTGCCCTGACAACTTTAAATATTTGCCAATCTGATACATGAAAAATATTATCACATTGTTTTCATTTGGATTGTTTTGTGTGTGTGTGGAGGCAAGCATCTCTTCATGCGTTTATTGGACTTTTAAATGTCATCTTCTGTAAAATGTATTTTCCTACATTATCTGCCTATTTTTCTTACTCATTTTTTCTTCCTTTGTACATTTTTAAAAAGTTAATTTGAATGAGCTCTTTGCATATCAGCTTCTTAGCCCTCACCTGTCATATGGAAAGGAAATTAATATTTTCTTTGGTTTAGTGTTTAACATTTGCTTCGCATGTATGGTTTTCCGCCCTATAGAAGTTTAAAAATACTTATGTAATCAGATCTGTCCATCTTTTCCTTGATAACTTCTGGGATTTGTGTCATGTTTTAGAAAGATTTTCTCTATTCCATGATTATGGAAACATTCTCTGATATTTTCTTCTAGAATTTTTATTATTTTGTTTTTTATCTATATATACTTAGTCCATATGGAATTTATTTTAGTGTACAGTGTGCCATGGGTTAAGGATATACTTAGATTTTTCTCCAGATGCCCCATTAATTGTCCTAATATGTATTTTTCTCTCACATATGTAAAATGCTACCCTTATCATATCAAATTTCCTTATATGTTTAAGTCTATTTCTGGATTTCATTTCACTCTGTTTATCTATCAGTTTCTGAGCCAATTACACACTCTAATTACTGTTTCTTTTAATACAGCAAATCTTTCTCTCTGTAAGTCTTTATCAGATCTGGTGGTAAACTGCACAGCTTTTCTCTGGCTCTGTCAAGTGCCTTCAGAATGAGGTCAAACTGTCTCTTCAAGGTGACTCTGCATATCTCTGACCATGTTCATTTATTTATTCAACAAATACTTACAGAGCACCTGCTCCATGCCAGGGGCCATGGTGGGATCAGGAAAGGCAGCAGGAACAACACAGACATGGGCCCTGCCTCACAGACTGATTTTAGTGATTAACCCCCCAAGGTCTCCACAATTTCCATGATTCTTGAGTTCCAGGGCATGTCACCGTCAGCCCAGGGATTCTCCTGGAAGCCATGCCCAGACCTGGTTTCTTTCAGATGCCCCTGAGCTCAGCCAAGGCCAGTGGAAACAGGGCCAAAAAAGAAGTTGGATTTTAAATAAACCTGGCTTCCTCTCCAACATTGTTGAGAGACGCTTATCCAGATCATCTGTTCCCATCAGATAAGAAAGAGCCAAAGCAGATGGGTTCATCAGGGACTATGGTGTGCCGTGAACTTTCGGAAATTGATTTTTTTTTTTTTTTTTTTGGAAGAGAGAGGAAGAAAATAAAAGAAGGAAACTGAGAAGACTAACTTATCTAGAAATTATCTTTGAAATCTGGCAGTGGAGAAGGCAGCATGGGATCAATCTAGTTGTGTGACCTTGAGCATGTCATTTAACTTCTCTAGTCTCCATCTCAGGAATACTCAGAGTTAGCAAATAGGCACTGAGCTGAGATCTTTTCTGATATTCGTTTTTATCTGATCCTCAGAACACTTTTGTTCAATAGCATCATTGCCTCCAGTTTATACACAGAAACCTAAGATTCCAAAGGGAAATTGACATTTAGAAGGAGCAAAGCTAGGGTTCAATCTGGACTTGATTCTGAATCCCTCACCCTTTATACTTTACCACAGATGTCTCGTTTTTAAGTAAGAGATTATCCAACCCCCCTCCAACCCAAGGTCAGTGTGCCCCGCTGTGCATCGGGCACTTCTGAGGGGAGCAGGGAGGAGGGACTTGCCCCATCAGATATCAGGGCTTCCTGTAAAGCTACCCTAGAAAGACAGTGTGGCATTGATATAGGGACAAACAGATTGACCCATGAGAAGGAATAGAGAGACCCAGAATCAAACTCACACAGGTATGAAACTTTGGTAGGCGGCAGAGGTGTCACATCACAGTGAAGAAAGGAAAATGTCCAAAACATGGAGCTGAAAAAAATTACTTCACAACATACACTAATATCAGCTCTACATGGATTACGGACTTAAGTTTCAAAAGTGAAATGTTAAAACTCCTTGTAGAAAATATAGGTAAATGTCTTGGAAGGTTGGAGTACAGAAAGATTTAAATAAGGCCCCAAAGATATTTACTACAAAACGAAAGGTTGATAAAATTCACTGTATTAAAAATAAGAACTTATGTTCAACAACAACAAAAAAGTCTTAAAGTGAAAATACAAGTAATCAAGTAAGAGGAGAAAATCTCAATACACATAAGCAACAAAGAGTTAATATAAAGAATGTATGAATGACTCCTACAAATCAGTAAGAAAGAAAACTTTTTTAAAAAGAAATGGACAAAAGGTATGAACATGATATTTCAGAGAGGAAGAAATATAGTCAATAAGTGTACAGAAATGTTAAACATTTGGATTGTTAGCAATCCAAAAAAGTATATATCAAAGCCTCAGTGAAACACCATTTTACACTCATTCAATTTACAGTAGTTAACAGTCTGATACCAAGTATTGCAAAGGACATGAACCCCCAGGATCCTTTGCCTTTTGCGCTAATGTAAATGGGTGAAACCATTTTTGGAAAAGCCTAGTATTATCTCCTGAAGGTGAACAGTCACATAGCTTATGACCCAGCAGCTTTACTCAGAGCAGGACTGTTCATGTAGTAAGGCCCAGAAACCGTCTGGGATCAATAATTATTTATTTCCTCTTCACCTTTGCCAGGCCTCCATGTTGGCAAAGACCCTTCCCCCAGCAGACCCTCGGCTTCACAGAATGAGAACTAGAAATAAATGCTAAATCCATTGAAATATCAGGGCTGTTCTTTCCTGTAGAACAGGATGAAAAATATCCATCCTAAATGCCCATCGTTAATGTGAGAACGCTGAATAAACTGTGATATGCTCACACATGATATACAATAGACAGCAGTCAAAATGAATGAGCTATCGGCACATGCCTCAGATATAAATTAATTTTACCAATCTAACACTAAATAAGAAAAGTAAACCTCAAAAAATCATATATAATATGATATCCTTTTGTAAAGTTAACAATGACTAACAGTAAAAGTATTCTTTTCAGGAATACGTATAGCTGCAATAAATTATGATATGCCAAGGAAAATAAGTAATAACGAGCACAGGACCCAAGGTGATATGTACCTCACAGGTGGTGTAGGACTGGCTTACCCATTAGACATAGCAGACTCAGTGCCTTGGGCCCACGATAGTTGTAGGGCCTATGAAAACATTTTAATATCATTTAATATGAGAAGCAAAAAAATAGACCTTTACATCAAAGGAAATGTTTTAATATATAATATTACTATATTCTTATACCAATGCGTTCATCAAATATACATATATATATCCATGTGTGTGTGTGCGTGCGTGTGTGTGTGTGTACGTGTGTACAGCTCACAAAGGCAGAAGCCTCTGGGATTCATGAAAGTTCAAATGTAATGCTGAGGGGAGGCAGGGGATGAGACAGGAGGATTTATGGTTACTTGTAGGTTATCAAAGTACTAGCTTTGGTTTGGGGTAACATATTACATTATAATAAATAACTAAACCAAGCGTAATTCATAGAGACCAATGTTAAGTGTGCACCATAAACCAAGGCTTATGATAATCTAATTCTGTGCACCTGGGATCCCCTCAAAAGACAATTAGCAAAGATACTAAATGTTGAATTCATAAAATCTTCCAAAAAAATCTTTTTAAAATTTTAACTTAGAGATTTGGACTTACTTCTGTGGACATAAATTTTTAGATCAGATTTTGCATTTGTAACAGCTACACAAAATTTCTGATCAAAAATTTTAAATAATCGCCTCTACAAATTACTATCATCACTTTTTGCAACCACTTAAGCACTTAAGAAAATTGAAGTTTTATTTAAAGACTATAATGGTACTTCCTTTCCTGTCGTTGAGGAATGAAATTGCTTGAAATGATATAAGTAGACTTTAAATTCAATAGAATTTTGTTGTATCAAGTATTGCAAGCTACTACCTAAGCTCTTATTTGCAGAATATTTATCATTAGAGCAGTCATTCTGCAGCTACTCTGGAAAGGGGTGGAAGTGAGAGCATGCCATTGCTGAGGCTGGGTCTTGTCACATTGTACCTTGCCATCACCATGAGAAAGACATTCCCTGCTTAGCACACTGGTCCCAGGTGGAAGATGGGACCCATGGAATAGAGAGTTGTTCCTTGATCCTGACTCGCAGTGTTGAAGCCTAAAGCGCAGTGCCTCAGCTGATCTGCAGAGAGAGACAAATAATTGTGATTGTAAGCCACTGAGTGTTGGGGTCGTATGATACACAGCAGTGTGACAGCAATAGCTAACAAATGAAGGCATAAAAGTAAAGGTTTATTCATAATGAATGAGGGAATAAATCACAACAGATTATTAAATTTTAACAGCCGACAAATAGCTCAAAAGTCACGAATCCAGAACGGTCCATAACATTTTTATTAATTGCCTATCTAACATACATTTATAATTTCTTACGTTTTTGGCTGCATTTTCTTCAGTTGTCTATTCACACATGACGACAGTTTTGTGACTTTGTGTTTCTATGGAGAGAAAAGAGAGATGATTCCACCTTCCCTCCAGCACGATTTATTTTCCAGCATGAAAAAAAATTTATTAATAACTTAGAAAAGCTTCTTCTAGCTTACATTTTGCTGTTGGTCACGCTGCATAAATTTTTAGGATTGTCGTCAAACTCGGAAAGACCTCTGTCAAGTCTCTTTCAGGACACTGTTTTCTTGTGCATGACTAACCCTAAATCCTCTCTTAATTGATGAAACTCATTATCTAGTTTGTCAGCAATGTCTTTTTGTTGTGGTACATTATATGTTTTATGTTCTTTTAGTTCAGTAATTAGTGTCAAGTCTGCAAAAAATTTAAATATTTTTTCCAATGTGTCCTTTTCATTTATCAGATTGTCAAAGACCCCAGAAGCTTCTTTATAACTGCTTTTCAAATTTATCTATCACTCTCAATAAGTTACTGCTTTTGGAATGACCTAAAATTTTTTCGTTACGATTTTCTTTTATTGATTTTTCTACTGGTGTCATTGTTCATTTTTATGGCTTTGACTTCATACTCTATTAAGCTGTAAATATTTATGTCAGTTATTTAATAATCTACATTTAAAGGTGACAAAAATGTAAAGGTAGCCCTACGTATATTTCTAAATCAGAAATCTGTAATTTCTCCATTGTTTTATTGAAACTCAAATGTCTCTCCTTCAGAGAGGCCTCGACCACTGGACTCAGAATTTTCCAGTCACTTTCCAATCCTCGATCCTCCTT
Source organism: Pteropus alecto (assembly GCF_000325575.1). NCBI lineage: Eukaryota > Metazoa > Chordata > Mammalia > Chiroptera > Pteropodidae > Pteropus > Pteropus alecto. The sequence goes on along the minus strand of NW_006429634.1, from coordinate 998,622 downwards.
TCTTTTTCTTTATAGCAGTTGATCTAATCTTAAATTATATACCGATGTGTTTGTTGTCTGTCTCCTTAGTAGAAGCTAAGGAATTTTTAGATCAATTATATCCCCAAACCCTAGGATATCAATAATCAATAAATGTTTGTTGAATGAACAAGAAAAGTATGTCTGCACTGTGATTCCTGTCAAGATTCTACCCGCAGGGACGGCTGTGAGCCAGCTGTGGTCTAAGCCCCCACCAAAGCCCCCACCCACGTCTCTGTACTGAAGTCATCTCCATTTTTAATCTCTTTCTATAAAAAATAAACAGCCCCACCCTTTTTTGATATAGCATAACGTTATCTCTCCCTCAACCCAAAGTCTCCGTTCAATTTATAATTACTTCGCCTACTTTTATATGCTGAATATAGTATGATTTGGCTTATGTATTATTTTTACTCCCCTAAAATTGTTACCCCTATTGCAACTTCACACTCAGCATGCCCCAAACTGAACTCGTCACGCCCCGCTGCATGGAGCAGGCTCACCTTCAGTTTCTCAGTTGCTCAGACCATGAATCCAGGTGCATCCTCGCCACCTCTCTCTTCCCCTCGCAGCTCACTCAGATTAGCCACACCTTCCTGCCTCTTCTTTGATCTCCTAACAAGTCTCTAACCCATGTGTCTCTCTCATTCTCCACAGCCAACATTCCAGTTTAAGCACCAGCTTCCCTCACCTGGCCTGGTCTCCTGCTGGGGTCCTCTACCAGTCTCTGAAATGGTTTGTTAAGATGCCGATCACGGCTTCTCAAAGCTCCTGGGATGAAGCCCCAAGGCCCTGCATCACCTGCCCCACTCTACAAACAAACCTTCTATCGCTGTCTCTTTTTCTCCGGGTTCTGTCACTCTGGCCTTCTCTGAGTCCCTCCAAAATGCCAAGCTCCTTCTTGATTTTGTCCCTGCACAAGCTGTTCCCTCTGCACGAGATGACTTTCAATCTTCGCTTGGCCTGGCAACTTCTGTTAATCCTTGGTCATGGCTTAAATGTCATGTGCTCTGAGAAGCCTCCCTTGACCCTCTGGACAAATCCAGGCCATCCATTTTAAACTCACATTGTCCACTGTTCTTTTCCTTCTTGATGCCTCTCAAAAACAGCTACATAGTTATTTGTATAATTAGTTATTTAACATCTGTCTTTCTTATTAGCATCTCTGTGAGCCAAAAAACCATTTATTACAATAATAATGGCACATACATGCTGCTCTTAATATGTACTGAGTACTGTTCTAAGCACTTTACATTTATCATGTCATCTAATACTCACAATAACCCTTTAAGATAGATACTGTATCTTTCCCTGTTTTAGGAATGAGGAAACCCAGACACAGAGAGGTCAAGTACCTTGCCCAGGGATGCACAGCTAGTCAATGGCGGAATTGGAATTTGAACCGGAGCTGTCTGCTCCAGAGTCCTTGCTTTTTCCTACTTCCCTCACTGCCTTTCATATCTGTCTTATTTCCTGTCGTGTCCCCAGCACTCAGCATAGGACACATAATAAACAGGTGCTCAATAAATATTGGTAGACTGTATGAATAAACATGAATTCACTGAGTACTTACTAAGTGCAAAGAAAAAATAGGGATCCTACCCTCCCCAAGCTTTGACTCTAACTCTAAAAGCAAGAGAAAAAGGGAGATTTTTCTTGACTGGGACATAGAAAAGGTTCTTAGAGGTGGTGCTTTTTGACAGTCCTCTGAGAACAGAGAATGGATAGGGGAAGGGGAAGCGGGGAGGCGGACGCTGAAGAGGCTGGGGTGGGAGCTGGCAGCCTGGCGGGGCGCGCAAAGTGCTGGGATGAGAGAGAGCGAAGATAGGGGCATGCGCACAGAGCTGAGGGAGCCCATGGGAGGGGCTAACTCTGCCCGACCCAGGAGAGGTCTCCAGCCTGGGCTTCTGGAGCAGTAAACATGAGCTAGGGAGGAAGGGCTTTGTGGGCAGCAAGGCTGACCTACGCAGGCAGGAAATCGCCAAAGGTGTTCAGGAAACAAAAGCATGTTCTGTGGGATATTAATAGGGCTCCACGGTCAAACTCATTTGGAAAATTCTGGATTGAACAAGGTGAAGCAGATTTCTTTCCTGCAGGCTTTCTCAGAACCCTTAATATGTTCAAGTGCATTGATCTGCAAGACAAGGATATATGTGCAGCATTTCCAAAAAGGGCTGTAGACTCGTTTACTAACTTGACAGCACATTAGTTATAAAGAAATGGCAGAAAAGCAGGCAGGCAAAACAGCTCAGGGTGTCCTAGATGCCAGGCTAAGGAATTCTGACACTACTTCAGAGGCCATTGGAAGACTAAAAGATTTTTAAACAGGGTGGTGACCAGCTGAAGGTTAGAAGGCTGCTTCCAATGTCAGCGTAGGAAATATAAGGAAGGAGGGACACTAACATTTATTGTCAACTTACCATGTTCCAGCCACCGTGCTAGCATGTTACATATATACGTGCATTTCATCCTTACAACTCTACAAAGCTAGGTGCTATTTTTCCTACTTTAACACTGAAGAAACTGAGGCTCAGAGAGGTGTTGAATCCCCTGCCCATGACTGGTGGGCACAGAGCCAGTTCTGGAATCCAAGCCAGCCAAGAGCAAAAGGGTGGGCCTGAGCCGGGCAGGAAGCACCAGGTGCTACTGAGACATTCACAGTGTGGCCCTCTCCCAGAACCTAAACCCCGGAGCTATCCGCCATCAACTTGCTGGGTGTCCAGGCCAGCTCACCGCCCCTCTCTGGGCCTGTTACCTCGTGTGTCCACAAGATAATTGCTGTTGTTCCTCCCAGCTCTGAATGCCCGCCTTAGAATTCCTATCCGCACAGGTGCTGCCTTGTAGATCCCAGATCTGGTCCTCTGTGTGGAATTCGGGAACTACCTAGCATCTATCTGACAGACCAGGCTCATCCCATCTAACCCTCAAAACCACTTTGCAATGCATTTACCACTGGCCCACCCTTTGCCAGCAAAAATTTACCACAGGCCCACCCTTTGCCAGCCACCAGCCGTTGTCTGTGAGGCAGAGCCTGCTATGGTCTCTATTTTTCCAATATGCAGCCTTGCCCCAGGTCTCGCCCAGGTTAAGATTTGAATGAAGTTTGTCTACACCACCATCTTTACTCCTGCCCACTCTGTTTTGCTGCCGCCCATGTAAGCCCATGGGCTCAGGGCTGGTGCTCGTTCCTCCAGAGCCGGGATGGTGAGAGAGGAGGTTGGGGAGGGGTAACAGTGACTCTAGTCAGACCTGGGTGTGATTCTTGGTCCTGCCACCTAGCTCTGTTACACAGTGCCAATCATTTCACCACCCCGAGTCCCGGTTCCCTCATCTATAAAATAGCCCTAATAGTACTTACCCCACAGAGATATTGTAAGGATGAAGGCTCCCCAAAACACCCTGCCCCTTCTCATGCTAGCTTCCAACGTCCTGCAATGAAGGATCTAGAAATGAATGAATAAATTGATCTCCTAGATTCTTTGAATCTCTGGTGTTAGAGGTGCACTGTTTTGTGTGTCCTTAGATGGCCTACGCGTTAATGACAATGACTAGCTTTTACTGAGCATGTAATAGGCTCTAAGAACATTCCTGAGTATTTTCAGACTATAGCTGTTATGGACCAGAGCCAGGATTTGAACCCAGGTCGTATGGCTCCATGGTTCATGCTGTTAACCACTCCACCAGTTGGTTCAGGAAGTTCAATATAAACCTCTGTGTACTAGATGATGAAATCTCAGGGATCGTGAACCATGTCATTTGCAGGATCTAGAAACTAGCTCAGGCTTAGCCTGAGTTTCAAGAAATTCATTCACTCATTTATTCACTCACTAACTCATTCAGTAAGTATCTATTGGGTACCTATCATATGTCAAGCCCTGTTGTGGGAGCTGGGGACACAGCAATGAAGAAAGTAGAGAAGACCCTTTTTCCCGTGGCGGCTACATTCTAATGGGGATCCAAGTACTAAATGCACAAGTAAGAAAACTATCAGCCAGTGATTCATGCAGAAAGTTAAAATAGGATTATGTGGTGATCATAATCTGGGTAGTTGCTTTTGATGAGTGTTCAGAGAACAATTCTATGAGGAGGTGACGTTTTAGCCAAGACTTGAATCATCAGAGGGATCCAGCCACCTGGAATCCAGGGGGAAGAGTGTCCAGACAGAGGGAACAGAAAGTGCAAAAGCCCTGAGGTGGGAGCAAAGTGGGTGTGTTTGGGGACCAGAGGAAAGCCCAGTGAAGCTAGAGTACCAGTCACTAAAAGGAGACAGAGAGGCAGGGGCCATATCCTGGAGGCCTCATCATCCAGAGGAGTTTTATTATGTATTGTTTTTTCAAGGTGTGATAGAAAGCGTGGAAGGGTTTTAAACAGGGAAATGACATGATGTGATTTTTTTTAATTAATAGGCTTTATTTTTTAGAGTAGTTTTAGGTTTACAGAAAAATTGAGCATAAAGAACAGAGAATTTCCATATACTCTCTCACCCCCCAACATACACGGTCTCCCCTATTATTAACATCTTTCATTACTGTGATACATTTGTTACAATGAATGAGCCAATGTTGATACATTATTATTAAGTGAAGCCCGTAGTTTACATTAGGCTTCACTCTGTGTGCATGAGTTTTGACAAATGTATAGTGAATGACATGTCTCCACCATGATAGGATCCTACAAAACAGTCTCACCGCCCCAAAAATCCCATGCTACACCTATTCCCTCTCTCCGCGCAAAACCCCTGGCAACCACTGATCTTTTTACTGTCTCCATAGTTTTGCCTTTTCTGGAATGTCATGTAGTTGGAATGATACAGTATGTAGCCCTTTCGGATTGACCGCTTTCTTTCACTTGATAGAATTCTTAAAAAGCTTATGTTGGCTAGGTTGCAGGGAACAGATTGGAAGGGACAAAAATAACAGCAGGAAGGCCAGTCAGGAGGTAAAGCAGTGGTCCAGGGGCTCAGACAAGCGGGTGACTGAGCTGGTGGGGCAAAGTACAGGAACCCAGACACCTGTAGAGGCCAGGCTGTGGGGAGCTGCCGGTAGACAGACTGCAGAGGGCGGGTCCGGGGGAGAAACGATTTACGATTATATCACAACGGTTAAACCAGGGCCTGGATAGAGTGTTGGTGTAATGTTCATAGATACTGCTGTGGTTTTTTACTTACCTAAATACCTTTGATTTTGTCTTGGAATGGAAAGAACGGGTCCAAAAGGATCTCCTGGTGTGCCTATCATCACACAGCAAATTAGTAACCAGGTCTGCCTTAGATGGCAAACTCCAGCCTTTTCATCCCGAGCTCCATCGTCAGCTGCCACCTCCCTGTGCCTCCAAGAGCCTTTGTTAAGTACTTTTTCTTCTCGGCGGTTGTTCTGGTGCATAATCAATAAACCACTAACAGAAGTAAAAGGCTTCCAGATTTACACTGCTGATTCCCTGCCTGAAAAGCCTTCCCCTTCGCCCTCCTTAAAACCCTCCTGGCTTCTCATTGCACCTGGGGGGTGGGGGGAATCCACTTCGAATTGAATCTCAGCAAAACTGCTTGTTAACTTACCCTGACCCTTAAATTAATTCAGCTTGTTTTGGTATCATGTAGCTACTTTAAGTCAAAAAAAAAAAAAAATGTGGCCGAGGATTTGGTGGATTTCTTGGGAGTTTACCAAGGAACCTCACAGATGGAAGGATGGGAGTTGAATAAACAATCAATTGGAAAGACACATCCAGGATCCAGTAGGAGTCTGCTGCCTTCAGGGGACAGGGCTGCAGTAACGCCAGAGACTGTGCCTCCATTCATGCTCCCACAAGGCATCGGATGGCCCCAGCTGGGCTTGAGAATGCCACTCGCTCCTTCCCAGATCAATCAGATCTTCGGGGTGGGGAACATAGTGCCACATGGCACAAACGAGGTGACTCCCAGTGAAGGTAAAATCTTCATGGGAGATGAAGCAGCTAATGCCCCTCCAGGCAGGGTTGGCCCCATCCCCAGTAATCCCAGAACTCAATCATGGCACTTCTCAGATTGTCTTGTAATCATTTCTTGGCATGCGTTTCTCTCACTGGATGTGGGCTCTTCAAAGATTGTGGCCTCGACCTACTCAGTTTGTCATATTGTAGCAGAGGTGCCCCAGTTGCTGCTATGTACTTGGAATCATACAGTATGTAGCCCTTTCAGACTGACTTCTTCTACATTAGCTAGAATTTGTAGCTAGGCTTGTGGCCTCCCAAAGTAATGACATGCCCCAGTCTACCCTGTGGCTAATCAGGTGACAGAGTTCTGACCAGTGCATAAGAATGGAGGTGGTGTGGGTGACTTCTAGTTACACCTTTGCTGGGGAGGACCATGCTCTTCCCTTCTCACCCTCATGCTGCTGGCGGGACTGTGGACATGGCGGTGTACCCCATCAGACCACGTGGAAAAGGATAACTTCCCTAGGAATAGCAGAGTCGCCAGACAGAGAGATCGGGGTCCCTGACACCCTGAAGCTGCCACATCCGCTTTGAACTGCTTACCCCCAAAATAGTCTGAGAGGCAATCAAACCTCTTTTCTTGTTAAGCCCTTCCGCAGCCTAATGTAATCGACACTAATAACCGTGCTTAACGCAGTGACTGACACTTAGTAAGTGCTCAGTAAATTATAGTTGAATTATTAAATCAATTACAAAAAGAGAAACCTTTAATTCCAGCATTTAACACATCGACTGTTTGCATATTCCCTCTCAGCTCCTCTCTACAAGCAGTTGATGTTTTTAATAGAGGTATAATTAGAGCAGAAATAGAATTTTATATCCAGCCTTTTCTCTTTAATAGTAATTGCATAATAAACATTTTCCATATGTCATATTATCATTGTTTTAAATGGGTGTGTAATTTTCCACCAAAGAGATCAGCCATCGTTAACTACTCCCTTACTGTTTGATATATGTACATTTTTTTCATCTTTTTTAATTACAGGGAATGCTGCGAGAAAGTCGCTTATGACTCTAGTTTTTGCCCCTTATTTTTGACAGTTCCCTTGAGAATAGGATTGTTGCATTTTCTAATATCTTAGATCACCCTCTACCTTCACCAGCTACTCTTAAGCTTTATAATTTCCACTTTAAATTCTGAACCGTGGTCATGATGAGAATAAAACTTAAGACAGCAGCAGGTGCCCATTACTGACCACTGATTATGTAACTGTGCCATGCTGGGCACTTGTCGTACATCTATATATATTCTTTATTGAGCACTCGCTACATGCCAGGCCAGGGGAGTGGCAATAAGTGCCAATCCTAGAGTCAGACTGGATTCAAATCTCAGCCAAACAGCTTCCTAATGGTGAGACCTTGGAAAATTACTTAACCTCCCTGTGCCTCCATTTCTTCATCGATAAAATGGGGATAATAACACTTTCTTCGTAGGGCTGGTGTGATGTTTAAATGAGATAGTAATAACCGTTACCAGGTGCTGAGCACTGTGCTGAAGGCTTTGCATTTGTTCCTTGCCAGAGGGTAGGAAGGAAGTGTCTCCGCACCCATTATGCAGATGAGGCATCTGAAGCTGGGAGCACAAACACACAGCAGGGAGCTGAGCAATTCTCATATAGGTATGTCGTTGACCTCATAGTCCCAAGTTCCTTCCGAAAGGATTCTTCCCTTCAGTACTCTTCAAGCCAGAGCCTTAGAAGCCCAAATTCTCCAGCATCCTCTCTCCCTCCGCCACCCCCACCCACAACACACAGCCTATTTCAGGCCTACTGAGCAATTTACTGTCCTTCCCACAGTCATCACCACAGAGTGGAAAACCCCAGGAGCTCAGTTAGGAACAACAACTATTTATCAAGCACTTCTGGGCAGGCTGTGCGCGGGGTGCTTTATGTCATTATCTCATTTAATTCTCCAACAGTCCTAGAATATAAGCACCATTACCCCTATTTTACAGGTGGAGAAACCCAGGCCCAAATGGTAAAGTCAATTGCCCAGTGTCACAGGACTATTGCATCCAAGAGCTGAGAGTCACAGCTAGGCTTGGAAATGCAAGCGTAGAGTCTTGCTGTCCTCACCTGCAGCCGCCTGTGCTGGTTGTGCTATGATGGGCCCAGGTCGCCACCGCCTACCCCAGTGCAGCCAGGCAGAGGGCAAAAGCACAGCACCCACCAGGGCCACCTGGCCTCTCAAGACCCAAGGCACAAAGGTAGGGCTGGGATCCAAGATAGAGCTGTTGGATGAGCTTTCTGTGCCACCCCTGAAATAGCGCAGCTCCCAGCTCCGGTTCCGCGAGGCGGCAGGCAGATCCCAGAATAGCTCTTTCCTACTGCAAGGTGACCTAGTTAGCAGGTCCCTCTTGTCATGTGAGGATGGCTGAGCAAGACATTTACCTACCTCTCTCTACCCAGAGAAAGCCTGACCCAATGCTATTCTCTGCCCCCGCACACTCCCCCAGTGCTGCTCCCAATTTTCCCACTGTTCACTCATCCTAGAAGTCGGGGATACGGGTAATAATACACTGAGCGTGATGCTTCACAGACTCAAAACATGTTCACAAACATCATCATGCTTTCTTCTCACATCAGGCAGAGAGAGGATTTGATATCATCGCATTTCACAGCTGAGGAAATGAAGGCACAGAGAAGGTGAGCACATGAGCCAGGACATGCAGCTGGGAGGACGCAGAGCCAGCATGGCAGGGCCCTGAGCATCCCTGGCTGCAGTGCTCCTCTTTGAGGAGCCCCAGCAACCACACCTTCCTCACCTGTCTACTGCCTGTGATGGGTCTCCCGAACACCTGGTGGCAGAATTGGGTTGCAGAGGTCAAGATCAAAGGCTTTGAGGTCCGTCAGTTTGGGGATGGGGTTTAGGGTTCAGCATTTATCAGCTCTGTGACCCCTGGCAAGTTGCTTTACCTGTCTGAGACTCAGTTTGTGTATCTGTAAAATGGGAATGATAACCACACGTGTGTCCTGGGTTGTCATGAAGATTTGAAGAAATGACATATGTAAAGTGCCCAGCAGGTTCCTTTTCACTCTGAGTGTCTTTGATAAAGTAGCTATCGTGGTTCTTTACTTTTATCATTGATATCTCAAATTTAACCCAAAAAGGAAACGTTTAAGATTGGTTAACGAAAATTGGGCCAGTGAAGAGTTAATGTACCAAAAGCCTTTGTGGTTCTTGCCACATGCCTGGGAGAAATAGTAGTTGTATTTATAGAATATGAGACATGGCAACTCTTTCAAAGCCTGGGGCCCTGGTTCTGCTGGATGACTGAGAGGCCCTGGGGTGAGGGTGTTGGTTAGAGTGAAGTCTTACGCTGACTCTGGCAGGAACCCATTATAGGAGGAGGGAGAGGAGTGGGCGCAGTACTCAGTCTTGGATGCCCCCATCTCAGTCTGTCACCAGTGTGTGTGCTCATTACTCTGCAAGTAGCATATCACACTGACGAGGAAAGCCTAGAAGGGCAGGGTGCCTGGCCCAGTGGTCCCTGGGAGCAGAGGGTCACTGTGGAAGAGAAGATGGGAAAGAAGGTCAGGGACAGCCTTGAATGCCAAGTTACCTATTACCTGGAGAAGTGTCTGTGGGCCTTAAGAATGGAGCTGGACTCATAGGGTCAGATGCTGTCCATTCAAACCCTGCCTCTACCTCTCCTCAAATGCTAAGCCACAGGTAAGTCGCTAAACCTCTCTGAGTGTCCATGGACCCATCTGTAAAAATTGGGTGGTGAGGACTGGAGGAGGCACCTATGTGTAGCACATAGCAGGTGTTGAGTAAATGTTTGAGAATCTGAGCCTGAACGGTCTAAGCAATTAAGCCCAAGACCAGAGGCACCATCTTAGGAATTTAAAGAGAAAAGTGATTGCAGTCTGAAGGAAAAAAGGAAGGCTTCGGAATGATGATGAGATTGGCATTGAGTCCCAAATCCAAATGCAACTGAGGAAGATGTAGAGGCTTGGGGCAAGACCCAGTGGGACAGAGCCCGGAGGTAGGACTGAGCAGGACACATTGGCAAAGAAGGAGCTTTTAGTCACACTCGGCAGAAGTTGAAAACTTCCTCTGTTACCTCAACTCCCACAGCCTCTGTCCCTGCCCCCTCTCCACCTCAGTGACTGCCTCCCTGTTGGACACACACATTCTCTTCATCACTCCCTTCCCCTTACCCAGCATGATTTGCTTCAGAGCACTCATCATTCTTCAGTACTATATTATTTAGTCATTTGTGTCCATGTTTATTATCTGTCTACCCCAAAGAGACTGTAAGACTCTTGGGGGAGAGGACTCTGTCTCATTCACTGGAACACACACTATATGCCCAGTGCCTAGAGCAATGGAACACATAGTATATGCTCGATAAATAGGACTGACGTAGGTAGATAAATCAACAATAGGGAGTCCAGAACAGCGGAAGGAGGGGGCCCTGCAGGAGATATTAGATAAGATTATGCCAAATGGGAGGGCTGTGCAGACCAGGCTAAGAAGTTTGGGTGACTTTTCAAGAACAATCAACAGAATCTGTGACCAACCAGGTCATGGTCGGTTAGGTTTCAGGTCTAGGTGACGGAGAGAGGGGTAGTGCCATTGGCAAAATCAGGTCATTTATTCCTTGAAACTCTGATATGTCTCTTCTAGACCAAGGTGCAAATTGGGCCCAAGGGTCCAAATGTGAACAAGTCACGTTTCCTCCTCCCAAGAAGCCCCCATTTTCGTGGGGATTCATGGAGCAGCAGTCATTCAAGCAGGACTTTGAAAGGCAGAGAGGATTTTCATACTGAGAAACCTGGGACTGGGCAATGACACAGTGACCAAGGTGATGGGAAGGGGTGGAGAGGGCTTGGGAGTGACCGAGAGGAGACAGGAGAGGGCAGGACGTGGAGGCCTTCTCTGGGAGCGGGGCTGCTGTTCTCCCCCTGCTTCCCTCTGAGGACCCTGGGGAAGGAGGCATGGCTGGGCTGCTTCCTACCTGAACGCCTCTCCTATGGGCAAGGACACAAGGAGGAGGAGAGTGACATGCTCAACAAAGGAGCATTCTTCTAGCCACGACCCAGAATCAATAGAGGTTTGTTTGCCCTGCTGCCTGGGGGAAGCAGCCAGGCAAGCTGGTGAGGGGACCTGGGCAGAAGGGTGGGAACGCAGAGTCCTGAGCTGGGCCTGCCTGGAGCATTTTTCTACCCCAGAGTTACCACATTCATGGCTCACAGTAATTTAAAAAGAAAAAAAGAAAAAAAAAGGTGTGTGGGAGGGAAAGCACTCCAGAGAATATCCAGGCCCATCTTCACCTGCAGGTGGGGCCCCTGGGCTCAGAGACCTTGACTAGGCTTTGTGACGAGAGCATTGATTGGATTAGAAGCAGAAGACCTGAGCCCGAGTCTCAGCTCTGTGATCTCTTCCAGCCTCAGTTTCCTTATCTGAAAGATGGGACTAATAATACCTTCATCACAGATAGGAATTGCTGGATGGATTCAAGGAGACAGTGTGGGCAAAAGTTCTTTGGAAATGCACAGTGTCTGCACATGTTTAGGATGCTGGGAAGATGGCAGTTACTGAGGACTCCGCAGAGAGGGTGAGAGCCTTGACCAGGTGAGACCTGACCCACGTTGAGAGCCCGCTGCTTTGGGGAAAGGCTTCTCATCCTTATCTGCTCTGTAAGCAGACAACCACCTCTCCAGCCCTATCTTCTCTCCTTGCTCCACCCACACAAACCCCATCTCTCAGCAATGCTCCTTCTTTCCTACACTGGTTGTTTATTTCAGACTGAAATTTCAATGGGTTCAAAAGACACAACACTAATTAATTACCGCTATTAAGAGCTCACGATGCTACACGCTTGAGGATCATAGGCTCACAGAATCCCCACAGCAGCCTTATGAGCTAGGTCTGGTTACCATCCCCAATTTACAGAAGAGGAAACTGAGGCTCCGAGTTGTAAATGAACTTAGCTGATGTCATCCAGCCACAATGTGTCTGAGCCTGTAGTGAAACTCGAACCTTCAGATTCCAAGGTCAACTAACGCAGCTCCTCCCCAATCCAAAATTTGCCCCTCCCCATGCACCCCACCCCCAGCTGCCACCTCCAGGGAAAGGAGGTGGGCTACCTCCCAAGGCAGCCTGTTTCACTGTTGGGGTGCCCAAAAACACCCTTGTAGAGCAGACTTGGGGCATGACACAATGGGTGAGGAGGCAAGAGAAGGGTGGAAGGTCTGCGGCACAGGCCAAGGGTGCCGGAGGGTGAGCTGAAGGTGGCCAAGGTGACCTTTACCTGGACCTCTCCCTGCTACAGATGCACCTGCTCAAGTGGCTTCCTCTTCTGCATCCCCAGAGGATGGGACCCTTTTGGGGAAGGCAAAGAAGAGACAGGACATGAGGGTGACTCGCCCAAGATGACAAGTCTCACTTTAATTCATGTTTGCTTACCCCAAATGGGTCCTGGTGTGCCTGGCAACGCCACATTTCATCCCTAGACTAGTCACTCTCCCAGCTGACTACTTCTTACCTTATTCTCCATCCTCAAACCTCAGCACTTCTCCCCGCCCTCCCTTGCCTCTTAGTTCCCTGTGAACACAAGAGCCAACAGCAGAGCGGGCCACACCAGCACATCACCCCTCTTGCATCTGTGCTCGTGTTCTTTGCCTTCCCCCCTCTTCCCGGGGAATGAACTGTCTGGGCTCCCACAAAACTCAGCCCTTCCCCTTGTGGACGTCAGACCCCACCCCTTGGCTCTACAGGGACATCCCTCCAGCAATCCCCAGAGTCATCTAATTTTCCCCCTCGTCTACGGCCATGACACCCTGAACAAGCCCGATCCCGTCTGATCTCAAAAGCTAAGCAGGGTCGGACCTGGTTAGCACTTGAATGGGAGACCACCTAGGAAGACCAGGTGCGGTAGGCATAAAAAATAAAAATGAAAAATAAGGGATTGTAAGCTGACAAGGTCTTTGCAGTCTGTGAGGTCAACCAAGGGTTGCCTTGCCTAAAAAAATAATAATAATAATAATTTTCCCCCTTGACTGAGTCATTCTCGTAAGCATAAAAAGAAGTTATTATTTATCTTATCTTTAAAAAACAAACAAACAAACAAACCACTCTTGGTCCCACTACTTTATGGAGTCCCATTGCCCCCCTGTTGTCCTGCCCTTTACTTTCATAGAATGATCTACACTGGCTGTCCCTAGTTCCTCCCCTCCCAATAGGCTTCTGCATTCACACACCCTTATCAGGTTATCAGTGACCTCCACATTGCCAAGTTTCTCTGATGCCCTCAGGAAACTTGCCCTGAAAAGACTGGGGGGTGTCGCCTTGGTACGAGTTCAGTGGGTCCCCCGCCCACCCTGAAACACCTCCCCTATATCTTCCTAAAGTCCCTAACCCTAGGAATCAGTGTTTTTCCATGTTCCATGAGCACAGCACCTGAATCAATCGCCTGGATCACTCACATGAAAGGCAGATTTCTAGGTCTTGACCCAAATCTACAGAACCAAAATCCCAGGGCATGGCATAAAAACTTGCCATCTTGTGCCCACTCACATCACAGTCAAACCAGAGTTAAAGCCTGAGGCAGGCAGGACTGTGGGTTGAAGTTTTCATTCAGGTGTAAATGACTGACAGCCGACTCCACCCAAGCTGGATCCTGATGCGGGGAAAAGGGGGCAGATGGAAAGGAGGCAAAACCTGAGCAAACTAAGGGAAAAAGACCTAGGAAGGGAAGAAAGAAGGGGGGAAATGTGGTAACTTCCAAAGGCCAGTTTACTTTCCCCACAAGTTGGCCAAAGGCTATATTACTGAGCTCAGGGAAGAATTTTATTCCTTTATGCTTCCTTGGTGACTTCCCATCCATTAAGTGAGCTAATCTTCACTGCAACCTTGAGACATAGACAGAAAAGAAATTATTTCCTCTCATTAAGAAATGAGGAAATAGGCAGAAGATTGGGGTGGCACGCCTAAAAGCATTCGTTCGTGAAACATTTGTTGACATCTGATGCCAGTTCTGGGACAGAGCTGAGTGAGCCCAAGAGTGAACCCAAGTCACCAGACCAAAGCCAGGAGCCTGCCGCACCAGAGCTTCCTGCTGCACGTTGCATGAGGTCCTGTCGGTCCCTGCAAGTCCCACTAAGCTAGTGATTATCAATTAATTCATCAGCCTTGCCTCTTTCTCCATTTCCTCTGCCTATAAATTCTAGAGACTCCAAGTTCATACCTGATGATTGGAGGGAGAAAAGTGATATTTGGGTTTACTAATGTCAAAAAAGAGGGGTGGAGAAAAATCTCCATGAGAGGGAAAAATTACTTCTTTTCCTCTCCACAGCCCAAACCAAAGAAAGTAGATGATAAGGCTCCTAAACTGCCTTTTTTAATGAGCAATCCAAGTGACTCTGATTCAGGGGCTGTGCCCATGGAACATGGGAGAACACTGATTTTTTGGAGTTAGGGACTTTAGGAAGAGATAGGGAATGTGTTTCGGGGTTTGGAGGGAGGGGGTGATATTTGCAAGGCGGAACGAGCCAGGTGGTGTCTACATTGCTCTGCCCAGGAGGAGGGGGGAGACAGGAAGAAATGGACAAGGGAATTGGGTGAAGGCAGGGGCAGGCAGGCAATAAGAGACAAGGGGACTGGCAGCTGAGTAGGAAATTCTGGGGCAGGAGAGGACAGAACAGTCTAATTAGCATATTTATTAGGTTTTGCTCTGCGATGTGCAATGTAACGCTATCTTCCATTTTCTGATGAAATCTTCAGTAAAATTGGGCTTTACACGCTAAAGACTTTATAATGTATTTGGATCAGCTTTTGGGGTCTTGGCTTACATACTAGGCCCTCGTTAAGAGTGGCTACAACTTGCCAGCAGAGGCTGTTCCTGGGGCTCTCAAAACTGGTTTCCATCTCCAAGTAATTTAAAAATGGTTCGGCATAAAGCAGAAACAGAAAGATCTTTTGTCTCAAAACACAATGAATAATGAAAGTCCTGTTGTGTCTCATGAGCGATCGTCAAATGTGATACTGCTCTTCCATAAGACGGGCTTTTTGGTGGCAGGTTATTTTTCCTCCTAACCCTGTTTTCCCTGGCTTCAGCCTCATCACTCGAAGTCCTTCCCTCTGCTAACTCCAAGGACAGCGCCAGCCCAGGCCCTTTCAACCGCCCAGGCTACAGCTCACCACACACAAAGGGGCTTTGTGGGTTCCCGGTGAATTAAGCACCGATGGGTGATGGGGATGAGAAAAACTTCGGTGATCAGGAATGCTGAGTCTTGCCAAATCCCCATTCCAGCAGTCACTGTCCCCTGGAGGAAGGATGTATCAGGAAGCTATGGTTACACTTCTGTAACTGGGAAAGAACTCATGGGGTGTTTAAAAATTCTGTTTATCCAAATTGAATTTAAACCGTCTTGAACACCCCCTAGCAGGTTTAGCAGAAAGTCCAGAATTGCCCTGTGGGCTATGCCTCCCCTCCCCCTCCACTCTGACCACGTTGGGTCATTCAAGAACAGCCGAGGCTTCTAAAATCCAAGAGAAGTAGACCTGCTTGACTTTTACTCCATGATGGGGACGAAAGTCCATGGACAGCCATCTGATGCCACTGTCACTGCCACACAGCACCTCCCCGCTATGTGGCACTCACACTGCACTTCTTTTGTCTAGTGTGGCTCTCCTGTCCCTGCTCTAAGCAGTGAGAGTCTATGGACATCAGCTCCCACCCCCCCAACATCAAGCAGGGCCTGGGTCACCTCTTGGACTGTGCCTCTTAGTATCCCAGGTCATCTATTGTTTGAGTGAGCCACTTTCATTCTCGACCCAGACCCCCAAGATTCGGGCAAATCCTTTAAGATTATAGATCTTGCATTGCCCCTCAGTAGGGCTGGAACTCAGAAATTCAACACAGTTCACTCATGAGGGTGGAGTAAGGTAGATTGTGGAGAAAACACCTTATATCCCACCTCACCCTTTGGAAGACAGACAGGAAGGAATTTTTGGCACCTTTTATTCGAAAGCAAAAAAAAATTTTTTCAGCGGGCCACTCCTCCCTTCACCTTTTATTAAAGAGAAGCCCCGTTTTTTCTTTGTTCACATGGTTTATTACCTTCAGGGTTTTGGGAAGTTTTGTGAAATCTAGGAAAGTGAACGACTGGGCAGTAATTCTCAAATGGGGACCTTGAGATAGTATTTCGGGGGGAAGTAATATTCAATGACAGTTTTTGAGCAGTTGCACTCTGCCAAGTACATTAAGACATTCAGTGTTTGTTTCCAGGTAACTGCACGGATCTCAGTGTCTTTTTATCTGTCTTCCTCTTGCTATAAAGTTATAAAAATAAGCACCAAACCCTACTGATATCAGAAATGTTTTGTGAGAAGCCAAAGGTTTGTCTGGTCTATCGCAAGAGCTCCCAACCTATGGGCTATAGAATTCTGGATGGTTTTAAAGTTATTATTGCAAAGGATAAGTGGGCACCCATGTGTACTGTAGGTTTATCATAGATGCATTGATATGAAGCTGCCTGAATTTGAGTGTGAGCTCCCCCAACATTCCATCTGTATGAACTTAAAATGTGTTACTTGAAATCTCTAAGCCTTGATTTCATCAGCTATAAAATGGGGGTGATAACTAAAGGCACCTAATTCATAGAGTTATTGTGGAGATTAAAATTAATAATACATGTAAAGTGTTGTTGAGCACTATGCTTGACATAGTAACTGGTCAATAAATGTTTATCATTATTATTCACAGCATTACCATTTATCGAATACCTATTATTTTCCAGGCACTATGCTAAAAACTTCACTATCTCAAATCCTCACAATACCCCTGCTTTATATAAAGTAAAGTTCAGTGACTTGCCCAATGTTGGACTGTTCCAGGACTTGTATTTGTTACCTGTTTTCAAAACCAGAACTTTTTGGCTCCAAAGCCTGCTTTCTCTGCAATGAATCACATTGTACCTGAACCAGCCGTAGACTGATTATTTCATGTCTCATGTATATATACAAGGCTTGGATACTATTCAAAGTATTCAACAATCAGCCCAGCACAGGGCTGACCATCGGAATGAAAGTGGCCCAACCCCAAGCTGGAAATGAAGGGCAAGGAAGGCTCTAGTCCTGTGCCAAGTATTAACTCTTTAGTTACTGGGTAGTATTAAATAAGTAATTATTCCAAAACCTATATCCAAAGTTTATGCTCTCACCTGACTGATAACTAGGCCATATTCTCCCTTTCTTGCTAATATAACAAATATTCTAGACATTCTCTTTTCCCATAAAATGTCCCTTCCGGAGTGAATCTTGAATCGGCCTGCTAGAGACGTTTTCCCTTGCAGCAAGATTATAACAAATTTTGATGTGTGCTCATAACTGAAATGTCTGGAGAGTTTTGTTTTGTTTTTATCTGTGGAGACAGGAAAAGAGGTTTCTAAAGACTTGGGGCGGGGTAGGCCTTGGAGCAGGGTGGAGGCGATAACTATTCACCACCGAGGGCAGAAGTGTTTCAGTGAAAAAACAGTCAGTGTGGCCACAGTGGTGGTTCCAGCTCTGAATCAGCCCTGAATACAATAAATTTTAAATCCAACTTGACCATGTAGATTTTATTGCGGTTTATATAATACAGAAACTGATTTCATGATAGCTTATTGACATTATGGGTTTTCTTAAACAATAAATACCGTGGTATTTTTTATGTTAAAAAGTGTTCTTCTATAGCACATTAATAATTGCTGCAGGCAAGATCCACTGATAAATGCTAAAAGAGTGGGTGAAGTTTTAATGAGAAATAGACTAGTTGCCAACCTCAAAGTATTAATTGCCATCGTGCTTTTAACAGATGTCCACAAACTCTTTGACGCTCCTTGCTCTGGGAAGTAGAGCTTAATTCCCTTCCACTTCGACTGGACTTAGAGACTTGCTTCTAGAGTATGGAAAGAGGAAAAACAGTGACTTTACCGCAGAGTGACCTGGCCGACATTACCTTAACCAAACAATGAAGGTTTGCGTCACCAGTAACAAGGCGTGTTGATGTCATGTGTTCCTCACTGTGTTGCAAGGAGAAGGCCACCTCACCTGTGTGACAGTCTTCCCCCACATCCATAACCCCAGTCTAATCATTAGAAACATAGAACATAGAACAAAGCCTCAGAGACATTCTACAAAATACCTAACCACTGCTCTTCAAAAGCCTGGGTAAGGAGAAGACAAGGAAAGACTGAGAAACAGTCACAGAATGAAGGAGCCCAAGGAGATGTGACAACTACATGCAATACAGTATCCTAGATGGCATCCTAGGACAGGAGAAAGACATTAGTGGAAAAACTGGTGAAATCCAAACAACTGCCGTTAATGGTGTTGTGCCAATGTCATTTCTTAGTTTTTGTGAGTTTTAATGTGCCACAGTCATGAAATACATCACATGAAAGAAAGCCAAGTAAACTCTCTGTAGCATTTTTACAACTCTTCTGTAAATCTAAAATAATGTTCAACTAATAGTATAAAAATAACAAGGAGAAAAAATAATAAGAATGATAAAATCACAAAACCTACAAATGTCTCAATTAAATCAATGAAAGTGACTTATCAAGGTGATCACTTCATCAATTATATCAATGTCTACTCAAGATGTTGTACACGTGAAACTAACACTATATCATATGTCAACTGTAATTGAAAAATAAAAAAAAAATTAAACGAATAAGAGTTCTTACAAAGATTGGGAACCGAAGTTTACACAACACTCAAAGAGCTGGATGAAAGAGAAGCACACAACCCTAACAAAAAGCTATAGGCCGTGGGGACGTTTCCAGCCATCCCACTGGAGGCACAGTCTAGGGCAATGATGACCTCTCGTGGGTTAGCATCGTTCACACTCAGAGCTGTGACCTAGGGGTGGGGTGCTGCATGAACAACACGAAAACCAGTGGGGCTGGGTGAGAGGAGAGAGAGTGTCCCACTGTGAATGGAGTGAGATCGTGGGGTGAAAATAATTAACACACCTGAAGTGCCCAGCCCTGTGCCTGACATCGTCAGTAAATGTTCATTATTTAATAGTAGCAGTAATATCGCCATTTATCAAATACCTGTTATTTTTCAGGCACTGTGCCCAAAACTTCCCATCCATTATCTTAAATCCTTACCACATCCCTACTTTATATAAAGTGAGGTTCAGTGACTTGCCCAATGCTAGACTGTTCCAGAACTTGTATTTATTACTGGTTTGCATAGCCCCCTCTTAGGCCTCGGTTTTCCCACAGGTGAAAGGATAGAATTGGCCCCAGAGGGTGGTGTGGCACAGTGGGGGAAAGCTCAGACTTTGAAGTCACAGAGACCTTTGTTCTTTGCTCACAGGGTTGTTGAGATGACAAGTATAATGATGGCCTAAGCACTTAGCATGGAGTCAAGCACATAGCTAGTACTCAATTCATGTTATTGGAGCAGGATAATATTGGGACTTTTTAAACTGAGGTTTTTTTCTTCACCCAAATATGTCCTGCTATTTAATGGCACGTCGCCCATTGTCTGAGGGGTCAGTGGGGCACTGCTTAAAAGAAAGAAGTTATTGTTCAGCTCTGGATGTCCAACTGGAGTCTTACGAAGTCCAAAGCAAAATTGTTTTTGAAGAACCAGGTGTTCAATTGCAGAGAGTCAGTGTATATAGGAGAGAAAAAATTTTCCAGAATTCTAAAACCTTCTCTTTAAATAAACTTTAATATGAAACTTTAAATAAAACTTGGATGACCTAGAAACTGAAAGTTTTTTCCTAAGTCACAAAGTAGGCAGTTTCTAGTCTCAGACAAGAAACTCTTTCTGGCTGGGCTGAGAAACAGGGGAAAGAGAGCAAGAGCATGGGATCTGAGTGTGGGGCCTGCCCCTGACCTTCTGCCCAGGTAGAGTACCCTTTGGAAGCGGATAGAAGACCCCAGAGTAAAGGTGCCGTGCCTCACTTAGACCAGTACTTGAGAGGAGGACATCACCTCACAGCAGGCCTTGGGTCCCCCTGGGAGGCCACAGTGGAGGTGTGATGGTTGTGAAGCGTATTTAGGGAGAGAACCTCACATTCACTCTGCCTAGCTCCACCCCACTTCTCACCCCTCTCCCAGTGCCAGTTATTAAGCTATTAGTTCTCAGCTCTAACCCCACCACCTATATTCCGCCTTGTGATGCTGGGGCTGGCACTCTACCAGCCCCATATCTGTTTGTCACCTGTTTCCATAGCCGGCTCTGTCAATAGGGGGCACTAGAGAGTCCAAGAATGGATGAGCGAGCAAGCAAGCCGGATGCTCTCAGTTTGCTATTCCTCAGTCAGCATCACCTCACAACAGTCCATCACCCTGGCAGCAGCAACTGGTTCCAGTAGCAATTGGTTCCAGTTTTCAGGTTTTTTCCACATTCTCAGAATCAGACTTCTGGTGGCCTCTTGAATATACCAGCACCAGCCACAGGTGTGCCCTCCTAAGGGGCCCAGGTCCCAGTTTCCCGGTTCTAATAACCCCAGCTTCTTCTCTTGTCCTCCGGTCCCTAGGGCTGGTATCTGTTTCCTGCAGTTAGTACTCTGATAACTCACTCTTTCTTTTTTTCCACTTGTCCAATACTGTGTAGCCAATTCCCTATATTAATTTTTTTCTCTTAAAACAACCAGCGTGATTTCCATTTTCCCGATGTGACTAACTCATACAAAGGCCTGATTTCCCCAAGGCCATTGTAGGTCATGGTAAGCATCAGAAGCTTCCAGTGGGGCCTATCTAAGCCCCGATAAGACATCGGGTTAGGACTCTGAGGACTCGGAGGGCACAGTCTTGACGCCAGAGGCCATGAGTACAGTCATGCTCTGGAGTGACACATGCTCAGGCTCAAAGCCAGGCTGGACCAGTTGTACCAGCAGAGAAGCGATGGGAAGAGAAGCTGACACCAAACACCTAAAAGGACAAAGCAGCCAGCAGGGCCATCATCCCCAGAAGCCTAGGCCCAAGGCCTGGGATGTCATGGAAGGCTCCTCTGCTACCAGATGTCATCTGAGGGGTGGGGGGTGGGCACTACCAAGAGAGAGAGCCATCCTAACAGAGAGTTCAGATCCTGATTAGACTATTTTTCCATACAAGAATACATTTTCTTATTTAAGAATTTTGCTTTTGACATCATTTCAGATTTACAGAAAAGTTACAAAAAATAGTGCAAAGAATTTAAAGATACCCTTCATCCAAATTCTCCAAATGTTAACATTTTACTACATTTGCTTTATTTCTCTGCATATGTGTATTTTTCCTGAAAGGTGTGTGTACTTTTTTTCTGAGCTATTTCAAAGCTGCAGACACAATGCCTCTTTACGCCTAAATACTTCAACATGTATTTCTTAAAAACAAAGACATTCTCCTACATAACCACAGCACAATTATTAAAGATGGGGAGTTAACATTATATAGTACTATAATATAAACGATGGACTTTAGGTTTTACCAATTGTCCCCAAGTGTCCTTTATAACAAAAGAAAACGCAGGATCATGCACTGCATTCAGTTGTTGTGAAGAGAATAAACTTTCACCCAGAAATAAAATCATGGAGAGGAGAACTGTGATCAAGTTGGGTTCAGTTGTAGAAAAAATAAAGTTTTCCTTCTGTGTGTCTGAGCCGTACAGTGTAAATGCTGACCTTGCAATGCTAGTGGTTAATAACAGTGTCAATGATGACGGTAATAATAGTTCATGGCCCTCTCTGTTCTGGGTCTTTTTATCTTTGAGACAAATTCATGGTCTTTTGTTATCAGCCAGTTACTCCATGAAAAAAGTTATTATTGAGACAATGTAGCCCAGTAGGAAAGGCAGGAGTTCTGAAGTTAGATAGACGTGGGTTGAAAATTAGCTTTGCTACTTGCCTGTGGTATGACCTTGGGCCCAGCTTGAACCTCTGAGTCTCAGCTTTTCTGCCTTTAACATGGAAGAGAGATTAGCACAGTGGGATGCAGAGCCCAACAGATCTACGTTCATATCTTGGCTCTGTGCTTAAAATGACTTCGCCAATCTGGATTTTGGTCTGCTCATTGGTAAAGTGGAGAAAAGTACCAACAGGGTGGGCACATTGCTGGGCCATTGAAAGGAGGAATGATTCTTGTACAGAAGGGCCTGGCTCATATCCGTTTCTCAAGGAAAGGTTAATTCCTTTCCATCAGCCCTTCTGGGTTTGGACATGTGATTCCTCCTCTTGGGGCCTCAATTCCTTCATCTGTAAAACACAGCCAGTGGTACCCATCTCTCAGCTTGTGAAGAATGAGAACTGTAGGTGGAAGGGCTCGGTGCTCTGACAAGCCTGGTACGCTGTGGCCTTGGCTGACAGTGACAAAAACAGAAAGTGCTTTGGAATCCTGGGGCCTGCCAAGAATGCTGGCAAACCTGTTCTTCCACTGCTGCCCTGGAGTTCCAGACCTGCCCATCCTCTCACCCCAGCCAGCTTCGCTCCTCTTGCCCCTGGGTGCGTCCTGCCTGCCTTCTTCTAGGAAGCCACTCAGTCCTGCCTCCAAGAAGGGAGGAAGGATGTCACCTTGTCCTGGGCAAGTTGTTGGACAAGAGAGGGCAGCTCCAGCACTGACCCACTGCTGGGAAGAGAGGAAGAAACCTGCAGCCCTGGCAGGCTAGCGCCAGAGAAGTCCCACCCCCGCCAGTCTCCTCCCTGTCTTGGGCACATACCAAGTTCATGATCAGATCAGAACAGAGAAGCTTGGTGAAAAGGGCTCTGGCCTGGGAGGAAGAAAGACCACTATAACATTCATAGATTCAAGAAAGGCCTGAGCAAGATCTCTTGGGGGCAGGTGGCCCTTAGCAAGTGAGGCAAAAAGTTGGTGTGTTCCCAAAGAGGGGAGATGTGAAGCTCCTTCACCTCCTGCCTGAATGATAGAGACACACTATGTGCCAGGCTTTGTATCAAGCTCTTGACATTATGCCTATATTATCTTATGGAACCCTCATAAGTCCTGGGGAGCTTGGGAGCAACATTCTCCTTTGATAAAGAAAAAAACCCGAGGCCCAGAGAACGAAGCTACCTTCTCTAATTGGTATCTGCTCAGGGGTTGAAACCTGGATCTGCTTGATTCCAAAACCCATGTTCACCTGCTTTGCTATGGGATGGAGAAAGGATTTGGAGCTGGGCCCAGGGCTGCCCTTCCCTTCAAGGGCCAACACCTTCACGGGCACAGCCCTGAGACTTGGCAAATCATTCACATATATCTTTCCCTGGATTGATACACTCTGGGGATCCTGCATCGGGCAGGGACTGTCCACATCACCCATCACTGACCGGATATAATTATATATCATAAGTGCCTTCTTCCCCTGCTACCCCCACCAAATGTAGGTTATTCCAGGCACCGAGTCCAATTCCTCTATTTATCTACCCACATGCCAAGCAAACGCCAGGAATGTAGTAGGAGTTTAGTAGATATTTATTGGATAACATATTAATGAGGTAGAGCAAAACCCTTTTGTTTATCAGAGGAAGCATCTGAGACCCAGTGCAGGAGGAATGGGACTTGCCCAAGGTTACTTCGGCCTCTTCGACTTCCATCCAGGGTGGTTTCCCCTCTATTACTCAGCCTTTGCTTAAGCTTAGGGTTTTGCCAAGAAGTAGGGCTGCGTTCGAGGATCCCCATAGGAAGCCAAAGACCCTATCCAGTAAGACCTTCCCCTCTATAAGATTAGAGACAAGGCCCCAAAGGAACCTGGGAAACCAGACTCTACCTTAAAAGGTAGGCTCAGTTGCCTCTGAGGCTAGGATTTGCTTACCTGGAAAATGAGAACAGCAGGGTACACTGGTTTTGTTTCACCTAGTGCTGTGGGAGCTGGGCCTGTGTTTTACAGGCCATGATGATTCTCCGACTGGAAATGTAAGGGCTGGGAAGTGATTCTGAGTCTATAAAGAAATGAAACCCAAAGATTCCACGGTTGCCCATCATTTCTTCATTTCTTCATTCATCCATTCACCCACTCACTCATCCGTCGATGTAGTGTCCCTTAGACTTCACTCATTCCTGTACTCCTTTCGTCATTTGCCTTATCCAATACAACCTGTAAGCCTGTTTCCTTCATGTTTTTCTTTATTTGACTATTTTACTTAAATGAATTTAGCCTCAGCCTAAGCAGTAGTATAGTTTATTTAAATATGTCTATGACAACAACATGTTTGACCATGTACCTACCACCTAACATCCTCTTCCAGGCCACCGTTGAGTATCTATGTCCACTCATCTCTGCTCTGTGCATCTCAGTTTCTGCATGTGTGGGGTGGAGGGCATTTGGATGCAATGATCTTCCAGTTCTGACATTCTAGGAGTCTATGAGTCAAAGAGTCATACACACCCAGGGAAGGAAAACCTAGAGACCAGATGAAATCAGTGGAAAGGTACCTGGTGAAACAACATGTTTATCTGTCATGTTTCTGAGCCTGAACAGTGACTCAGGAGGCAAGATAGGAAATCCCTTGGGATTGGTCTGTAAATCACCCCTCTGGGACTAAGAAAAACAAGTAGGCAAGTCCCCAGTAGTCCTAAACAGCCCCAAAAGCATGAGCTACACACTCTTCATTAGACTCTCCCAGAATCTTCTGGAGTTTCCAGAAGCACTAGGACCCCAGACGGAGGAATTTTACCTCTGAAGAAGTCTGGCACTGAGAAATCACTGGACAGAAAGATGACCCGACTGGCCTGCTCCTAGTCCCCGGAACAGACTAGTGGGAAGTGGGTTCTTTCTTGGGCACGTGCTCAGCCCACAAGTCCCTATTTGACTTCAAGCTAGAGGGGTCCTAGGCCCGTATTTGCCCTAGCAGCCCAGGCCCTTCTTGTCCAGCTAATTGGCCAGAGTTGGGCACCTGCCTCCGGAGGCGAGGCTAGGCCAGTCAGATTCTTGAACTTTGGAATTAGGACGAAGAAAGCCTGATCCTAATTGGGCACAGGTACAGGTGGGGTAAGGTAAGAGATTGGCTGAGGAGACCTACCTGGGACACCCACCTGAGAGAGAGAGGAAGGAAACCAGTGTTCTGAGAGCAGCACTGAGGGAAGCTGGGCACTCCCAGAGAGTCTTTCCTTCTAATGTCTTGACAGTCCTGGGAGTGAAGTCTTCATGTGACTCGCCTGCCCTTGAGATCTGTGAGATAGCCTTGACTCCTTATATTGAATTACACTTTTTGCTTAAACTCTGTGGAGTGGGTTTCTGTTTCATGTAACCAAATCAATCACTGATGCAGAGAAGCTGGTCCTTCAGTCTCCCAAATTAGACTCGGCAAGCCAGGATAACAATCATTTAATTGGCACTTTATAACTTTAAAAGTCCCTAACATAAGAGTTATCATTTCTAGCCTTAGATGACTTGACCCAGACCTACTCATGCTCAAGACTCATATCCCAAGAGCACATGGGAAGAGCCCAGCTTTGGAGCCAGGCAAACCTAGGTCCCGAGTCCCACTATCTGTCACTACCTATATGACCTTGGGCAAGTTATTTAACCTCTTTGAGCCTCCCTTCCTTAATTTACAAACTGGAGAGCAAGACAATGTGAGCTCTGGAGTCAGCTCCTGGCTCTGCTACCTACTGGCTAATGACCTTGGGAAAAGCCTCCATGTCTTCAACAATAAAGTGGAACTAATAAAGCCTGTTTTAACTAATTGCTGTAAGCCTTGAAGAAGTATGCAAAACGTTTAGTGCATGAAGCCTGATCAAACTGTTCCTGAAGCCTTACAATCCCTAGACAATTGAGTTACATGAGCCAATAAATTTCTGTAAAAAGAATTATAGCATTAAAGAAATGTTTAGCACAATATCTGACACATAGTAAAAGTGTTTGGTATATGGTAGCCAAAATAGTAATTTATTATGTAAAGTACCCAGCATGAGCCTTGACATAATTAATAATCAAAAATTATAAAGTACACACTGGTCAGTATAAAGGGTTTGACTCAACCTGGCTTAGCAGGATCACTTATAAGACAAAGTAGTCTTCGTTGATAGTAGGCTTTAAGTGAATCAACAGTAACCACCACAAAGCTAATGTGATCTTGGGCCATATTAAGAAAAGCATTTTCTCTAGAGGATGGGAGGTATTAGTCATGTCTCCCTCAGCCCTGATCAGACAACACCTGGAGATGAGAATGAGGTGGAGCCTGGGAAGCAGGCATGTACCTTTCATTTTCTGAGGAAAACAAAAGTTCTTTCTTGGCAAAGGTGCTTGTTTGAAAAAACAACAACAACAACAACGACATATTTCTAGACAAAGATTTCTCTCTTTTTTTTCCTTATCAGTTATGCTTTTGTTTTGAAGTAGACTAAGCTACAGTAATCAATGTGGTATTGGTATAGACAGACAAATATGTGCAGACATAAGTACAACTGATTTTTGACAAAGGTACAAAGGCACATCCATGGACAAAAGACAGTCTTTTCAACAAATGGTGCTGGGACAATTGCTCATCCACATGTTAAAATACACACACAAAACCTTCAATCCACTCATTGCATCATAATAAAAAATAACTCAAAATGGATTCATAGACCTAAATGTAAAACCTAAACCTATAAAACATATGCAAATGATATATTTGATAAAGGACTTGTATCCAAAATATATGAAGAACTCAAAACTCGATAATTAGAAAACAAATAACTCAATTTAAAAAAATGGAAAAAATATTTGAGCAAACACTCCACCAAAGAAGATATACGGATCACAAATAAGCACATAAAAAGATGCTCAACATGATTACTTATTAGGAAAATACAAATTAAAGCCACAATGTGATGCCACTAATATGACAAGAGTTAAAAAGGCTAACCATACCAAGCACTGGTGAGGATGCAGAGAAACTAGAACTCTCATACACGGCTGGCGGAAATTAAAATGGTACAACTGCTTTGGAAAAACAGTTTGGCAGGTTCTTAAAAACTTATATATACACATACCATATGACCTGATCATTCCAATCTCAGGGATATACTCGAGAGAAATGATAGCATATGTCCGCTCATTGAGCTGTACATGAATGTTCACAGAAGCTTTATTTGTAATAGCCAAAAGCTGGAAATCCAGCCATTCCTTGACAAATGAGTGGACATTCAAACTGTGATATATCCACACAAAGCATACTACTCAGCAATAAGAAAGGATGAGCTCTTGATAGCTGCAACCAGATGGATAAATCCCAGTACAGTTATGTTGAGTGAAAGAAGGCAGACATAAAGAGTACTTACTGCCTGATTCTACTTACATAAAAGTCTGAAAAAATGGAGAGCAGATTGGTGGCTGCCTGGGGACAGGGAAAAAGGGCCAGAGGGAGGGATTACAAAAGGGTATGAGAAATCCTTTGGGGGTGATGAATATTCATTATCTTGATTATGATGTAGTTTCACAAATATATACATATAACATAAAATTCTACACTTTCAATACATGCAGTTTATTAAAGATGTGAATGTAATACCTCAATAAAGCTGTTTAAAAAAAAATAACAACAATACAACAACCAATGGTCCTCTCTGTGAGTCACCTATCCGGAGCTTGCCACAGGATCCACACGACATCCTGATACACCTATCTCATTGAGAACCATTGTGCCTACTTGGTCAAAGGCCAAACGGACTGAGCTGCCTGCCCTGCACTGTGCCACCTGGAATCTTCTCTTCAAGTGGAATCTTGTACATAACCTGGTAAAGGGGTAGGAATAACACACCCAAATACGGAACACCATACCTCCAAATTCCATAGCCTCCTCCCCCAAATCCACGCTTCTTTTTTTGTGCTGGGGGTTACAGCGCAGCAACTTGCCTTTCATTTTGGAGGAGAGAATGCGACGTGACCTAGACCTCTAGAGACATCACTGGAGGGGCCAGGGTAGTGGAACGAGGGAAAGGGAGAGAGGCTGAGGTGAGGGTGTGAGAGAAGGATAGATGATGGAGGAGGAAGAGAGAGGGAGGTTCAAGGGCCAATTTTGAGCCTCTGTACTGGCTCTGATCAAGAAACCCCCAGGCTCCATCTCTCCAGCCTGGGGAGAGGGGAGAGCCACCCCTCGATGAGCCTCTGCCTTAGCCGGCCCTGTTCTCGGCACTTTGTGGATATTTTCAGCCCTCACTGCTGCCCTGTGAGGAGAGGGCACTGCTCTCCCATTTTACCACTGAAGAGTCAGGCTCAGGAGGGAAGAGGCTCTGGCTGAGTCCCTTAGCCGGGAAGAGTCAGGGTTTCTCAAATTAAAGTCCTGAGCACATCCAGCTGTCCCCCGATTCCACACTCCCACCACACTCTCTCTGGAATCCAGAATCAGGGGTCCAGGCTTCAGAAAGACTGCAGCTCCCAGAGGCGAGCTGTAGTGTGAGGCTGTCGCTAGAACACCAAGGCCGGGCACCACTGGAAACCTTCTAAGAGAAGCTGCTGGAGGAACTTCTCCTGGTATATGTCCCCTGTCTTAGATGTGGCAAGTTATTGAGCTTTTGAAAAGCTTTGTAAATTAAATCTGGTGGACCGAATTTAGGTTTCATGTCCAGCGGAAGCCATTATCCCCAGAGACCAGGCAGAAGCCGCAAGGCTTCTTCTGACCTCGCCTCTGGGGTCAACACAGCATCACTTTCACAGCACGTTGCTGGGAGCAGGGAATCATGCTAAGGCACAGTTCCTTTTTCTGAACTGACATTTATTGAGCACCCACCCACTATGTACCAGGCGCTTCACTTGGGGCTTTCCGAGCCTCATCTCCTTGACACTTTCTAATGCTCCTGTGATGCCCAGAAAGCAGTAAAAGCCACAGGACTCTGATGTAAATCTCAGAAGCCACTTCATCACGGTGGACAACCCTTTCTTTCTCTTCCTGACCTGGGGCCCTCCCTTTCCTTCATGGAGGGACTTGGGAAGGGAAATCTGAGAGTTCTGTGACAATAATGGGTAATAGAATAATAGCAAAGGAAAGACTCATCTTGAGGGAAATATCTCCCACTTTTCCTCAAAAAGTAGATCCTATAGACCCAAAGTCCTACGGCCCCAAGAGGCACCTTCTCTGCTCTGAGACACTTACATCTTCTTGCCCCTCCCTCAAAAGCATCTTAGTCAAGATTTCACCTTGTTCTATTAAATATTGGGTAAGTATGAAAAAAAATTTTATAATACGCATGTATATCATAACAAGAGGAGCTGAGGTGACCCCTGCACCCCTCCCCCAGCCCAGCTACCTTTGTGCCACCCATGTGTCCTTCATGCTCTAGGGCTCTCTCTCCTTCAGAATAAAAATCCACTATCTTGAATTGTGTCTATCGTTCCCTTATTTTTAAAAATGATTTCCCCCTATATGTTTACAGCCTTAAAAATATACCATTTAGTTTTGCATATTTGCAAAGTGTATGCAAGAATCATACTGAATGTCTTCTGCTGTGACCCGCTTTATTTGTTTAGTATTATCATCCTGGGGTTCCTGGATGTCATGAGCTGTAAGTCATCCGTTTTCACGGCTACATACTACTCCACTGTAGAATATACCACCATCATTTGCACGGTCTGCTGGTGATGGATATTTGGGGTGTTCCAGTTTTTTGCTATTATAAACAGGCTTCAATGAACATTTCTGTCCACATCTCCCAGTGAGAGTGTTTCTCTCAAGTGAATATCAAGAAGGGGAATTACTGAGTGATGAGGCAGGTGGTCTTCAGCTTTAATAATGTCAAACTATTTTCCAAAGTGGATACACTACACAGGGCTAGAATCAGACCCTGTCCTCAAGGAGCACTCAGGCTGGTGATCATCAGTTTATAATGATTCAGAATGCTTTGAGTGCAGGACGGAGAAGAAACAGCCCTGATCCACTTTCCAGCTCTGGACTCAAAATTACTGAGCAAATAAATACATGCCAGGCTCTTCACATAGTCTACCTTCTTTAATTCTTACAGCAAACTCATGTTTCAAGTAGATCTCTTTAGTCTCATTTTACAGATAAGGAAAACTGAGGCACAGAGAGATTAAGTAACAAGCCCAAGCTCATAGAGTTTGTAAAACCTCAAAGTCTAGATTCTAATTCAGTCTGTCTGATTCCGAAGTTGATCATGCTCTCCTGCCTCCCATTGTAAACTGCTGCACAGTAGAATATTTCTGAACCTTGACTAAAGGAGAAATTTTATAATTTTTACTCTCTTCTTCCCAAGCGTTGTTATATTTTTTAAAGTCTTCGTTTGATATGTTACCAGTTAAATAAGCACTCCATTTCATCCTCCAGGAAGCTTTCTCTGACTCCCCTGTTCCCTGGGCATACTCCAAAACAGCACCAGCCCACAGTCTAAAGTTGCCTGATGACCTGTCTGATTCCCCTTGTAGGGCAAAAATCTATGTCAGGGGCATAGCAGCTGCCAGTACGTGTTTGAGAAAGGAGGAAAAGAGAAGAAAAAAATGAAGAGAAATAATTTTTAAAACCCATAATAACAATAGATACCATTTTTTGAATGTTTGCTCTGTGCCAGGCACTGGCTTCGCATTCTACTGCATACACAATCTCTCTTAAGCCTCTCAATCCTATGAGATGAATGTTTTCATCTTCAGTTTACATTAGAGGAGCCTAAGGTTTGGAGAAGGTGTCTCCTGCCCAGGGTTGCATAGCCAGCAAATGATTCCACAGCCCGTGTTCTTAACCACCACGTGACAACCATAGGCCACTTCCCTGTGCTCTCAGGCAGCAGAGGGATTGATCAATGTAGTTTTAGCAAGAAATTCTAAATTGTGCCACTCCAGATCCACTTGGGTTCTTTGGAGTAAAACGCTCAGTCTTTCAGGATTTTTCACTTTCCCTCTCTTGAATAACATCTAAATGGAGGGATGGAAGGGGAGGGCTTGGCTGACCTCAGTGTGGGGGAGGAGGGCCTGTGGTCCCAACGTCGCCTCCAGCTTTGTCTTCTCCCTTGGGTGTTCACCCTCTACAGCTTCTCTGATACATACATCCCACCTGCGCTGATATACACATCCTCTGGGCAGGTCTCCTGGCATCCACTGCCCATGACTGCTCCTGGCCGCAGTTTCCAAACCCTCTCCTCCAACCCCATCTCCCTCTGGCCCACAATCTTCCTAAGCATTTCTATATTCCCATCTGTTAGAGTCCCAGAAACCCTATCTTGCCTTCCCCTCCAAAATCCCTCCATTCTGGAGGGGTGGGTTCTACAAGGCTACCCTCTGTGGCTGAGAACATCCCCTGCATAGGGGCTATTCAAAGTGTGGTCAACATCAACATCACCTGGGGCTTGTTTAAAATGCAAATTCTCAGGCCTGATGGCAGAGCTACTGAATCAGAAACTCTGGGGTTGGGGCCAGCCAGCCATCCAGGTTGGAACAAGCCCTGTAGGTGATTCTGAAGCACGCTCAAATTTGAGGATCACTGCCCTACTTCATAGCTTCCCTCCCTCCAAGGCTCATAGTGAAAAGTCCATGCTCTAATTTGGCCGGACTCCAGGTCTTGGCATGTAAAAGAGAGTTTGGAGTATTAGAAAAACTCTTTATTCCTCCCAAGCGTGTAGGTCTTTAAATTGAAATTCTGAATTCTGAAACTCTTATGTCTGCTCCACTATCCATTTTAAAAGTCAAAGAAGGATTAGCTTCTTGTCAGCTACAGAATCTGCCTCCCCCAGAAGCAATAGATGCCTCAATGTCAAGGGTGAAGAAGGACAGGAAAATTGCTGGGAATTAAAAATTCATGGGATAGCTTTTCAAAAATCTTTTTTCACTACATATACATTGTGTTTTCAACTCCAGACTGATTTAACCTTCATGTCAACCCCAAGAGGTCCCAGAATATCAAGTTCCCCCCCGGTACAGCAGTCAGCCCACAGACTCGGGACCCAGAGTCTATAGGCCTATCTGTAGGGCCTTCGTTTTCATCCATCCCTCCTCTCCACCCTCACTGCTGTCACTGCCCA
Organism: Pteropus alecto; assembly: GCF_000325575.1. Classification (NCBI taxonomy): domain Eukaryota; kingdom Metazoa; phylum Chordata; class Mammalia; order Chiroptera; family Pteropodidae; genus Pteropus; species Pteropus alecto. Next base: position 966,763 of record NW_006429634.1, on the reverse strand, counting down.
TATTCTCATCTCATCATCCTGGCCCAACCCCTTACTACTGTGCCATCTTGGGCAAGTTACTTAACCTCTTTTGCCTCAGTTTCCTCATCTGTAAAATGAAGATTTCACATTCAATTTCAAAAACAATTTATTGGGCACCTACAGTATTCCAAACACTGGAGACATGGCAGTAAAACAAACAAAAATCCCTGTCCTCATGGAGCTGACACTGTAGTGTAGAGGGGACAGAGATCATCATCTGAGTAGGGAAGGAAGGAGGTTGTTGTTGTAAATAGGGTGGCTAAGGAAGGTCCCACTAATAAGGCGACATCTGAGCAGAAATGTGAAGAAGCAAACGGCATGAATATCTGTGGAGATGGCATTCCAGGTGGAGGGAACTGCAAGTGCGAGAATCGTGAGCCTAATGGGTACTTGGAGTGATGGAGGATTAGCAAAGAATGTGGCCGGAATAAGGTGATGAAGGAGGAGTATGGACGTCTGATAAGGAGCTGGGAAAAGAGGAACTAGATCGTGGAGGGATCTGTGTGCTATAGTCAGGAACTTGATTTTGACTCTAGTGAGATGGGGGCAGATTTTAGCAGAAGAGGGATCCAATTTGACTTTATATATCAAGGTCACACTGGCTGCTGTGTGTGAAGAATAAATGGAAGGAACCAGAGCAGGGACAGAGGCAAGGAGAGCAGTCAAAAATGGGGTTACTGCAGTATAACAGGCAAGAAACAATGGGGTGTAGCCAGCTGGCTGCAGTGGGGAGGTGAGGAGTGGTCAGACGAGCAGGGACAGAGGCAAGGAGAGCAGTCAAAAATGAGGTTACTGCAGTATAACAGGCAAGAAACAATGGGCTGCAGTGGGGAAGTGAGGAGTGGTCAGATTGAGAATATTGCTGAAGTCAGCATCAGTAAGATTCACAGATAGATTGGATGTGGGGAGTGAGAGAAAGGGTGTGGGGTATGGAGGTTGGTGTTGGGGGAGAGAGGGTAGACAAGGATGCTAAATTTTAGCCTGAGCAAGAGCAAGGATGAAATTGCCATTTACCGAGATAGAAAAGACTGCAAGAGGAGCAAGTTTGGGAAGATCATTTTTAGACAAGTAAAGGTTAAAATTCCTATTAGACATCTAGTGGAGAAGCCAGCGTGCTATTGGACATACAGGTCCAACAGAGGGGAGACACAGGCTGGAGATAGGAATGTGGGAGATTTTAGTGTGTAGGTAGTAAGTATATCTAGAAGATCATGCGAGCACCTGCTCTGTCTGTGTGCTGTGGGGATTAAATGAGTTAAAACATGTGAGCATTTAGAAAAGTTCTTGGCACGTAGTAGGCACTCATAAAGGTTAGCTAATCACCGGCATCATTTTATGTCACTTTAGACTCCCCCACACGCTTCCCAGCTGGCCTCCCTGCTTCCTTACAGGGCCACCTGCATGCCATCTTCTATACTCTGCTGGTCGGAGTCTAAAGCCCAATCTGACCATCACTCCCTGCTCAAACCTGCAATGGCTTCCTATTGCCTACAAGTAAACAGCCAAAGACCCCTCAAGGCCTTTCCCAATCCAGTCACTGCCACCCTCACTGGCCCAATTTTTGCCATCGCTCCTCATCTCCCACTTTGTCCTCCAGCAATAATAGGAAACCCTTTGTTCACAGCTTGGTGTCTGAACACGCAGCTGCCTCTGCCATGACTTGTCCAGCAGCAAACTCCTACTGATCCTCACATCTGCCATGAGGTCTCCTTCCTCACCCAGAGGACTGTCCCCCTTTTTTGTGGCCCTGCCTCCTATCTCCACTGGTGTTCCTTGCCCTCAAGAAAGATTGTTCCTTCTACCTCTGTTCCTGCAGCATTGAACACTGAGCCTGCTGCAGGCAAAGGAGTGGGGGGAAGGAGCTATTCTCCATGATGTGTTTTATTATTATTACTATACTTTAGATCAGCAAACAGAGTTGCAGAGAGGTGATGTCACTTGCTCAGGTCGCTCAGCAAGTAAACACTGGGGCTGGGAGTGGACTCCAGGCTTGCCTGATTCAAAGTCCTGGACTCAAATGTATATGCACGCATGTGCACATACACACAGGATTAACAATCTCAGGGCACCTGGGGTGGAGAGTCCCTTGGTCTTTCAATTGTTTTCTACTTGGGAAGGGATCCAGGGCTAGGAAGAGGGTTAAGGATTTAGGCTCAGAATATGTCTTCATTTGTTTATTCAATAATTCATTCACTCATTCATTCTCTCACTCATTCATTTGCTCCCTCACTCTCTGACTCATTCATTCATTCATTTATTCATAATTAATTAATTGTTTATTCTTCCAACTTCTACTCCCAGCAGATATGGACCTTATTTTCTAAGAGTTCAGAATCTATGGAGAGCCGGGCCAAGGGACAGGGTGGCACAGGGCAATGAGTGGAACCCAAAAGGCTTGCCATGGACCTTGAAAATGAGAGAAGTTGACCAGGTAGCCCCAGAAAAAAGATATCTCACCTGAGACTGGAGCATGAGCAAAGGTCTGGAGGCTTCAAACACCTGCTAGAAACCTTAAGCAGACATTTCCAGAAAGAGGGTACCTGATGGGGGGATGGGAGGAGTGGCAGGGGATCACTGAGGGAAAAGGCTATCAACATAGGCAAGGGGTCAAGGTCAAGTTTAATTTGGGAGTTAGGTGTGGAGCAGGTTTAAGGTTTGGGTTGAGTTTCGATTAGATATTAGAATTTTAAATCAGACTGTTTCTTTTTCACCTGCCTTTTCCAGAAGGATTTCGGGTGACTTATATCAGTGGTAAGGATCTGGGTTATGATTAGGACTGCCAGGAACCTAAGGATGAGGGATGAGCCTTAGGGCTGGCACTCAAAGTGCAGTCAAATTGAAGACCTCAAGGAAGCAAAACCAACATTTGCTGGACATGAGGTCTACCTTTCTCTCCCCCCTGAAGCGTGAGTGCACTGGCTGTGTAATCTTGGGCGCATTCACTCAACCCCTCTGAGCCTCTGAGTGTCCACCTGTTAAACCGCTGGGTGGATTAGGATGCTGTTCTATCCTGTCAGCATATTCCTTAGGTCAGGCCCTGTTCTCCTGACACTACCGCGTGTTGAGCATGATCGGAACAGCCTACCAACCAGGCGCATGCAGTAGGTGCTCCATCAAGGCCAGTTCTACTCCCTTCTCTCATTTCCCCACAAAGCCGACTCCAGGAGCCCCTTCTCGGCTGGGGCGGCTAGGAGTGGTGACTCACTCGTCTGGAGTAGTGGGGGCCAGTTACTGAGGCGCCTCTGGCCCCGCGCCCCTCCCGGGCTAGCGCGGCGCAGCCGGGGTCCTGAGCTGCCGCG
>NW_006429634.1:947359-963284 GCF_000325575.1 Pteropus alecto | reverse complement strand
GCCCGCCCAGGAGGCCGCGATGGCCGATAAGCCCGCCCCGCCGCTCGCCCGGCTAATTACCGGGCGGTGCTCGGCGCGCTCGGGCCCCTTTCATCTACCTTCTCCAAGCGCCCCGCGCCCATGAATTCCAAAGCCCACACTTGGGTGGAAGCAGCGGCGAGCCCCGCGGCCCCATTTGCCAAGGGAAGCTGAGTGACCAAGCTCGACAGGAGGTTCCCACGCGCCATTCATTCGTTTGCTCCCTTACTCAGGGGAAAGATGAGAGGAGATTCGATGCTGCAGAAAAGGCATGAGGTAAATACGAGCAACCTAAAAGTTTAAAATCTCCGGGCCTCAGTTCCTCAATGTTCTTTCATTCATTGATTGCATTCATTCACTTAGAACACCAACTCTGAACTTGGAGCCAGGGCTGGGGTGATCAACTGTCCTGGTTTGTTCAGGACTGAGGAGTTTCCAGGATGCAGAATTTAGGGTGTTAAAACTGAGACAGTCCTGGGCAAACCAGGACAGTTGGTCACCCTGCCTGTGCTGGGTGCTGGGGATTTGAGCCACATCAGGGCCTGGCCTGGTCCCTCGGAGAACTGGTAAGCCTCCTCCTACCCATAGGGAGGGATCCCCGCTGTGAACTGTTGGCACTGGAACAGGATGAAGGCAAGGCATCCTGGTGATGCACCTGCCCTGGTGATGCGCTTGCCCTGGTGATGCGCTTGCCCTGGTGATGCGCTTGCCCTGGTGATGCGCTTGCCCTGGTGATGTGCTATGCTCAGCTTTTTCCCAGTCCCCTGGCTCCAGGCCCAGGTATGTATGTCAAAGCAAGCCTACCCATTGCCTGGCTGGGAAAGCCAAGACTGAAAGACTGGCAGTGGCTTTCCCACAGCCCATGAGTCAGTGCACAGGGGCAGGTGTGGTCAATACCACCTCTACCCACCCCCTTGCTCTATAACCTTGAGCAAGCCACCTTACCTCTCAGAGCTGCCTCCAGTCCTTACCCGGGGTAGATGGAGGTGGGTGTGATGATGACTGGGTGATCTCCAAGCCTAGTGGGATAGTGCCTGCCATTACAAAGAGGCCTTTCCAGGAACCCTCCACTTCACCAGAAACTCCCAATACATCAGGGCTCCTCAAAAGCGGGGGTGCCTGCCAAGAACTTGGTCACTGTTAGGTTCTTGGCAGTAGCCAGGTGAGGTCATGCCAAGAAGAACCTAGAAAGATCAGCCTTTGGAATCAGACAGAATGGGTCTTAACCCCCAGAGGTTATTGGACGTGTCTGAGCCTCATTTTCCTTACCTGTAGCATGGAGGCAATACCGCCTCCCACTATTGCAGTGGTGAATGAGATTCTGAATTCGAGGACAAGCAGGTGCTCAGGACATACCAGTTCCCTTCCTGCCCCTTTACTAGTCCCCGTGTTCCCCAGCCCAGCTGGCCTGACCTCACCCTCTGCTTCCCTCTCTCCCCTCCATTCATTGGGTACCCACTGCATGCTGGTCTTCTCAGGACCTCAGGGAGGGCAGACACACAAAAAAATGGAATTTCCCTTCTTTTATGGGAAGCCATGGTGACACCTGAGACCCCAGAGGTGGAGAAAGAGAAAGAGTAGCAGCTGTCGCCCCTGGGAAAATAGGAGGCCAGCTTCCTTACACCTTCTCTCTCTCAAACTGTCACCCTCCACCTGGACACTATTTCCCTTCCCTCCATCATCACCCCACCACCACCGAGTTCCGCTGCTCCTCTGTCCCTGTACAGCAGGGAAGGCTGCCCGGCCTGCCCAGGCAGAGTTAACTGCTCCTTTCCGCAGGAAGTCTGGCCTGTCTTTATCTGCAACCAAGCCTTGGGTCTAGCTCATTGTAGGCAGCAATAACTATGGAAATAAAAGAAGAGAATCAGAAAAGAATGGGTCGGCCTAAGTCTGTGTTCAGGTTTAGGGAGTCATCAAAGGGCTCCCTGCCCACTCTGTGCCCGGGCTGTGATGTTCCCTCCAGAAAGGGAGAAGGTGACAGAGGAGAGGCTGTCTACTGGGGTAGGGTACATTCTACCTCATTCCAGTGTCTTCCTGCTTCACCTCTTGGCCTTCTCTTACACCTTGACAGTGGCCGATGGCCATGAGCAACCCATCTCCAATGGCAGGGGTCACGGGACAGATACCAGGTACAAACATTAGCTTTGCTAGAAGCAGTGCGTCTCCTTGAGGAAAGTCATTTCCTTGTGTGTGAGGGGCTTAACCAGATGACCTTGAAGTCCTTCCAAGTCCTTGCAATCTTAGGATACAGAAATTATGAGACTTTTAGAGGTCTTCATATTCAGAACCCACAGTATAAAGCTGCTCTGTCTGACGTGGTAGGCACTAGCCACTTGTGGCTACTGAGCACTTGATATGTGGCCACTCCAAATAGAGCTGTAAGTGTAAAATACACACCAAATTTCAAAGATTTAATACAAAAATTAGAAATAACTCATTAATTTTTATATTGTGTTGCAATGATACAATTTTAGATATAGTGAGTTAAATAAAATTTATTAAAATGAATTTCACTTATTTCTTTTTACTTAAAAAAAACATAGCTACTAGAACATTTACAATTTCATATGTAAATCACATTCTATTTCTATTATACAACACTGTGATCACCCAGCTAAGCCAAAATGTCTTTCCCGGGTATCATCAGTCAGCTCTGGGCGTGTCGGGGTCTTATTCTCTTCCCAGGAGGGAAGGACCAGACCCTGATATCTTATGAGAAAGTGCTGCCTCCTCCGACGAAATGAAGGCACCCCAAGTCTTCTCTTCCCTCTTGAGCAGCTGGTTTCTGAAGGAGTGAAAAGCTTAGCCCATCCTCCAATGCTGTGCTTCCTATACAAGGAGGACACAGTGAAGACGTGACTGGGAAATTCCTTTCCAGGCTGGCTTCCAGCCCAGCAAGAGCCGGGCTGGCCCACTTAGAGGAAACCCCTGGCTGCCCCTTTCTGCCTGGCCCAACCCTGCCCAGTAAGTCTGAGCAAGGCTCAGGGGGTACCCCCATTCCCTAGTCCCCAGCCAGGACAGCACCAAACTGGACATTCAAGGGGGCACATGACTCTCCTCCAAGGGAATTTACATACCAGCCAAAGAAGCAGGTCACACCCACAGGGTAACTGGAGATGATCACACAGCAGCCTCCATCTGCTGGGAAACAGCAGATCTTTAGTGAGATATGGGCAGATATGGGCCCTGTTTCTCCATGCCCCACTCCCACCAATATTCTCCACATTTTGAGAAGGAAATAAAGAATAGGGCGCAGTGGTTAATAGCATTCCTTCAGGCATAAGTTTAAACTCCAGTTTGCCCTCCTGCTTTCTGTGTGACTTTGAGCATTAACCTCCCTGGGCCTCAGTCTCCTGGTCTTTAAAATGGGAACAGAGTATATATCTGGCATGGTTATTGTAAGAATTCAATAACCTAATGCATGCACATTGCCTGACAGAGGAAGGGCTCACCAAACGTCAGCTACTGTTACTATTATTAATAACAGAATCATTCCTTATGCATACACTTCTATTTTGTGACTAAAATCAGCCAAACCAAGACTGCCACAGACGGCTACTCCAGGACTCTAAGCACCAGTCATTGGAATGCAATTTGACTGGGGTTTTGCAAGGTTGTCTGGTCTAGTGATTCATAAAGACCAGCCACATCACTTTGTGATCGTTTGAATGGGTCCCCCCGGTGGGCATTGGCTGGTCAGATCATCAGCAGCATAGACTGGAGTGGGCAGCAGGAAGCAAAAAGGACCCTGCCCCGTAGGCAGCCCCTTCCTGTGCTTCCCCTCCCCCCTGACAGCTAGGCCAGGAAGGGTGGGGTGAATTTGAAGGGAAAAGTGTCCGGAGAGCCCCAGCAGCTTTTTTTTCTTAATATCCCTAAGTTCACCTGCAAAATGAAATAGCAGGAAGGGTATTGCTTCCATTTCCCTAAATATTCCCACTTAAAAAATGGATTTTCAACAACAAATGAAATTTTTTTAAGTCCTAGAATTTATCTGTGGTCCCAGCAATTCCAGATCCTCAAATGGACAAACTCATGTCACGAAAATAGTCATATTACCATATAATCATGAAAGACAAATGTTATGCCCTAATTTTTCTGCCTTCGAATTGGTTTTTAGTATCTCCTTTTTTGTCATGTTAATGTACCTTTGTCAATTGCTCTCCCTTGAGAGAAAATAATAGTTTATTCTTCTCATATACAGTCTGCTTGGATTTTTTGATATTAAAATGTCCTCCTTTTATGAAGTGGTGAAGTGGCTGGTAGCTGCTTTAGGCTGGTTTGGCTGGCTGGTTAGGTTGTTGTTTTATGTGTCCTGACTTGGCAAAATAAAAAACTAGCCACCTTACATCAGTTTGGAAGGGGATGGTTTACTGATCCAAAGATCTGGGGATCACTGCCCCAGTCTGGCCTCCTTCCCACTGAGCTCCTCCCACTTGTTCTGCCCGGGCTGTACCCTCAGAGACAGAGATAGCAGGAATCTTCCAGACCACACCTCCGAGCCCTGTGAGGGGGCTCCTCCAACTCTTGGTAACAAGGCATTCACATTTCCAGAGGCTCCTATACCATCCTCACATACCTCTGACTCTGGAGAAATTCCTTCCACTGAACTGAAGTCCACTTTCAGCTGTCTACCCACTCCCCTCTGGTCCTACATTCCTTTTCAGAGGTCACCCAGGACCTTCTTCTCTCACCGCCAGGACTGCCATTTAGAGATCTGAAGGCAGTGTGATTTAAGGGCCTTTAGAGTCTTCCCATCTCTGGGCTAAGCATTCCACTTCCTTCCTTAGAGGATCTCCACCACGCTCACCCCTCTGTCCCCCACCACTACCGGGAGCTCATTAGGAGGGGTGCAGCTGTGTGGGAGCTCTGGAGTCAGTCTTGGTAGGAGTCCTGGCCACACTTTTCTGGCTGTGTGACCTTGGACAAGTTGCTTCAGCTCTCTGTGCCTCAGTTTTCAATTTCCTCACCTCGAAGTGGAGATAATAACAACACTGATAGGATTGTTGTATTATGAGGGTGACATCAGCTAACACACATTAAGCCTTAGAACTGCGCTTGGCACAGCGTTGTGTTCAGCATGTGTCATCTAGGATGTGTTTTGTGATCCTGCCCTCCCCATCCCGTAACCAGTTGACTGGGGGAGGGGTGGGAGGTGTGCCTGACCCAGGTTAGGCTAACAAATCTTTTTCCAGAGGTTTTTAGATCTGGGATCCAGAGAAAGGAGTCCATTTTTCTCCATTAGCTGAAAGTACAAGGTATAAAACTCAACCACGTTTTCTACGCCATGAAGAAATTCAGTGTGCTGTGAAAGAGAAGAAAAACATTGCTCAGAAAAAAAGCAAAGATGAGAGAGATGGAGAGAGAGAGAGATCTTGTTCCCGTTGCTTCTAAAGGCCAGCTCCAGTCCTCCTCTTCCTTCACTGTTTGTCTCAGTAAGCTTTTGCTGTGTGACAACTACCTCAAAACTTAAAGCTTAAAGCAGCACTCATTGATTAGCTCCTGATTCTGTATACTACAATTTGGCTAGGATCTGCTGGTATTCCCTGGGCCCATTCATGCAGCTGTAGTCAGCTGGTACCTTGACAAAGGCTGCTTGGTTCGGGATGGCCTGAAAGTGACCTTGCATTTACTGAACGTCTGCCATGTGCCAGGCACTATGGGAAATACCTGAGCAGAGAAAATTAATATTTCCTACTTTGTGTTAGGCCAACAATAGAAATTTTAGGTGTATTATCTCACTTAATCCTCCTGATTATGTGGTCAGATAGTTGTTATTTTTATCACCCCCGTTATACAGATGAGGAAACTGAGGCTCAGAGAGGAGGAATAACTCGCCTAAGATTTCAAGACCCGGAGGGGCAGATCTAGAATTCAAGCCAAGGACTCCTGAGTGTCTGCAGAGCCTACACTCTTCACTGCACCATCCTGACCCTTCCCGCATCACAGAGGAAAACCTGGCTCTACCCTCATGCTGCCTTAAATGTTGTCAAGAGGACTGAACGAACACAACACTCAACAGTGTAAGATTCAACGCCATTCATTCAGCAAATGTGCCCCCATACCTATTTTGTGCTAGGTACTGTGTTAGGTACTAGGGATACGGAAATGACTCAGACACAGGATGCAGCAGCAGTAGTGGCATGGAGGGGGAAGTGATTAATCATGCTTGGTTTGGGCTCAGTGTTGACTTGTTTATAGGCCTGATTCTTAAGGGATGGGTTATGCTGGGGAGGAAATGGAGTTCAGGCCAAACTCCCCTTCCCGCAGAAGCACAGGGTCTCAGAGTTTCAGTTAACACAGCAATCAGAGGTCATGGTCACCCACAGGGGGAAGATCAACGGCTTTGAGCATGGCTATAAAGCTAAGTACAGGCCACTTTTTCATAGAATACCTGTAAATGCCACGTCAGAAGTAGCAGCTTTCGGGATAAGGTGACACCCTTGCCATCTTCTGAGGCAGCTCAGGAATTCCTGAACCCAAGAAAGCAATTTCTGCTAGCCCACATTTGCGATGCTCAGAGATGCAGCATCCACATGCCCAGAGCGCTGTCCCCAGTGGGCAGGCACGAGCGCTAGGAAGTCAGGGTAAGCAGTGTAAGGAGCCTGACCTTGGAATGAGCGAGACCTCACTGTGAGTTCTAGGTGCATCGGTTTCTGGCTGTGTTTCCAAAAGCTGGTGATTTACCCTTCCTGAGCATCATTATCATCCTCTGTAAAATGGGGACAAAACGTCCCATCTCAGGCAATGCTTTTTGTGTCTCTCGAGCGAGCTTAAGCAAAATCAGGACTGTCAAGAGGAGACCAGGGCACCTCACGAAACTCCAGGGCAGAGGGCCACATGAGCTTGCCACTATGCCTGGAAGGACATCAGAAATTCAGGCAGGACTCTCTCTTCATTTCTTTTCCCTCCATGCTTGCTTCATTTTTCGCTCTCTGCAGACAGGCTTCTTCCATTTATCTGGTGCCTATGGCAAAAGCTGGCTGCCCCATAGCTCACATATAGGTTTGCATGTGACAGTCCCAGAATCATTCAGTCTGGCTATCTTTCAGTCTCAATTCCGAACTCTGAGGAGAAAGAATCTGGTTCAGCTTGGGCCTAAGGTCCACCATTTTGGTCTATGGCACAGAGGGTCACACAGCACAACTGCTGACCCCCATGGATAAAGTGAAGAAGGGGGTACTCCTCAGAGGAGTGTCACCATGAGCTAGGCAGAGCCCTTAAAAGTTATTGTGAGAATTAAATAAGACAATGAACATCAACCTCCTGGCACCTAACAGGCATGCTCTCCAAGGGAGGACCTTAGGTCAGATTCCCTAGAAGCAGAGTTTTCAGGAGAAGAGGAGTGAGGACGAGAAGTGGGAGAGGTAGAAGGGTGTAGCCCCAGCCTGGCCCATGGGGAGCTCTGGAGCATCGGTTGCCCCACAGAGTTAGTCTCACATTGAGGCAAGGGGACTAGTCTATTGTACCCTCACCAGTCTGTCCCCAGGACGGGAAGGGGCTGCGATGGGGGGAAGGGAGGCTTCCATCTGGCTGAGGGCAAGTTTCAAGAAAAGGGGGCAGCTATGATTGCTCGCAGCCAACATTCCGGCCACTGAGAGGCCAGCGTGCCACCCAGGAAGGGGGATTCGGGCAGGGCATCAACAGCATCCATTGTAGGAAGACTCATGCAAACATACATGGGCACTAGCTGACTCTCGTCTTTACTTCTCCCTTTTATGTGTTTAGAATAAGATTTAATTATGTATCGAATATGTGTATTTTATATAACACACGATTTTTCATATACCATATATTACTATACATAGTACATACAAACATATCTATTATTATAAAGATATAAATGTAATAAGTTCTATAGGGGATTCTTAAGGACTACATGTGATTTTTGCTTTACATGCTGATTTTAAAATGCAATGCTCCCATCCCTATTAAATATGACTCTACTATAAGCAGCTGAGCCCCTTCATCCCTCTGTAATCTCCCTCTTCCACAGTGTCACAGGGTTCTTGCCTTGATGGGGACATCAACTGGGGCCTCCTGGCTCCAGTGGCTTTCCATCCCACTTGAAACACATCCAACCCCTTGACTTAGCCCCTTGGCACCCACGTGACCTGACCCTTGCCTACCTGTCTGACTGTTGACCTTCAGCCCACTACCCTCTAGTCTCAGCACCTTTGTTCAGTTCCCCAAGCCTACCAGCTCTTTCCCACTTGAGCCTTTGATGTGCTGCTTCTCACCCAGAACACCTTCCCTCTGTACTTTACAGAATTGGCTCCTCATCTCCATCAGGTTCAAACTAACGTCACCTGTCCGGGAGGCTGGCCCTGACCCCTCTTGCGAAAATAACTTCCAATCATCCTGCTTGTTTCCTTCCTAGCCCTGACAATTTGTAATCGTTTTGTTTATTTACTTGGTTCCTGCCACTGCTGTCACTAAATTGTAAGTTCCAGGATGTCAGGAAATGCCTGGCACCCAGTAGGAGCTCAGTAAATATTTGTTGAATGAATGAATGAATGAATGGGTCTGTTGCCATGCCCCAGCAATTTACCCCAAATTCAATCTGTCCTTTCCGCTGGCAGGAGAGAAAGTTCCAATAGGTGGATTATCACTTTCCTGCTCAGAGACCTTCCGTGGCCCTTCCCTGCCCACAGGATCATGACAATCCCTTGCTTGAGCAGGCAAGTGTAGGATGTGAAGTTAAATGACCCAGGTTCAAATCCCACACTTGCCACTTGCTAACTACGCAACATTAGCCAAATGATCCACTTCTCTCTATCTCAATTCCTTTCTATAAAATGGATGAAACATCTCCTGCCTTTTTCCTTCTTGGATTGTTGTAAAAAGATGTAGAAACTCTGTGCAGATGGTTTTCAGTGTTATGAGTGCTGACAGTCAAGGGCCTTCACCCCTTGGGCCTGATCTCTTCTCTGTCTCCACAAACAAATGACCATTTTTCCAGGTAGCCCCACCCAGCTACCTGGTACTTCCTGAACTTCACCCTGTGTATTCATCCCTCGGTGCTCTCATTTCAGAGTTGTGCTCTTTATTGAGAAAGCCCATTTCTCTGCCTTCTTCTGTCTGGATCATGCCCATCTGAGAAGTCTCACTCCTCTGTGACGTCTTCCCCTACCTCCAGGCTCACTGTGTCTTTGATGTCTGTGTTACTCCTGGGAACATCCCCCTCCCTGCATTCAGAGCTCCCTTCTCTGGTCCAGACTGCTAATTCCAACATCTCACTGCACTGTGTAGTACAAACCAGGTCCTGTGTGGGCAATGGGGCTTCAAAGTGGAAGGAGACCCTATCTCTACCACAAGAGGACCACCATCAAGCGGGATCAGAGGGACCAAAAAACACTTGATAACTGATTTGCAGGCAGGCTAGGAGAGAATAATGGTTAAGTGCACTTGCACGAAAGTCACACACACCTGGCTTTGAATCTCAGGATGGGTAGAACAGAAACCGAAAACTACAGTGGCTTAACTAAATAGGGCATATATTTTTCAAATAGTAAGAAGAGCAAAGGAGGTCTTTCAGGACTGCTACAGAGGCTTCATGGTACATGGAAGGTCCAGGCTCTTCCCAGATCCCACTCTGCCATCCTTAGCATGTGCCATCAGTTTTCTTCTCTGTACCAGCTTCCTCGTCTATAAAATGGGAATAACTATCTTCCTTATATCTTTCTATAAAATAAATGTTAAACAAGTTGATATACATAAAGAGCTTAAAACAGTACCGGCACATATTAAGTGCTCTCTAAATGTTGGCTATCATCATCATCATCATCATCATCATCATCATCATCATCATCATTTTCTCATGCTGAAAAAAATGACTGCTGTCCCTCTAGGCATCATATCCTCATCCCTGGCAGGAAGAGAAGAAAAGCAAAGCACAAAAAGTGAGTGCTAGCTGAATTCATCTGTTGTTTTTTTATTATTATTATTTTAATTGAGGTGAAATGCATATAACATAAAATTAACCATTTTAAAATTAACAATTCAGTGGCATTTAATACATTCAATGTTGTGTCACCATCAACTATCTAGTTGCAAATCATTTTTATCACCCCAAAAGAAACCCCATGCCTATCAACCAGTTGCTCCCATTACATCCTCCACCACACCCCAGCCCCTGGAAACCACCCATCTTTGATTTGTCTCTGTGGATTTACCTAATCTCCATAATTCCATCTATTTTTAAAGAGCTTTCTAGGAAGCCCCACCCAACCTCTTCTGTTCACATCTCATTGGCCAGGAATGTGTCTGATTTTTGTCTGGGCACATTGCTGCCCTCGACAAAATTAGCATTCTGTCACTCTATATTCTAATACTTGTTGAGCTCCTACAACCATATTTTATTGATTCTCAGACCCATGAATTCTTTTTCACATTTTAACTTTTCCAAAGTAAGAATCATCTTATATTGATAATCTCATTTTTAGTTAAATATGCTGTCGGGCACTGTTCTAGGTGATGGACATAAATCAAGTTCCCTGCCCTCGTGGAGCTGATATTCTAGTGGTGGGGAGATAAACAATAAAACATAATAAATAAGTGACTTATTTAATGTATTAGAAGATGATAAATGCTTAGAAAAAACAAAAAGTAGAGCAAAGTCAGGCCCATTTAGGAAATGGAACAGGGACCAGTTGCTGTATTAATGTGTTAGTTATCACCCAAAACTTTAGCAGCTCAAAACAACCAACATTTATTATCTCAGTTCTGTGGGTCAGGAATCTGGCTCAAGGTTTCTCACAAGGTTGCAAACAAGATGCCAGCTGGGGCTGCCTGCTGTTATCTGAAAGCTTGACTAGGGCTGGAGAATCCACTTCTGAGACGACTCATGTATACGGCTGTTAGCAAAAGGTCTTAGTTCTTCACTGGTTGTTAGCAGGAAGCCTTGATTCCTTGCCATATGGACATCTTTAGGGCTCCTTGAGTGTCTTCACAACATATCAACTAACTTCACCAGAGCAAGGGATTCAAGAGAGAGAAAGGAGAAACCCGCACCATGTTTCATGACCTAGTCTTGGAAACAACACTGTCATTTCCACTGCACTCTATTTGTTAGAAGTGAGTCACTACGTCTGGCCCACATTTAAGGAGAGGAGAGTTTAAGAAGGTATATCAAAGAACGTGTGGAAAGTTTTAGAAACCATTACAATGAAATAGGAGAGTCAGGATAAAAGAAAGGTCATATCTGGGCAAAGACTTGAAGGAGACGAGGGAATCGGACAAGCAGATATGGCGATGAGGAAGGAGAGTGTTCTGGGCGAGAGAAACGGTTGGATCTGTTGGGGTAAAGCTTACCTGGCTTGCTGGCGAAGGAGAGAGAGTGAACACTGGGAGACGGCTAGTGGGGCTACCACACTCCTTTCCTTTATTATTAGCTGCGTGACCTTGGGTGAGTCACTTCTTTGAATCCCAGTTTTTTTTTTTCTCTGTGAAATAGGAGTGATAGAAGTAACTACTCACAGGTTTCTTATGAGGATTCAGTAAAATAACACATGTAAACCATCCAGCCCTGGTCTGCTACATAGTAAATATTCAATAAACATGAGCTAATGTTATTCTTGTGACAATCAGGCACGGTAGCCCATTCTTGTCATTTGAGCATTAGGGACACTGGTGCAAATCATCAGCTCGGGGCTCTTGGAGGACATGGCTCTTAGAGGATCTGGTTAAAAAAAAAAAAAAACCTTCTCCCCTCCTCTGTAGCCTAAAGAAAAAGCTGCAGAAATGACAAACTTTGCCTGCCAGCCAGAGCTTGGATAAAAACTTCTCCCCTCCTCTGTAGCCTAAAGAAAAAGCTACAGAAATGACAAACTTTGCTTGCCAGCCAGAGCCTGGACTTCAGGTCTCAGAATAGTCTCCAGGTTTAAGTGCCAAGTCTGCCAAGCTGCCAGCGCAGAGGTAGGGGCGCTCAGCCTGGGACTGGGGGAGCCAGTCAAGAGGTCCTAGGGCCAGGTCTTCCTAGTACCTCTCCTGAGCCTTCCAGTCTCAGTCAATCCATGGACATGCATTTGCTGAGCCCTGCTTGAGCATTGCTTTGCCTTGGGTACCGGAAATGGGGCTGTCAGCAAAGGTAAAACCCAAGAGGTTTTGCCAACCAAGATCTGCAGTCTTTGGGAGAGGTAGAAGCCACTTGGAGTGGATCCTTCTGCATGTCCTCAAGAAGGAGACTGGATGTAAGGAGCAGAAAGAACTGCAGTCTTGGTGGTACAAGACTGTCTCTGGGACCTACCAGTTCTTTCTATTGGTCAGTGCCCACCTGGGCTAAGGACTCCTGTGGCCCTGCCAACTCATGCCAGGTGGACTCAAGGGATTCTCCTGCCCCCACCCAATGAGCTCATAAAGACATGGCTCAGGATGAAAGCGGCTTGGTTCAGTGGAAAGTGCTCTACTCCAAACACTACAAATGTCGCTTCTGACCCTGACTCTGCCACACACACCTTGTGACCTCTACCAACTTCCTGAGTTATTTTCTGGGCTTCAATTTCCTTCTTTGTCAAAAAAGATAATAACTTCTGCTCTGCCTAATTTATACATTCAAGATACACTTAAGTCCCTGCTATACGCCCAGCACTGTTCCGATGCCCAAGAAATACTGTGCAGAACATTCTGTGCAAGACATTCAAGGTCTTTGCTCTCAGGAAGCCGAGCAGCTAGTGAGAGAGAAGACATTATCTGAAAAAATGCCAAGCGGGGGTAGGTGCTAAGAAGAAGAGCAGAGCGGGATGAGGGGATAGGCAGGGCTGGTCAGAGGAGGTCTCTCTGAGGGGGTGACTTTTAGATGGAGATCAGAACAAAGCGAAGGAGTGAATCACGTAGATGTCTGAGGGAAGAGCATTCCAGGCGGAGGGGAGAGCAGGAGCCCCAACATACGACATGTGCTTGGGCGGTCCAAGGCAGAGCAAGGAAAGCAGTTCACGGAAATGCCAGGAACAAACAGGGTCCAACTAGAGCAATTCTGTCACAGCGTAAGTTAGATAAAGTCACTCCTCTGCCAAAGTCCTTTTGGGGTCTTATAAGGCCCCACATATCTTCCTCCCTCCCCTGTTTTTTAACACACCCCACTCAAAGCTCTCTCTGCGCCAGTCACAATTCCCCTGGCTGTTGTTCACACCAGCCTTGAGATGTTATCCTAACACAGGGGCTCGGAATCTCCTGTGGGGCTTATTAAAGCTGAGTCCCAGCCTAGCTACTGATTCGGAAACTAATTCAGTCTGCGGTGGAGCCCCAGAATATACCTTTCTAACAGGATTCCTGGTACTACAATTTTACAAGCACACTCCACTTGTTCCCTCTGCCGGGACCGCTCTGGCCCCAGGCACCAAGTGACTAATGCCCTTTCCTCTTTTAAGTCTGCTCAAACCAAATGGTTTCAGTGAGGCCTACTCTGATCATCCTGTGCGATAGTGCAACCTGCCCTGTGTACCTCCAATCTCCCCCTTACTCTTTTTTTTTCCTTTTTTCCATAGTACCTACCGCTTTCTAATATGTGGAAAACTATTTTACTCTGTTTTTTGTTAACTATAGGTCCCCAAGTACCCAAGAAGGGTTCTTAATCTAGACTCCATGAACTCCTGAGCACCCCATGGATCCCCCAGAGAGCTGCTAACCTGCCATATTTATATGCAATAGTTTGTGACCATGCTGTCTGTAGCTTTCATTAGATTCTCAATGAATTACTTGATCTGGAAAGCTTAAAAACCACTAGCAGATCAATCCCTGGCATAGAGTAGGTGCTCAAAAAATATTTGTTGACAAAATTAAAGAACTTTTTAGACATTATTCATACACATACACACTTTTTTTTTAAAAAAAAAAAAAAGAAGACTGTATAGCGGCACAATGGCTCCCAAATGTTGGTGCCCTTAGAGCAACTATGTTAGAATGACAGGATTGCTTTTTACAAGTACAAATTCTTATGTTTTAAAATACCCTCAAAAAGCCCGAGTCAGGAGGTTTCGGTGGGCCAGAGATTGGGAAGTTTTCAAAGGCCCCTCGCCTTCTACCCCGACACACACCTCAGGCGAGTCGGAGGCGCAGCCAGGTTTAGGAATTTCTCTGTGAAGCCTTAATTGGAGAGAGACTCAGAAGAATCGATTCCAGTGTGCGGCTTTTAGACTTTGCAAAAAATGTGATCACATCCATGGTCATTTATGACCCTCTCACAAGCTCTCAGGGTGACAGGGCACAGATTACAATCTCCCTTTCACAGAGCAGAAAAGCTGAAGCCCTGGAAACCAAGAGACGCCTTCCTCCCAACACCCAACGGTCATACTCTTCAGGTGGTGGAGATACGATTAGAACTGGGGCCTCTGGACTCACTCTAGTGTTCTTCCCTCTGCACCAGATGGATAAATTTAAATTCCAGGAAGTCCCAAGGCCACTACCAGGGGAGGGGAGCCACAGAGGGAGGGGCAGAGTGGCAAACGCTAGAGAACAAGGTCCAGGGAGGCTGTCCCCCGGTCACAAGGAGAGACTCCAGCTGCTTTAAGAACACAGACATTCACATGCTAACTTTGGCTATGCTTGACCCCAGACCAGCCACTTTCCTTTGTGTGCCTCAGTCTCCTTATCTGCAAAATGGGGCTGATAATCCATGCCCTGCCCTGAATAAGATGCTTGTAGAACGTAAAGCACTCCAAACATTCAAGTTATTATTGTTATCTAGGGAAGGTACACTCAGGTCTCCAGAAACAGAACTATCTCCAGCTTTTCATTCATCTGAAGTACGTTTTTGAGCAGGCACTGTGCTGGGCACTGCACACACATCACCTCATTTAACCCTCACAACAACCCAGTGGGGTTGGTGCTCCGTTATCCCCATTTTACAGATGAAGAAACTGAAACTCGGGAGAATGAGTTGCAGGTGGTTCCATCGCTTGTTCAATCACCTAACTTTTACTAAAAGCCTGCTCTGGGCCAGGCTCTGGGCCAAGTGCTGAGGTCACAAAGATGAACGAGTCCTTCAGGAGACATGCCCATAAATTACTTTATAAATTACTTTAATAACAACTCAGTACATGCTGCCATAGACAAGTGAGAGCCGGAAAAGGGGCCACTGGCTCCCCTCGGATAATGCGGTAGGGCAGCTGACCTTCTGCCAGACCCTGCAAGGCTAAGGTGCCCATGCCTTTGTAAAGATGGTAATCACAAGACCTGAGTTCGAGTCTCGCTTCTGTCAAGGCTCTTCTGTGTATTCCCAAGGAAACCCCATCTGCCACTGAGCCTCGGCTTCCATCTGAAAAATTAAGAGACTGGGCTTGTGATTCTGCAGCTCTGAGGACCTAAACGTCTGGCCGTCTCACCCCACCCACCTTCTTGTCAGTTCAGCTTGGCCCCAGCCAGCACCGAGGCTGAGCCTGGGACAGTCAGACCAAGAGCCTTGAAAAGTATCAACCAGACCCCAGAGTAGCACTCCCAGCCTGCTGCCCCGCCCCGGGGTCCAAAGGGAGAAGCTCCAAGGGGGCGGGGTTGAGACCTCCTGGAGGTGAGGCTCGGCCCGCCCAGGCTCGTTTCATCCAGCCAATGAGCACCCAGGGGCGGGACAGCCCCGCCCCTGGGTATAAGAGTCGCAGAGTCCCAGGGCGCTGCGCGGAGGTCTCAGAGCCGGATCTAGAGCTTCTCTGTTGTCCTCGCCGCCGCGATCTCCCGCCACGAAGCGTACAGGAGCTCTGAGTTCGGTGGGTCCTGGGCTAGGCACGAGCACGGGTCCGGTTCGGTTCTCCTTTGCCCGGCTGGGCTGCGGGGTGGGCACGGGACCCAGATCCCTCGTCGCAGAGGAAAAGCCGGCGGGGACCGGGGGACGCCTGCGCTGACTGTCCGTCTGCCGCCTCCGCAGACAGCCGGCTCGCGGCCATGGCCGACCACCTGATGCTCGCCGAGGGCTACCGCCTGG
>NW_006429634.1:933852-947019 GCF_000325575.1 Pteropus alecto | reverse complement strand
TGCGCACGCCCTGGGCGGCATGGACGCCGAACTCATCGACGAGGAGGCGCTGACGTCGCTGGAGCTCGAGCTCGGGCTGCACCGCGTGCGCGAGCTGCCGGAGCTCTTCCTGGGCCAGAGCGAGTTCGACTGCTTCTCGGACTTGGGGTCGGCGCCCCCCGCCGGTTCGGTGAGCTGCTGAGCGCGGCCGGGCACCGCCTGGGATACCCAAGAGGAGAAGTGGGGTCTCACTGCCCACCGGACTGAGCACCTGGGATCTGGGCGCCACACACGCACCCTCCGTGAGGGTGGAGGCAGCGGACACTAATGCACGGAGTTAACACCCGGCTGGGACACCTGGCGTCACTCCAGGCCCTGCCTCCTGCAGGATGACAGTTTGACATCACCTCTCAGACCCGGAGCCTCACCGGTAAAGTGAAGGGCGCTAGACCCCCTTTTGGACTCCACGTTTTTAAATTCTGTGTCCTCTCCTCTCAGACTTTCCCCCACCCCAAACCCCCAATCTGAGCCATTCCAGGCCTCTGCCTGATTTCCCCTCTCTCCTTGTGCAACCCGCTGCGGCCACTGGGTCCCTGGAGCTGCCCATCCACCAGGGCCTCCAGCCAGGCTGTCTGGGCCCTGAGGTCTTTGGGCCTCGCACCTTGGAGAGGGGAAGACCTTACAGCCCTAACCTTTGCAGAGTGGAGCAACGCCCCATCTGCCTTCTAAAAACCAAAATAAAACTGGGTCACTTTACATTCTTGCATTTTCATTTCCTTATCACTCCAACCCTTGACTATATTTGGCTTCTAGCGTCCTGAGGCTGTTGGTGACCCTGGGTGCAATGGAGGCCACAACCCCTGGCGGTTCCCAGGAGAGGAAATTGACCGTTTCTTTCAAGAATATCTGAGTTGTGCAACTGTTACGTCATAATCTGGAAGGCCGAGGCTGCCTCCGCTAGGTGGCAGGGTAACCCAAGGGCACCAATGTAGGATTTCCCAACTCTTGGGAGGAGTGTGGGGATTTCGATTGGTGCTACCCCCACCTGTTGCTCAGAGAAGCCAGAAGAGAAGGCCAGCGGGGGACTGGATGATAGATACCAGGATTCAGAAAGCCCTGGCTTTGAAGGTTTGGAACCGTGGCTCTCTCCGTCCAAAACACCATCTATTCAGATTTCTGAAGCTATTTCCTCAGAGATAGTCCCAGTCTCAGGTGGTAGTGAGGATCAAATGCAATGTGAGGCCTTTAGCACAGTGCCGAACACCTAGGCAGCCCTCCATCAATGATAGTGATGATTATTCTACAAATTAATGCTAGCTTTATTCCAGCCCTGTGCCAACTGGTGCATGCCCTCATGGAATCACAGTCCCACTTACTCTAGGTGGGAGTAGGGGGGTGACAGGCTTGGTAATCAACTCATCTTGATACAGGAAAAAGTGTGATAAGGACTAGAAAACAGAACAGCCCAGCTGGCAAACCCAGAGGAGGGAGCAGTTTCAGCTGAGGGTAGAATCAGTTTAGGCTTCAAGGAGGTGGTGACATTTGATGTGGTGAACAGAGCTTCAAATGATGAGAATGGCTTTAGGAGTTGGAGAAAGTGACAGGTGAATGACGAGCCCATTCAACTGCAGGGAGACATACAAGTACATGGCATGTATGGGAAAGGCATGGGATCTCTAGAAGGGACAAAGGTCTAATGTCTTTACAGCAATGCTGTGAAGTAAGCACAGTCCCCATTCTGTAGATGAGGAACATGGAGCTTATCCAAGCCTGGCAGGATTTGGCCTCAGTCTTGTCACCAGTGTGAGCCCCTGGACACCTGCTCTTGAATTCCTGGAAAGATCTCTGCATGCTTCAGGGGTGTGGGAGAAAAGCTGGAAGAGAGAGACGGAGGCCAGGTCAGAGACGCCAAGGTTCAGGCTAGGATGGGGCAGTGGGCCTGGAGAGGAGCACAGAGCTGAGACCTTCTGTCCTCAGTGCTTGAGCTTCACTCTCCTGCCAAGCTTATCTGTTGACAAGACTCTCCCTCCAGCCTGTGAGTTCACCTAGGGCACACTGAGTTAGCACCAGCTCTGGAGGCACCAGGACAGCATGGAGTGGCTGACAGGTGTTTAGCAAATGAATAAAGGTCTCCCCTAAGATAATGGGGCTTTCTGGGACAGGATGGGGAGGGAGGGCAAAGACGCATCTGGAAAGAGACTGACCAGGGCTCTGGGCTCAGAAAGGCTAGTGTCTGCCCTGGCTTTACCCAGGACCCCAGACCAGAGATAGAAACTGGGGACTGGATTAGAGTGGAAGGGTCTGTCCCTGTTCTGATTCTCTTCTCTCTGGGCCTCAGTTTCTCCACCAGTAAAATGGGGCTAATACCCCTGCCTTGCTGTTTCACAAAGCAATAAGCCTCACAATAACCAAGGAGCAAAGCCAGGGGTCAGTTGATAAGCAGTTTGTAAACTCTGAAGTGCTCTCCATATGGAAGGGATTGCAATGAAAACCCAACACTGGTCTCTTCCTAGAGTTTAGAGGGGAGGTAGACGAAGGAGTCCAGCTGCTGAGCAATTTCACACTTCCTGTCCCTCACAGACGGCCTACCGACAAGTCAGACAGCAAACAGGTGGACAGAGAAGGTAATGCTGGGGCAGTCCACCACTTGGACTCCAAATCCCTGACACTGTAGAGGATTCTGACCCTCACAATTGGAGGGGAGGATGGAAGGCTTGTATTCTGACAACCTTGGGGTCCAGTCCCAGAAGTGGCTCTTTTTAGTTGGGGGACCTCTAGCAAGTCACTTTACCTTCTGAGTCTTGGTTCTCCTATGCTACAGGCATACCTGGGAGATACAGGTTCAGTTCCTGATGACCACAATAAAGGGAGTCGTACTCTTTTTGCTTGCCTTCAATTTGCAAAAAACAAAAAACAGAAAACAAAAAAACCACAACATCTGTGAAACACAAGAAAGCAAAGCACAATAAAACAAAGCATGCCTTTAATTCCACCAGCTTCCTGTGAATTCACCAGGCATCTCTCACCTCTTCCCTGGGAATAATACATCCTAAAGCAGGATGTTGACCTTGGTCCTTTCAATTCCGCTCTCATTCCTGGACTGGATCTTTGGGTCTGGGAGGCACATCACAGTGTCCAGCACAAGCACGGGGTAGAGACTAGGGTAAGATGAGTGTCATAAGAGTCAAACCAGTAAGTGCCTCCTTAGACTTGTGCTCTGGGTGCTTCATTTGCCTCTCCCTGGTCCCATACCTGACTAGCACCTCCCGCATTAAAGGAAAACAATTTTTTTAGGGAATATCAACCTTATAGGGTTGATATGCTGAGACTATAAAGTACCTAATACATGGTAGGTACTCATCATAATTGAGAGCTGCCACCATCATCATCATTGTCATCTCATCATTCCAGCTAAGTGTTCAGCAGTCATTTGTTGAAAATAAATGAACAGTCTGATCCTAGTCTTTTCCCAGGCAGCTTAGGTTTAGCTGATTACTAAGTAATCCTCTTTAATTCTTTAATCCATTCTTGTCTAATCTTACATCACTCCACTATTATAAATGTTAGGTCAGAATTACTACTGATTGTAAGATTAAATCAATTTGTTGAGAGCCTACTATGAGCAAGACCCAACAGCACCCAGTAGGTGCTTTTCTCTTCCAGCATTTCCTTTAACTGCCACCCAACCCTGTAAATCAGCACTGCTAGGTAATTTCATCTCCATTACAGAGGTCAGGAAATTCAGGCTCAAAGAGAATTACTCCTCCAAGTCACACCCCAGTAAGTGGTGAGGTGAGCATGCCCACTCCCTTCCCCGGGCTGGGGCTGGCCAAGGACCTGAGCCTGTGTGGAATGAGAGCATAGTCCCAGACCTGGTTCTGCACTTTGAGGCCATGGGTACAGAGGAAGTCACTGAGCCCCCTTTGGGCCTCAATTTTTTCTGTACAGTGAAGGGAATAATCCCAACCTCACAGAGGTGTGTGCGAGGATTCAAATGAGACCTGGTTTCCGAGAGCACATTGTAATGTAATGGTTGGGGTGAGTTGGAGGTGAACAGCCATGCCTTCTACTCCTAGGTAGCTGATCTGGAGAGAAGAAACCTACGCACACTTTGAGACTTGTGATCTGGGCCATCCTGGAATGTGCGACATAGAGACATGTAAGTTGGAGATTCCAGGCCGGTGCTGCTGAGCAGCTCAGGGCCTGGGAAGCTCTGAGAGTTGGTGGTGATGAAAAGGTACCACTTGGGGAGGACATCCAGGTCAAGGCCCAAGGCCCAAAGTGCGCCCTGGCAGATAGAGGAAATAAAGGAAGCTCCGCTGAGCTCATTCTCCTCCTATGTCAAATGGATACATCACAGGCTCCTCGTGAGAATGAACTCGGGTGATGTTACGTGCCTGCCCCTGTGAGCTGCCCAAATGGGAGCTGTCATTGGAAAATATGACCATAGAGATAAGAGATGCTGTCCCAGCCAGCCTCCAGGTGCCTTCCCACCCTACACTCCAGCCTTCCCAGGCTTCTGATACACGATGGTCCTTATTCCTCTGTACCTGGGCTCTACTGTTTCTTTGGCCTGAAATGTCCTCCTCATGACCTTTTCCACCAGTGAAAGGCCAGTTTCATTACATACCAGGTTTGATGAGGAGTGTTTCACCCTGGAGTGTAAGGTTCTGAGGACAGAAGTTGATTCCTCATCGTCCCCACCTCCACCCCATGTGGGCTCAGAGTGGGTGCTGGAAGTGCAGGAGTGAGTGGCTGCTTCCCCACCCTGAGCTGGAAGCTGAGGCCGAGTTGAAGCTGGGAGCTCTGAGCTCTAGTTCCAGCACTACCATGAACTTGTGACCCTCAGTACATTATTTGAGTTCTCTAAACTCTGTAGAGAAGGACCATGTTTCCCACCCCTCCTATCTCACAGGCACTGGGAAGAAATGAAGCTGGACTGAGGGAAGAAGGCAGGGAAATGCCCTGCCACCCTAGCATCATGGTGGCTGGCATTTCAGGGACAGCAGACTTGATGTGCACCTTCTCCTTCGGTCTCCACAACTCTGGGAGGTGGGTGTCGTTTTCGGCCTCATTCTATTCTGCTGGCCTCATTCTAGGCGGCTCACAGAGGTTAAGCAACCTACTCAACAACACACAGGGCTCTTGGGAAGAGGTTATTCTTACCTGTAGGATGAGAGGAGCTTGGACATCAATAAACGTAAGTCCAGCTATCCCTCTGGGAGCTGGGGTGTGGCCGAGACAGGGCAGGGAGTCCTACACAGCTCATTAGAGAGTGGTCTCCAGAGGGACTTACTCCTTTGCCTCTTGCTAGTGAGCAGCTCTGGCTGGGGGCTCTGCCATAAAACTCGCCCATCCAGGCAGGAGGACCCTCCCTCTTGGCACCCCAGCCTACGCTGGCTGGACAGAGAAGATGAGCCAGTCACTGTTTTTAAAACAAACACATTGTTTTTAGTCAAAAGTAATATATGTTTGAGGACAAAGAATTTCAATTTAGAAAGTATAAAGTGAAAAGTCAAAGACCCCGCAAGTTTTTCCACACACATACACGTAACGTATACATTACGTTATATATGTTACATACACACGATACATCTCTTTTACATAAATGGAATTATACTATTTTATATCATTGGATTTATTTCAATCTAGTGTGGACATCTTCACACATCAGTAAATATGGCTCTATCTTAATTTTTTTAATGACTCCATTGTGCATAATCTACTTAACCAATCTCCAATTGATGGAAATTTAGCTTGTTTCCTAAATTCGACTGTTACAGATAAGACTATAAGGAGCTTTCTTGTATATTTACCCTTGAATACTGGTGGGAGCATCTATGTAGAATGAATTCCTAGAAGGGGAATCACTGGCTCTAAAGATATAGGCAAATAAAACCATGATTGTTGCTGCCAAATAGTTCTCCAAGTGGCTGATTCATTTGCTTTCTTGCCAGCGCTATGAGAGCGCCCACTGGCCCACACCCTTGACTGTACTTGATATTAGCAATGTCTTTAATATTTACCTCCTGAAATGAAAAATAAAGTTATTTAATTTCTATTTCTTTGATTATCAATAAAAACGTTGTCTATTGGTATTTCTTCTAAGAATTACTTGTTCATATTGATAAGAGTTCATTATATATTGTGAATAATAAACCTTTGTCTTTTGTAAATGTTACAAACATTCTCTCCCGATCTGTTGCTGGTTATTTGGCTTTGTTTATGCTATCTTTTGCCTTTTGGAAGTTAATACTTTTTACATCATCATATCTCTCCATTTTTTCCTTCCATCGCTTCTGGGTTTAAATTAAGGACAGGAATGGTCTGGCTCTCAGAGCTAGTCAGAGACACCTTTGGGGCTGTGTTTCTACCTGGGCCCTGACTTCAGAGCAAGGTCAACAGACTAGCCACAAGGTGTGGCTGAGGGACAAGCCCAGGTCTTGGGGTCATACAGATCTGGGTTTAAATTCTGGCCTCAAACTACATATATGACATCTGTCAAAGCCACTTTACCCCTCTGAGCCTCTGTTTTTGTTTTTCATTCTAATCAAAAACATGTACCAAAACATACACACCCAACTAGTCAGATTAAATGAGCTAAGGGCTGACAAGTGCTCAGCATAGTGCCTGGCACACAGCAAATTCCTAATACGTCGTAGTCATTTCCAACATTAGTTCAATAGGTGCCGAGTAAGCAGTATCTGCTAACAGTGTCCAGAAAAGGGGTCCAGAGTGAGGAAGGTGACTTCAAAGCATATCCCCCCAAAATGGAAGAAGGATGGGGCTCTTTAGCCTACAGAGGGAGACCCAGAGGAGGAGTGGATGTTGGTCATTTAGGCCCTCCAAGTTTCCATCACTCTTCTCCTAGTGAAAGGATATTTGGGGAACCACCTCTCCATAATTTAGTTTAGGTTAGTTTGTCTGTTCACCTACATGTGATTCAAAATAAAATAGCACTAAACTGTAAAATTAGTGTAAGGAATCCCAAAAAGTTCTTCAATTTTCCACGACTATTTTGAAATACCAATGCTTAATCTCCTCCTCCTCCTCCTCCTCTTCTTCACCCCACAGTCTTTCATATTTGCATCTAGTGCCCTAACCACAGAGCTGTCTACTTGGTAAGTCATTCAATACTGACTCATGATATCTCACCTAACTCTCTCAATGATCTGACTTAATATTATTCCGGGTTATGTAGAGATAAAGAAACCGAGGCACATAGAGGTGAAGTTACTTGCCTGCTACCACACAGCTAGTAAGAGATTGAGCTAAAATATTTAATGTACTTGGGATAGTACACATAGCAACAGATTATTTAAGTATTATTAGTTCACTGCTGTAACAAAGGGAATCAGAAAAATGTTTAAGTGGCTTAAAGAGAAAAAAGATTTCTTTCTAGTTCTGCCTAGTCATTCAGACCCAGATTATTTCCTTCTTGCTGCTCTGCCACTCATGACCCCAGTGTCATGAGCCAAGATGGCTGCTCAAAGTCCAAGTTGGCTCTTTTTGTTTGTTTGTTCTTTGTGGAGTGGAGCCTGGATCATAGACACCTACACATCCAGCTCTCAAGGAGAAGAGAGTGAGGAGGTGAGCACACCCAATGTTTTTAGGCACTGATAAATACATCCCTTCTGCTCAGATTCTCTTGACAAGAATTTAATCACATGACCATGATTAGCTACAAGGGAGCCTGGGAAATATGGTTTCTAGCTGGCAACCATGTGTTCATCAACAACTCAGTTACTATTAAAGATGAGAAGGCTGGATTTTCGTGGACAACCAGCACTCTCTACCGCAGTTAGTCTTAGTAATAAGTGGCTCAGTTAAGATGAAAACCCAAGTGTTCTATGCCCCAGGGAACTTGGTAGGGGTGGGGAAGATGTCAGAGGCCTGAGTCCTATATAAAGAAAACTGTTGGAACTTAGAAGAGTTGGTACCAGTCAGTCAGTACTGTGAATGAGCACCTCGGGTAATTCACTTCCCTTCTGTGAGTCTAAGTGTCCTTATCTGTAAAATGGGGATAATGATGGGACTTACCCATGGGTGGCTGCTGTGAAAGCACTTACCAAAGTTTATGACACATACTGGGTACTCACATGGTGGAGTGGAGGGGGTAGAATTTAGACATGAGCACAGGGAAGAAGGAAATTCCAGGGGACGTGACAATGTGTGCAATGGCCAAGCGGCATGAATGAATAGGGAATGGCAACACGTCCAGTATGGTTAGCTTGTAAGGTGGATGATCAGAGAGGCAAGGGATATATGTGAAGTAGACAAGAGGGGTGACCCTTGAGTGGCAGACTGAGGAGCTTGAATTTGATCCCGTTGGTAATGGGCAGCCATAAAATATATGTGCAAGATGGGAAAAGAGATTTGTGTTCTGTAAAGATCACTCTGACTGCTGTGAGTAGAATAGATTGGAGAGGGGCACAGTGGAGAAAAAGAGAGGACTGAGAAGGCTGTCACACTGAGTCAGGTAGAGATGAGGGCCCTAGGACAAGTGGTGGCAAGGTGAGATAGATGGGCGAGATGGTAAAGACAGGAGAAATATATTGGTTCATCTGGGGTTGACATCCAGGTAGAAGCAGGCCAGGTAAATGAGTAAGCACTCAGTAGTGAGGTCTGGACTGAGAATAAACATATTTTGGAATTATTAGCATGCTTGTGGTTGCCATAAGAATGATGATGCCCAGTAACGAAAGAAAGTGAACAAAGGCAGAACCTTGGGGAGCTCAGACATTTAAGAGAAGGGAGGGGCAGAGACTGAGAAGGAGCAGCTGGGAAGGCAGAAGGAGAAACAGCAAAGAAGATGCCTTGAAAGCCAAGGGAGGTGGTCAGCAGTGTCTAATGCTGCTAAAAAGTCAAATAAAATTTGGGCTGGGAAGAGGCTACTCAACTTGACCACCAGGAAGTGAAAACCAGCACTGGCCTCTAGAGTAGTTTCAGGGGAGTAGACAGCGGGAATCTGGCCGCAGTGCGTCAGCAGGAGTTGAGAAAAGAGGAAGAAGGGTCATCAAAGTTCAGTGACTTCTTTAAGTCATCTCTGAGACCTCTTTTTGTGGGTGGAATGACCCACGTCCGGGCTTCTTCTTGGTAGTACTTACTCTTGGGTTTGGCCCAGATAGCACCTACTAGAGATGGAGTGCAATACTCACCTTTGCTCAGGAGGTGGCAGCACCACACCAAGCAACACCACCTGGACCAAAACCTGGCTGTATGACCTTGAGCAAGTCCTACTTTCTGGTTGGCAAACGAGGGATGATGACAAACCCAAGCCTATCTCTTGGGTCACTGGGAATCTCTAAACGAGTGTGATTGTGTCTGATGGCCTTATGGGCAGATTTAGTTTAGGGGTAGGCGGTGGGGACAGGCTCAGAAGCAGAGGGAGGGAATCTAGACTGGATGAGCCCGGGGGATTGCCTGTGGTCTCACAAAGACTGGACAGAGTCAGAAAAGCTGAGGGAACCAAGGCTCACAGAGAGGGGAAATGACTTTCCTAGAGTCACACCCTTCAAACAGGCAAAGGCATCAAAACCAAAATTTGGAAAAGAATTTGATTTTTAATATATTATTTGAAGCATTGAAGTTGCATCGTGGGAAAAATCAGAACTTTGTGGGACTTCTTTGGCACTATGGTGTGGTTTGTGTTTTCTGCACTTAGGACTTCAGAAAATGTCCCTCTCTCCGGTCCCTGTTTAACCTTCACATTCGTGGAGTCCTCCCGCACCTACCCCTTTCTCCTAGAGATGACCTGGGGCAGGCTAAGGACTTGAGAGGAGGAAGGCCACCCAAGGACAAGCCTGGGGGTCAAGAGACATGGGCTCAGCTCTGGGATCTGCCCTGTCTTACTGGGACTCAGTTTCTCCATCTGCAAAATGCAGCCGTTGGACCAGCCAGTCCCTGGGAGCCTTGGCAGCTCTGACTTTTTATGAAAACTTCTGTTTGTCCTTGAGCTTCCCTGACCACCCCCTAATGTTTCCCCTCCACTGCTCTCACTATCCCATTTCTGTTTTATTTTCTTCACAGCACTTATCACTCTCTGAAATTATCTTGTTTTTTGTTTATTTTCTGTCTAGACAGTAATCTACTGTCTACTCCATGTGAACGGGGACTTTGTGAGTTTGAGAGAGCCACTATGACCTTGGCACCTAAAATAGTGCTTGGCACATAGAAGAGATGAACAAACAATTGTAAAATAAATGAACGAAGGGCAGAGGACACAGCTCCTTACTCAGTGAGGCGAGTCCTGGAGTCCCTATTTCTCAACCTATGAACTCAGTAGCTCAGTTCTGCTACTTTCTGTGTCTCTCTGTTTCTCTCTCTCTCCTTCTCCTCCTCCTCCTCCTCCTCTCTACTCCGTGCCCCTCCCCCCCCGCCCCAGCACCGCCCCCAGACACACTGGTCACAATTTTAATTAATGGGTTTTCATGGCGGGGTGTCCTGGCCCAGAAAGTCCAGCCTCCTTCCTGGCTCCAGGCTGTCACTGCAACACCAAGCCAAGGTCTTTACTGACGCCTTGTGGCTGTGGGCACACATAACAGGGACCAAGAGGATTCCCAGGTGGGAGATAATTGATCCCAGGTGGCTCTGCTTCCCTCTTGTCCTGCCAAGCAGCATTTATTAATCACCTACGTGCCCAGCCTTGTACAGGGGATGGTGATGACTGCGGACAAGAAGCGTATGTTCTTAATGCACTCCAGGAGCTGAAGTGACACCTGGAAAAGGACTGGGGCCGGCGGGGGGGGCAGGTGGAGGGTGTCGTGAGGTCCAGGAGAGAGGCTGAGGGGAGTCTGGTGGGAGTGTGGGTATGAAGTAAGCGCAGAGCCCACCGGGTTCTAAGCAGGCTGGGTAGCCTGGGTCTCAGGCCTCAGGATCCTCCCCCCAGGGTGTCTACTTCCGGGCTATCTTCCCACTCCCTCCAGGAAATTCTGGGTGTCTCCCACCCACTTTCAAGGCTGTGTGGGAAAAAAGGGAAAAGAAGAAAAGAGGAGGTGTCTGGTGCTCAGAGAAGCCATTTCGTATGAAAACAGATGTTTCAGGGTTATTTAAAGAATGTTCTGCTTTGCAGTATGCAATGTAAACCTTTAGTTTCACTGCTTGCGGCAACATCCACCTTACTAGCTGTATTAGTCAGGTCTTGCTGTGATAATGCTGGGAAACAAACAAGCACCAAACCTCAGTGGCCTACAAAATCAAATATTATTTCTCACTCCTAAGTCTCTAGGTCAACTGCAGTTCAGTTGATGCTAACTGGGCCAGGCTGGCCTCCTGACTTCGAGTCTGGTACAGGTCTACGCCACGTGGCTGAATTCTGGACCCGGGATGAAGAAACGACAGCTATCTGACTCTTCTCCTGGTGGAGGAAGGAAGTACCAAGAGGCCTGGCAGAACTCGCCATGCCCTTTATGGCCTTACCTTAGGATCATAAGCACACTGTCCTTTACCCCACATTCTACTGGCCAGAGTAAATTCCACGGCCAAGCCCAAAATCAATGGTGGTGGAGTGGATGCTGTGGTGTCCAGATGCCCCCTTCAGGGCCAAAGCACCCATTCCCCAGCTGCTGGGAAGCTCAGCTGCTGACTCACAACTGTCACTCACTGGAAATTGCCCTTGGCCATAGGGAACTACCTCACCCAAAGTCAGGCCCCTCCCAGGGCCAGCGATTGGCTGATTCATGGAACCAAAGGCTGCTTCCTTCCCTCAATTTAGCACAACTCTGACTATCTAAGCTCCAGAACTCCTGAAGATGAGCAGATGCCTCAGTGGAAACCACATTGCGAATCAACTTCTCCCTCAGCCCAGTCCTGCCTTCCTAACATCCTTACAGACAAATCACCTGAGAGCACTCCCCAATAAACCTGTGCACCACTCAGTCTCAGAATCTGTCTGTAGGAAACTCATTGTAAGACAGGTAGGGAATGATACTCTGTCCAAAGGTAGCTATGCTAACGATGAGGAAGGAAGACTTTCAGACAAATAATACGATCCAGTGCCATCATTAAAGAATGTATCGATCTAATGCCATCATTAAAGAATGTATCGTGAAGACAGATCTGACTTATTTTGGCTGCAACAAAATCCTGAGTACACGTCGCTCAACATGTATGCAGGGTGAGAACTGAGGCCACATTCTGAGAGGTTTCTATTTTTTGGTTGCAATGATTTTATCTTTTGTATTGGAGTTGCAAATAGGTTATGTTGTAGCAAAGGTTCCGGGGCTAAAAAAAAAAAAAAAAGTTTTCCAAACCACATAGTTCCGTGATGGCTAGACATGTGTCTGGATCTGTCCAGCTGAGATGGGGCAAACCCCAGAAAGAATTCTCAGCCCTGTGCATGTATAGCAGAAAGAGACTAGATCGGTGGGCCAAACCAATCCAGGTGTTATGTGCTGAATTGTGATTGCCCATAATTCATGTAATGAAGCCCTAACCCCCAAGACCTCAAAATGTGATTGTATTTGGAGATAGGGCCTTTAAAGAAGTGATTGAGTTAAAATGGGATTGTTAGAGTGGGCCCTAATCCAATATGACTGGTATCCTTACAAGAAGAGGTGATTAAGGGAGGGAGAGAGAGAAAGAGAGAGAGAGAGAGAGAGAGAGAGAGAGAGAGACAGAGAGACAGAGAGACAGAGAGACAGAGAGATTTTTTTCAGAGACAGAGACAGAGACAGAGAGACAGAGAGAGCAAGCGAGTGCGCGCACGCGAGAGAGAGCAGATGTGTATACTCACAGAGAAACATCATGTAGAGATATTGGCAGAAGACCATTTACAAACCAAGGAGAGAGACCTCAGAATGGAGCCAACCCTGCTGACACCTTGATCTTGGACTTCTGGCCTCCAGAACTGTGAGGAAGTAAATTTCTGTGGCTTAAGGTACCCAGTAGGTAGCATTTGTTATGACGGCACCAGCAAACTAAAACACCAGGGTAGCAGCTTTCACAATCCTGTCGCACACAGAGGTAAGTGGAAAAGGAAGATGTATCACTCAGCTTCTCAGAGGGAAAACAAAGAAGTTGTCTGAACAACTGGAACTGTCCAAAGTACATGAAATAAGTTATCTAAATTGGGAAATACACAGCATGGTTTCCTTTGATCTGCAAGAGTATAAAAATTACAAGATTCAGAGCACTCCACATCCACATGAGTTGACCTCTGCATCATTGCCGTCCCAGGCTGCTTGCTAC
>NW_006429634.1:923803-933810 GCF_000325575.1 Pteropus alecto | reverse complement strand
AGCCCAGTCTAATCTACTGGATCATGAGAAGCCACATGGAGCAGAGACAAGCCATCCCACGTGTGGACCAACCAGGTTGCTGACAGCCAGCGCCAAACACAAGCTATGTGAGTAAGGCCGTCATAGACCATCCAGCCCATTATGCTGAGTCAAGATGCCAGATGATTGTAACCACGTTAGTGATCCCAGGTGAGACGAGCAGAACTGCCCACCCACAGAATCAAAAGTAAATAAAATGGTTGTTATTTTAAGTTTTAGGGTGAGTTGTTACATGGCAATAAATGGTACACTAAGCTAAAAGCATATCTGCTCTCAAGGACATATTTGATGACAGTCTGGGGACTCTCGTAGCCACCTGCAAGCCCTCCATGCTGAGCCAAACAAACTTAGAAGATAAAGAGAGGTAAGTGCATTGGTTAATTGTGCACCTGTTTTCCTCAGGGGCTGGATGACCTCAGGGCCATAACTGAGTCTCCTGCATTTGTTCATCCTGTGTATTATGCTGAGCCAGGAGCAGACATAAAGCAGGTGCTTCAAAGACATTTACTCAATTAATGCAATGCCATGGGGCTTGTCTAGGTTACCAACATCTCCTGCTCTCCTAACTGGTCTCCCTGCACCCAGACTTGCTCCCTCATACCCACCTTCCATCCTAGGAAGAAAACTTTCTAAAATGCAAATCTATCCTGGTTTGATTCTTGGTCAAAATGTTAATTGGCTCCCCCACTGCCCTCGTGGTTAAGCCTTGTCTCTTGGGCATAAGTGATGAAATCCTGCAAACCTGGACCTCTGTCTAATTCTAAAGGCCCATCTTGCACCACTCTCTTCCTTGCCATCTGGACCCAGTCACAGGGGTTTCTTTCTGTTCCTTTCGTGTGCCACAGTCCCTTGTGCCTCTAGACCTTTCCACACGCTATGCCCCCTAGCTGGAACATTCGCCTCTGCCCAATTCCCCTGTCTGGCTAAATCCTATTCAACCTTCAGTGCATTTGGCTGGCCATTTTGCCTGGCTTGAGAGGTGTCAAGAAGTGTGAACCTATACGAGTTTCTGGGCAGTGGCTAATGATTTGGCCAGTTGGTCAGGGACTCAGGAAGCACAGAACTGAAGGATTAGTGATAAGAAAGACTTGGGAAGAGGTATATAGATGGATTTTCAGAAATGGGCGGAGTGTGCAGATATTTCTATCCCAAGTGAAATATCACCAAAGGGCATCCATGGCAGAAGAGGCTCTTGATAATCAGATGGCTAAGATGGCACGCCCCATGGACGGTAGCCATCCTCTTTCTGCAGTCCTATCAGTGTGCGCTCAACACGCTCTTGTACAATGTGATGACGGTTGCAAGAATGGAGACTGCTTGTAGGTTCAACGATATGGACTTACTTCCCCAATGCTGATCTGGCTAATGCCGTTATTGTACATCCAACCTACCACCAGCAGAGACAAATGCTGAATACCCAATATATCACCATTGAGAAGGGATTCATCTAGTCACCTGGTGCCAGGTCGATTCCACTGGATCTTTTCCATCATGGAGATAGCAGAGATTTATCCTCACTAACAGTCAGAATCTAATGCTTTGGGAACCAGTGGGTGGTAGTGAGAGTGGCTCTCTCACTAGTACACCAAATAACCCACCACATTAATTTTCTGTGGGTGCCATAACGAATTATCATAAACTTGGTGACTTAAAAGAACAAAATTTATTCTCTCACAGTTCTGGAGGCCAGAAGTTCATCAGCTTCACTGGGCCTAAATCAAGGTGTCAGCAGGGCTACACTCCCTCCAGAACTCTAGAGGAGAATTCATTCTCTGACTCTTCCAGCTTCTGGTGGCTGCTGGCATTCCTTTGCTGTGGCCACATGACTCCAATTTCTGCTTCCATATTGCCTCCTCCTCTTCTGTGTGAGATCTCCCTCTGTCTCTCTCTTAAAAGGACACTTGCAAGTGGATTTAGGGCTCACTGGTTAATCCAGGATAATCTCCCCCACGCTAAGGTCATTAATTTAATCACATTTGCAAAGATCTTTTTTTCCTTATACGGTAACGTTTTACAAATTCCAGAGATTAGGACCTGATAACTTTGGGTGGACATTATCCAGGCTACCCACTCCCAAAACTTTTGCTTCTTGTCCCCTCAATGCTGGGCTCTGCTAGTTTGGAGGTCTTAGTTCTTAAGGGAAGGGAAGCAATGCAGTTTTCATTGAATTGACCTTAAAACTTCTAAATGGCCACTTTGGGCTCCCCAAGCCACTAAACCAACAGGCAAAGAGTTAACATACTGGCTGCCTGACTGATCCTCATCACCAAAAGGAAATTGGGGTGCTGCTACACAATAAGGTTGAGGGGGACTATTTCTAAAGCCCAAGGTATTTTCTAGGATTCCTCTTAGTACTTCATTGTACAGGAGTAAAAGTTAACAGAAAGCTATGGCGCCCCAAATCGGGCAATACCACTGAGGATGTGGACCCTTCAGGAATGATTCCTTGGGTCACTTTACCACGTGAAGAACTCTAACCAGCTGCGGCCCTGGCTAAGGGCAAAGGGAATGCAGAAGTAGAAAAAAGAAGACATAGATGATAGCTAGATATTTAGGTAACTAGATAGCTAAATGATAGATGGTTAGATAATAGATGGATCGATGGATAGATAGATAGATGATAGATAGACCAACAGATACATAGTATAGATCAACTATAGCACTGTGACCAGTTACCGGCAAAAGGTCTATTGCAGCTATAAATATTTTCTTCCTTGTTTGGGGTTTGTGTGTGTAGGTGTGTGTTTCTATTAAGTAATTTACTTTTTCCTCCCTTTTCCTTTTCCCCTATTATTTTATATAAAGATTGTACTTGCTACCTTTACAGGGCCTTTACAGTTTAGGGTTTAGTTGCAGGTGGGATTGTTCCTGAATTAGAGGAGTAATTAACATCACCCAAATGTGGATTCAGCAACTAACTCCAGGAGATGGATACATCTATTGGATGCTGAAACTTTATGTTTTTCCTATTTGAGGTGAGAGAGTTAGAATGTCTTCATTTGTATGCAAGATAGCTTCATCTTATTAGGTGGAAGATACTGTTGCTATATGAAAGTTCAAATATGTGTGAGTTGATGTATTTGGATACATTGTCCAAATGGGTGGAGTTATTTCGCTATTGTACTTGCTACCTTTTAGTTCCAAATGCAGCCTTCTGTGCTCTGCTCTGGGATACTGGGGCTGGGACTCTACAAACCACATTACTCCTTTGATAGCTGGCTTTGACAATAAGGGGCACTAGAGAAAGACTAAAAGGCAGGAATGGAGACTTCCTTCTTCCTCTGCTTACTAACTTTGTCAGTAATAGCCTGGTAGCAAGAGTTGATCACACCCTTCAGTTTTTCTGCACTGCCAGACAAGCCTCACTGTGTCCCCTAAGAGATACTAGCACCAGCCAGACAGCATCCCCTCTTCAGACCTCTGAGCCCAGCATTATAGGGCTCCCCCAATCAAGCTTGTGGGTTCTGCTAACCCCAATCTCTTCCCTACATTCCTGAGGCTTCCTGTGGTGATTTTCCTCCAGGTTATCTCAGTGTTCTCTTTTGTTCTTTCAACCCACCTACATCAGTGTAACCCATTTCAGTATAGTAAATTCTCTGTTGAAAAATCTAGTGTAATTTGTTTTCCTGACTGATACAAAGTATGAGGAAAGCGGCACTCGCTTTTCACTGGGATGCTAAGCCAAAAGAAAGTAAAATTGGAAGTGTGGGGGGTCACCATGAGAGGTTAGCCTGCCTGAGAGGAAGGCTGAGACAGAGAGAGATGGCTCACATATTTTAGCACTTAGATCTAGCTACACATGAAGCTAAATCTAGCTCCTGGATTGTTTACTCATCTGGGCCAATTAGTGTCATTTTTTACTTAAGCCATAACGGGTTGAGTGTTTGTGGTTACAACCAGAAGAGTCCTGACTAATCCAAATCTCATGTCACCCCAGACCCAGTGCCCCACCCCACAGCCACCAAATAGCCAAAGCCAACCACCTCCTACTGAAAACTTTAATGAAACCAATAAGTTAATAAGTTAACAAAGTGAGGTACTTGCATATCTGAGAACTGGGTTGGTGGGGAACCTTGATCATGGAAGGGGCGGGGGGGCTTCTTCCCAAGTCTCCTTTGGTCATAGGGCAATCTCATTCTCCTGCCCCTCTCCACAGCTCTGTCTCTGAGGGGCTGAGGGTTGGCTCTCTGGGGACAGTGCAGTGCAGGTGAGGTGAGCCAGGATAGGCTCCATCCTGGGCATGATGGTAACATGCAGAGGGGATGTTGTGGCAGAGGTTGGGCACTATGGGGCTGAGCAAGAGCCAACCCCAGCCCTGGCGCTGGTGCATGCAGGTCCCCACTCACGAGATGCAGGTGGCTCGGCCTGAGCCCCTTGTTCATGGGCATCCCACAGAGAGTCACCCTGATGACCCACTACCCACCACTCTCCTGATACCTGCATTGACTTTGCAGAAGAGGGACAAAGGGGTAAGATACCAAAGAGGTGCTGAGGGCCTGGAGTAGATAGATGCTTATGCCAGTATGGTGGCTGCCAACTAAAGTGAAGAGTGAGGTATAGGAGAGGAAACAGCAAATGTGAGTGCCAAATGCACAGTTGGTGACTGGAAATTGGTAGTTGCTAGATGCACTATTATTCTCTCTGGGAGTTACAGTGACTAGGAAGGTGGCAAGCCTAGATCGAAGCAGGCCTGATAACCACCCTGGGGAAGGACCTGGGGTCTTTCCAGTGCTATCCAGGCCCCAGAGGCCTAGGCCTGAGTCATGCTGTGGGGACACTGAGGAGGGACCTTTCAGGCAAGGCAGAGGCTCCTGGACCAGTGAGGAGTAGATCTTCTTGAGAAAGGGGAGCTGGTAAAGTTCTGGGGTAGGGCCTGGAGAGACCTGAAGTCACTTCAGAGCTCCCTCTCCTACCTGGATGGAGTGGGGGGCTCCTCCTAGTGGACATCACCCTGCAAGGCCAGTCCACTGGCATCAGCTGCAGAGGCTCAGGAAAGGCTGAACGCTCTGTGCGCATGTCTCCACAGGTGTGATTGTGTCAGTGTGAGTGTGAGAAACATTCTGCATGGCTGGGGAAACTAAAGAGGCATGTTTGTGTGACCACGAGAGCATTGTCTGTGGGAGATTTTTTGGGGCGGGGAAAGACAGAAACGTATGCTGTCAAAGGCATCTGGAGGGCCAAAGTGGGGAATGGACATCCAACAGGAAGAGGGAGAACTTGGGAGGGGACACTGCAAAAGAGAAGAAAGGCCCAGGCACTGCCTTTGGAGGAGGTGAGAGGAACAGGCCCCATGCTGGGTGGGGAGGGGTTGATAAGCCAAAGAATGGAAATGGGGGTCATGGCCAAGCAGCCTGAGACCAGCTACTGCTGGGGGCCCATCTCCCAATGGAAGATGGGCAAAGGGACCCCATAGGGGTCCCCAAAGTTGCATATGTAACATAGTTTGCATATATGCTGCCCACCTGCCTTATGGCAGGGTCCTGTGCTTGTGGGTACCTGTGGGGGCACCTTGGGCCCACCCCCGAGGGGGCGGGAACTTGGCGGGAGGACTTCCCTGCTCTGTCCGAAGGGCGGGCCAGAGACCTCACCTTGCATAGCTGGAAGCTGGGTCAGGGCCCAGAGCCCCAGGGCCCCACTCCCACTCCCGAGGCAGTGCCCTTGCCAGGCGGGCCGTGTTGGCCCTTGATGGAACGGGCAGGGCACTGGGGGGCCCAGAAGCCAAGGGGCAGCTGCTGCTGCTGCCCTTCGTGCTGCCTGGCATCTCACGCTCCGGAGGTGGGTCGGGTCGCTGGCACCTATAGCGGGCATCTCGCCCACCCAGGCAGCTCAATACTGTGCGTGGCCTCTCCTCCCGCGAGGGAGTGAGTTCAAGTAAGAGAGGAGTCCCGAGACCTCCGGAGGCGGGTCCCAGCGCCAGGCCGAGGGGCTGGGCAAGTGCGGCCCCGCCCCTGAGAAGACCCTCAGTCCATGTTGGTGCTGACCGAGCGGGAGATGCTGAGCGTCTGTGCGGAGACGGAGATGTCCTCGTGGTCCACAGGGCTGTGGTAGTCCGAGGTGATGTCCGGGTCGAAGAGCGGCACTTGCACGGTGCCCAGGCTAGCTGAGGTGCCAGAACGCAGGCAGCGCGAGTAGAAACCCAGCAGCAGGTCCAGTTTGTGCTCGATGGACTGCACCTGGGGGCGGAGCGCGGCTGGAGGCGGGGCTTGGCCGAGGCTGGAGGCGGGACTTGGGGGCGGGGCGGGGAGAGACTGGAGGTGGGGCTTGGGAGGAGCGCAGCTAGGAGGCGGGGTCTGGGCGGGACTGGAGGCGGGATACGTCTGGGAGGCGGGGCTTGTCCGGGGACCAGCGCATCTGGGAAACGCGGCTGCTCCCGGAGGAGGTGCAATAAGAAAGGCGAAGCTTGGCCGGAGGGCGGGACGAAGCTGGGAATCTGAGGCTTATTCCCGAACAAAATTTATTTGTGACTGGTTGGGATAGTGCCAACGATCAAGAGACAACGGAGGCGGGGCTAAATGAAGTAGGTAGGGCTTAGAGGAGTTTATCTGAGACCATAGCAACCTGGGGCAGGGCTTGGCAAGAGAGGGTGGGTTTATCGCGGCCGTGTAGCAGGAGTGGGCGGGCTTCCTGAAGGGCGGGGCTTATCCTGAAAGGCCAGGGTTGGAGTCTGTGAGGCAGTGGATGCCTGACCCTTGCTTGGGCCTCCTCCGCCAGTGGATGCTCTGGGCTGCGACTCCAAGAAGCGCACCCTCCCCTAGGGCTTGTCCCGGTGGCCTTCCAGAGCCTCTCGGTCGACGGTCGACGACTAGCTCTGCTACACCTATGAAAAGCCCTCGCATACTCACCTGCTTCTCCACCTTGACCACGCGTCCCATCATACTGATTTCATCCACCGCCTCCGTGTCCGAGGGCCCCTTGTCGCCTTTCTCCCGCGCCTTCCGGTCCCCGGGACCCCGGCCCACAATCTGGTCCACCCTGTGAGGAAAGAGAACTGTCAAAGAGCCCGACACATCCCACCCCTCCCTCCCACAAGAACTGGAGGTTGCCTGATGAAAGGGGAGATATAGCCTGCACCGGTGAAAGAGGCAATCTGAGAAAAGGGACAATTTTGCTCTGCCAAACGGAGGCCAAAATGGGTGGAGGAACCCGGCCACTGCTTTGAGGGTTTTCCAACTAGCCAAGCAAAGGCACCACACACGAGCATGACAAGTAAAACAACCGCCTAATGGGAGGAAAGGTGGGAAATGGTGGACTGAGAAAAGAGGGAAAGACACAGTGGACATATGAGTTATACTATGGACAGAGCTGAAGCTGGATCCGCCTTATTTTTCTGCTATCCTTTAAAGCAAAATTCTTGAAAGTGTTATTTCTACCCTCTATCTCCAATTTCTCTCCTCCTAATCTCTCCAAAGCCTCCCCTAATCAGGCTTTCATTCCACCACTTCACCAAAACTACTGTGTCAAGATCCCAAATGATCTCTATGTTGCTAAATTTGATGATCACCTCCCAATCCTCATTATATTTGACCTATTAGCAGCGCTGGCCACATCTGAGCACCCCTTCTTCCTGCACTTTCATTTGGATTCCCAAACACCACCCTCTCCTTGTTCTGCCTCACTGATTCTCAACCTTCTTTGTTGGTTATCTCCACAACCTCTAAACATTGCAGGACGCATGGCTCATTCCCGGGACCTCTTTTCTCCATTTACTCTAAGTGATGTCTTCAGTTCCAGATGTTTAACTCCTCTATACACTGTGAACACGAAATCTTTATCTCCAGCCCGTACCTCCCTGCAAACTCCACACTCCTCTAACTGCCAGATCAACACTCCATTTAGATGTCTGATAGGCATCACAAACCCAACACATCTCAACTTTCCTGACTGAAACTGGCTCCACTCATTGCCTCCCCATGTCAAGAGACAGCAACTTTTTCTTCTTGCTCAAGCCAAAAACTTTGACTTCACTCTTGACTTTTTTTTTCTCTTACACCCTATCAGAAAACCCTATCAACTCTATCTTCAAAATATATCTAGAATCTGACCATTTCTTCCCACCTCCACTGCCACCACCCTGGTCCAAGTCCCCATCATCCATCATCTCTTGCTTGGATGTCTGAAGTAGCGTTCTTGCTGGTCTCCCTGCTTCCACCCTAGCTCCCTTGTAGGCCATTCTCAACTCAGCACTGGGGTGATCCTTTTAAAAATATCACTCAGATCTTGTCAGTCCTTTGCTCAAAGCCCTCCAATGCTTGGATTGCACCCTAGATGAATGCCAGCATCTTCGCAGGGCTTTATACAGTCTAAGTGTCATTAGCCTCCTAACCTCATCTGCTCCTTCTCTCACACCAGAACAGACGCGCTGGGCTCCTTGCTGTCCCTTAAACGACACCCAAGCCCCTGCCCATCTCAACAATCTGGCACTTGCTCTTCCCTCTGGAAACTTTTTAAACAGCCTCGCCTTTAGTTTTTCTCAAATATCACCTTCTCTCCTATTTAAAATTGCAAACCCCAATGCCCTAGCCCTTATTTTTTTCCTTTATCGTTTATCATCATCTGACATATCCTAGTTTCACTTATTTATCACCTGTTCACCTTCCACTAGAACAAAGGCTCCATGAGGGCAGGGACTCTGTTTTGCTCTCCAGCATATTCCCACAGCCTGGCAAGTAACAAATACCCAAGGATTATTTCTGGAGAGAACAAATGAATGGAAGGCAGTGAGAATTCAGGCCATGGGAGGAGAAGGGGAAGGTGTAGGTGATTCGGGTCTTGATGTGAGAATTCTTCCTATACGCTGGGCAGAGAGAAGTGCCAGATTCCAGGAGCGAGTGGTAGGCAGCATTGAGGATAATTTTTTTATCCTCTTGGGAAATGAGAGGTCACTGATTATTTTAGGCCTATTATTTTTGGACCAAGAAACATTCCAAAGACGTCCCCTAAGGCGTACAAGTCAATATGATTCTCACAGAGGACCTGCCAGCTGGTTTGTTCTTCAGGTTCAAGGCAGGTGCGGGATCTGGGCTCAGCCTCGAGAAACTCCAGCTCCCGTAGCGGCCCCTAGGGGGCGCCCGGAGCTTCGTTCGAGCACCCGCGGACGGGCTCGGGCCTGCGGCCCTTGCGCGTAGCCTGGGGTGGCGGCCTCCCTGCCCTGCTCCCCCGTCCCGGGCAGGCCCACGCACCGAGCCTGCAGGCTCTTGATCCGGCCCAGCATGTCCAGGTGCCCTGCTGAGTACTGCTCGATGACGTCCTTCACGTCGTATGGTCGCAGGGTCTCCTTGAATTTCCTTTTGGCCACCAGGAACTTGAGGATCCTGTCGGGGGAGGGGGTCTCAGAGGGAAGGTATTCTTTTCCAGCCCCTGTCTCTTTGCTAGCTCCTGTTCAGCACCGGGGCACCTCCTGCTTGGGCCACTACAAACAGTCTCCACTGGGTCTCCTGGTCTGCTCACCATACTCCTGTCCCAGGACCCTTTAGGTTTGTTTGGTATTTTTCTTTCATGTGCCTGTATCTGCAGTCGCATTAGCCTGGGAGGGCAGGGGCTGGGCTTGGTTGCTCTCTGCTAGATGGGACACAGGGCAGGCATCTGTGAACCCTGTCGCTGATGACAGCTTGGAGAAAGATATTTTTGCATTAACTCCACAAATGCTTGCTAGCACGGCTGTGCTGGAACCTGGATACCCAAAAGAGCATCGGATCTGATCCTGGACTCTGGAGGCCTTGTCTGAGGTGGGAGACAGAGGACACAGACAATTATGGGTGGATAGCCAGGTCAAAGAATGGAAAAAGAGGGCTGGGGAGCATGAGAAGGGAGACCTCAGCTGGGAAGGTCAGGGGACAAGTCTTGGGAATAGTACTTTCCAGTCCCAGGGCAAGAAGAGGGAGATGAAGGGGGGATTTCTGGACACAGGCAGGCATGGAGGTGTGTGTGAGTGAGGGTCAGTTCAAAGTAGCCAGAGCAGGAAGGGAAGG
>NW_006429634.1:895153-923765 GCF_000325575.1 Pteropus alecto | reverse complement strand
AGATTGTCCTTGAGAAGGGAGGTTGGGGGAGGGTACTCTGGAGAGCCCTGAATCCCTGGCAGAGATTGTGCAAAGGCAAGTTGGGGCATTGGGGAAGGGGCCAGGTGGTTTACTCTGCTTTAGCGTGACCATTCTGCTAGCCATGGAGGGAGCGATGAAGCTGAGAACCAGGGGCTTAGTCCCTGAAAGAAATTGTCAGGAAGACCAGCTCCAGAGGATGGCCCTGAGCTGGAAGGGGACAGTGGCGTGGAGATACAGGACAGCTTTGAGCAATTCAGGACCGAAAAAGACTGAAAGGCTCCTAAGTCTGAGTCTAGGATGACTCCCATGGATGGTAGGAGGGACAGTTTTGGGGCATGCTGGGTGTGAGGGGTCTGTGGGATGGCCAAGGAGTGTTGACCTGGACCAGGTGGCAGCTCAGGCATTGTGTTCCAGAAGCTAGTCACTTGGAGGGGAGAGACAGGATATACAAAAAAGACGGTGGGGAGAGGCCTCAGATTCTCGGGGTGGGGGTGTACAGTTGACTGATTTAAAAATGAACACAAAGGGAAGAGGCTTGTGGGCAGGTGCATCGGCCAGGGAAGAGAGGAGGCGAGTCTGGAAGACCTGGAGGTAAAGGGGCATTTGGAGCTACAGCTGTAGCCTGAAGATGGAGACCAGGCCAGGACTCCATGCCAAGGAGCTTGGGGGTCAGACCCATGGCCGGGCCGTGGTTAAAGGGTTGAGGAGATTCTGGTCCCCCCCTAATTGTCGAAGGAGGGAGACAGCCAGTAGAGCCAGTAGGGCAAGGACTTTCAAGCTTTTTGACCAAGGCCCACCATAAGAAATATATTTTACATCAGGAACCACTACACACAAACATGCACACACATAACTGAAACATTGTTTCATAAACATTATTTACCCTTACTACCTGGACGCACGCTGGTATTTTCTATTCTATTCTTTTTTTAATGCTGACCATGGCCCACTAAATTGATTTCACTAAGTTGATTTCAAATTGTTGGTACCTGTGGTTTGAAAAACCACTGTTCTAGAGGAAGTCCTGGGAAAACAGAGAGACTGAGGTCAAGACATCCAAGAAGAGAAAGTTTGGGGCATATAGACAGAGGTAAAGAGCACTTAAGACAAAGATGCAGGGAGAAGCAGGCAGATGCCAATACATAGCTAGGGAGAGAGAAATAAAAGAAAGCCTGACATAAATTGAGCAAGAGAAGAGAGAAGCAGAGAGGACACTGTGGGTGTGAGGAAAGGGGTCATGATGGGCAGCCATGCCCCCTGCCCACCCAGCCAGTCCTCTGGGTGTAAGAGTATAAGCAA
This sequence comes from Pteropus alecto, assembly GCF_000325575.1. Classification (NCBI taxonomy): domain Eukaryota; kingdom Metazoa; phylum Chordata; class Mammalia; order Chiroptera; family Pteropodidae; genus Pteropus; species Pteropus alecto. Next base: position 922,445 of record NW_006429634.1, on the reverse strand, counting down.
ACCCTGCTGGGAGCCATATGCCAGCTCCCCACCCCACACACACTCCAGGGTCCCCGCCAGCCAGGCACCGACAAGGGTGCCAGGCGGGCAGCAGCTGGTGTGCCCGGGAGTTCGGCCAGGTCTGCCATGAGGGCAAGCCCCAGATGGGGAGCAGCAGTGGGTGGCAGATGGATGGGGGGAGCCCCTCAGGTCTCAGTCTCACCTGACGGAGCGGATGACCGTCTTCACAGCGGGCATGACTTCGTCCACTGTGAGCTCACACTGGTAGCTCTTCTCCTCTGCCACATCTTCCGAGGGGCCCTCTGGAAAGTCAGGGGGCCCAGGTGGTAGTGGCAGAAAGAACTACTCCCGCCTCCACCACCACGTGCCTAATGACCCTTAAAGGTCCCAACAGGGAGACAGAGGCCCGGAAATGTCCCAGAACCTTTCTGGGGGCACAAGGCAGACCAGGCTCCAGCCTCCCTTGCTGCCCTACTCAGAGCAGAAATCTCACTTGTTGCATGCCCATCTCCCTATGCTGAGTCAGAGTAAACACCCGCCTGCTGGCCCGGTGTGGGAGCTGTTTTAGGGCACATCTGCTGTGGCCCGGGGCAAATTGCACAGAGCCCTGGAGAAAGCCCCACTAGTCCCACCATGCAGAACAGTGAGTTTCAGAGAAAAGGAGCTTGCAGCCTCTGCACATAATCATACACAGTCTTATCCTTCAGCCAAGAGGGAAGAAAGCTCAAGGGGCCAGTTTCCATGCCTAGCTCTGCTACTGGGGAAATCCCTAAATCAAATCGTTCTCCCTCCGGATAAGAGAAACTGCTTTTCCAAGGCTGGTGCACTGCACAGAGAAGTGATCCTCTTCTGGCCCATAGGGGCAGGAGGTGGGGGGAGGCCAGGCAGCTTCTTGGGCAGAGAAGAGGAGGCCCCAGGCTCCAGCCATGCCCAGGCTCCCATGGGTCAGCACCTCCCAAAGACTGGTTTATGGGGTTCTATAACTTTCTAGGAAAGGGCTCACTGAGTTGTCAGCCAGCAGCACCTTAGAGACTGACACAACACAGACAGAGGCAGCTTAGCTGGGTCGCCTCCCTCCAGGGCCAAAGAGGCTTCCCGTCCCCATCCTCCATCTTTGTCTACCAAACCCATCCTTGTCTACCAACAATCCAGGGGTCTGAAGCATGTCAAAGCTGGGGGAACTCTTCCAGGAGACTTGGTCCAAACCTCTCACTTTCCAGAAGAGACACCAAGGCACAGAAAGGGGCAATACCTTGCCTAAATCACAGCGCAAGTTAGGAGCAGAGCTAGAACTCAAAAAGTGACCTCTCTGACTGGTTAAAAAGTGACACCCGCCTCCCGCCCCAGGTTCACAGCATCATATCCACGGGCGAGGCTAGCTGAAGATGGGTGGGGAGGGGAACGTGGATTATGGGTTGGACAGATCTGGGTGAGGGCAGCAACTCTGCCACTGACTAGCTGAGAAATCTCAGTCTCCATGTCTGCGAAATGGGTATAAAAACAGAACCTACTTCCCAGGGTAGTTGGGAGAAGTAAACTAGATAATCCAGTGCAGGGCAGTACACAGTTGGGGCTCAGCAAGTACAGACTCCTGCTCCGTCCAAAGCACATTTGTAATTCAGCTAGCTGTTGTTGAGCACTTACTAGATGTTCCAAAAACTCTTCTGTTCACCTTCTGTGGATAATCTCTTTTAATCCTCACAACAATCTTATGAAGCAAGTACTACTACTGTCCCCATTTACAGGTGGGGAGAAATGAGGCCCAGGGAGATGTGCCAAGACAAATGGCAAAGCCAGGATTCAAACCTACACAGCCTGGCTCCAAAGCCTGTGCCCTTAACCACTAGCAAGTGCCACCCTCTGTATGCTCATTTGATTCTCAAACAGTCTGGAGCCCAGCAAAGCAGATATCATGGTACCCATTTTACAGACTAAAAGATGGGCACCCAAAGATGGTCAATCGGTTGCATAGTTGGGACTAGAACCAAGTCACTCCACCCACCAACCTGGACTCTGCCCACACTGCTACCCTCAGCAGGCCCTAGGACCCAGGCCCTAGGGGCTCACCCTCAGCAGAAGCTCGGGGTTTGAGTCTCAGAGAGGCCCGGAAGCGAGTGCGGTCATTGAAGCTCCAGCTCTTCTGCACTTTGGTGGGGCTGGTGGCCTCACCCACCTGCTCGCTGCTCGGGGAGGTGGCCATTGGTGGCGGTGCCAGGTGCTGCTTGGAGGGGCCCGTCCGCCGCTGGGAACTGCCCATGCGAATGCGGTCTTTGATGCCCATCCGGCTGCTGGCAGGGCAGGTCGGGTGGGGGAGAGAGGCAAGTTAGCTGGAGCCGGGGTGGGCATGAGGGGGTACACAGATGGCTTAGGAATTGAGGGTGGCTATTGGGTCTTGGTTCTCTACCATGTGTAACTTCCTGGGATGGGATAAGGGTGTGGTAGGGAGGGCCTGATTCCTACAAGAAGCTGATCTAGGGTCAGTCTGGGCAATTCCTCTCCCACCTCACCTCCCACCCCTCATTGCCCAGACAGATAAGGAGTGCACAGGAGACAGATGTCAGAATGGAAGGAGTGAGTGAAACCCCAGAAAGGAGCCAAAGACAGACAGGAGGACTGGGGAGCTGGCCTGGCCCGGGTAGGTGGGTGGATGGAGGTGGTACCCAGTCTGGGCACAGACAGGCTGCTGAGGGATAGAAAAGCTCACCTGGCCAGCTGTACACAGGGGCAGGCCATGAGGAGTTGAGGAAGGGTGTGTATGTGTGTTTGTACGCACACATGTAACTGTAGGTACACAGGTACTAGTGAGCACACATATGTTGACATGTGTGTATGTGTGTATGTGTGTCAATTTATATTTTCCTCCTTTCCCCACTGCTGGAGCTATCTGACCCCACACTGGTCAGGTCAGGGCTTTAGGACCTGATTGATACAGCAGCACAGGTAGTGCACTGCAAAATTCCAAAGGTCTCCATCACACAGACGTCAGTATACATAGTGCCCTTGGAGATATACTGGCCTGCTGAGGGGCCTTGGCCCTGTGGGTTTAGCCCCTGGACCCACATGTATGCTCAGGACATGCCCTGTGCCCACCCTCCCAGTGAGGGTCTCTAACCTGTTTTGCGGTCTCCCCTGCCTGAACTCAGCTCACCTGGACTGACATCCTGCCCATGTGACCACAGCATCTCCCTGCACAGCCCCACACCCCACACACTGCCTTCTGAGCCTCAGTGAACAGCACTTACACATCTGTGCTCATGTGAGCACACAAGTGTATGTCTACGTGTGCTCAGACTTCCCTTTCCACACCCCGCTCCCCACCCCGCATCCCTCAAACCTTGGAGGAAGACAGGTATGAGGGGAGGCCTCAAGTTCCCCAGGACAAACTCTTGTTAACCGATACCTGGTAGAGTAACCCTGTGTCCAAGAGGGTCAAGGACCATGTTATCACTGGAGTAGGACCTATGCAAACGTCCGCCATCTCATGCCCTGTGGGTGTCACTGCTGCCTCCCTGCTGTGGCTTGCCACTTGAAGGGCCCCCTGCAGGCAAGTTCAGGGCCCTTCCACCCCAAATGTCTGGGGCCCTGGCTCAGAAGAGCACCAGCCAGTCTCAGAGGCGGCCTGAGGTGGAGCAGGAATTGGAGGAGAAGACTATGTCACCTACTCTCAGAGACTTTCAGATCAAGGGTGGAACAGAGGACAGATTCTGGTTTCAGGGCTGGGTGGGAGCCAGGGTCCCCCATGCCCTGGGCATGGGGTATAGGGTATAGAGCCAAGGTACTGAAGTATGGAAGATCTCGAAACCAGGGGCACCTTCGGGAAGGCAGCCAGGATGTGGGGCCATCCTTATAGGTAGGGGCCTCTGCCCAGAGGGGAGAGGTTATAGGTCAAGGATTGGAGCCCTGAAATCAGAAGGGCAGGGCAGGGGTGGCTGCTGCAATCTAGCATGCTGTTTGCTGGCCCAGTATCCCCTCAACACATCCCAAAGATTCCAACCAAAGTTTGAGGTTGGCTCTCCCAAACTTCCCTCTGCGGAGCCATTCCTTTGAGCTCTCCTCATGCTGGCAAGCACCCCGACACCCGCCCGGTGCGTGCAACCCCTCTGTCCTTCACTCCTCCAAAAGGGAGAGAAAGAGAGGGAGGCAGACAAGGCCCTGACATTCAGCCAAGGGCCTAGAACTCCAGATCTTGCGCCCGGCACATCACTCCAATGGTATTCTGGGGTAAGAGGGTGACCTCCCTGTCACCAGAAGTATGCGAGCAAGACTGAGCCTGCACTCAGCAGGATTTATGGAGGAACGGGTCTGGGGGCTTGTACTAGAGGCCTTGAAAGGTCCCTTTCCAGCTCTGATTCTGTGATGGTTGAAGGAGCTTCTGGCCAGGGTTTTGGGTTCTGTAACTTTCCAGCCAGCCAGAGGCCTGTGCTCCTCTTCAATGTAAGAAGGCACTGTTTTCCCAGGGGTGGCCCTCGTTTCAGCTCCTTGGGCAGGGCCCAGAAAATGGCTCACATCAGCCTCTCTGGTGCCGAAAAGCTCAAAGAAAATGGAAAGAAACCTGGCACATGGTAGACATCGAAAGAGCACCTTCCCTTCCCAGGCTCCTTCAAACATGCAAGGTCCTGTCCAACTGCCTCAGCTGCTCGCTCAGCCACTTCGCATGGTGGGTTCCATATTTTCCATCCCAATTTTATAGATGTGAAGGGAGTTGAAATGACTTGCCCAAGGTCACAGAGCTCCTGTGGATGGAGCAAGGGCTGGAGCAAGCAATCAGGATAGGGTCTATGGGAGTAGTTCTTAACGGAGGGTGGAGTGATTTTGCTCACTAGCAGACATTTGGCAATATCTGGAGACATTTTTGGTTACCCTGGGGAATGCTCCTGGCATCTAGTGGGTTGAGACTAGGGATGCTACTAAACATCCTACATTGCATGTGACAGCTCCCAACATCAAAGAATTATCTGACCCAAAATGTCAACAGTGCTGAAGTCGAGAAACTCTGATCTAAGGGGTCTGTCGGTGCCTGGGAGATGGATGGTGTGTGCTTGACGGCGGCTGTCCTGTGGGTGAGGGCAAGCTCTGGGCACAGGCTGCCCTCTGACTGCCTTGCTGGACCCAACCCCTATACTCACTTCCACAGGGAATTTCTTTAAGTACCCACCATCTGCCTACCAAAGGCCAAGGTCATGGGGGGAAGAGAGGCCACCTACCTCTTCTGGTGCTGCATACAGCCCCTCTCTTCAGGACTGTGGAAACAGCCTCATCATTGGCCCCTCTGCCCTGGCCTTGCCATTCCTACCCACCACGCCCACACAGCCAAAGCCATCTTGCAAAGGGGCAAATCTGACCGGGAGACTCCTCAGTTTAACCCTTCATTCAGTGTATTCCCATTTCCTAGACGGGGTTTCCAAGCTTTTTTTTAAAGAGCTATCTTAACTGCTGGACATGCCAGACCAAATGAGGCCAACGTTACACAGCATTTCTTATGAGCAGGCACAGTTTGAATGGAAGCAGCTTCTATTATCACCCACATTTTACATGTGAGGAAACAGGCACAAAAGCCTTATGCCCAAGGTCCCCTAACTAGTGAACCAGGTTCAGATCCAGAACCAACATTTCTAAGAAACACTGCCTCTGGGTAGTGCAGCCAAGACTTCTGTCACTCGTCTCCTACTCATGGGTCCCCCAATCCACAAGGCTCCAGAGGCACTTTGGGGAAACCCAGGATTCCATGAGCCCAAGCTGCTGGGCAGCACCAACAGAATGAGGCTCACGCTGGGCTTTTGAGTTCTTCAGGAGCCAGCTCCGCCCCCAAGCTCAGCTCCTGACCTCCCGCTCAGATCTGGCCATGCGGGATGCCTAGCCCTTTGTCATTGCTGTGCTCTCTCTCAGCTCCACACCTTGCCACTTCTTTGGTCTAGAATGCCCTCTCTCACACCCCCTCCTTTGCAGGCCTCCTGGGGTGGGCAGTGCCTGACCTGGCTCCACAGCTCCTCTGCGTCCTCCTGTTATGGCATTCATCACACCAAATAGCAATTACTCTTTGCAACTCTCTGGGCACCATGTTTTATGAATCACTGTGTTCCTAGTGCTGGGCCTGGCATGGGGCAGGTACCAAGGAATGTAGTGGTGATGCAGTTAAAAGAGCCGGGCTCTGGAGTTAGTGAGGGAGGTGCCCATCTCAGCTCCTTCAGACATCTGTCAGGTCCTTAGGTGGGCAGAGGGGAAGCTAAACTCAAGGCCCAGAAAAAGTCAGAGTGGGAGGGACCCTCAGAGAGCCTCTAGTTCAATCTTCCCCTTCCACAGAGGGGAAACTGAGGTCCAGAGAAGGGAAGCAATTTGGCCAAGATCACAAAACAGATCAGTGGCAGAGCCAGAACTCATCCTGAGGCTCCTGTAAGTGTTTTTCTGGAAGACTAGGCACCAGGCCCATGCCCCCAGACTTAGCAGAGGCATCCACAGGAAGGCGAGGAGCTCAAAGGGGCCTCAAGGCAGATGGCAGGCGGCAGGCACATGCACCTTGTCCTAGGCCCATCCTGTCCCCCTCTCCAGCCCCTGAACTGGGTGGGGCAAGGAGGAGTGGGGACAGGAGGAGCAGGTAAGGGGGTACCTCGGTCTCCAGCTGGCGTGGATCCGAAAGAAACTCCGTTTACTACTAAACATCTGGCTGGAAAGTTGAGAACAAGACACAAACAGGTTAGTGGGAAGGAGACGGTGGGCAGAGAATGGGGAGCTGCCAAGATGGGGCCACCTTCCTGTTGCTGGTGGGAGAGAAGCCCCATCACCACCCAAATCATCCTCCAGCCACATTCCCAGATTGCAGAGGTTCTCAAGCTTTGCATGAGGATCTCCTGGGAGGAAGGTTAAATATGCAGAATTCTGTGCCTCTTCTCCAGAGATTCTCCTTCTGGGGGGTTGGGGGTGAGGTCCAGCTATCTGCATTTTCAACAAATACCCCACAGGAGGTTAATGCAAGAGATTAGTAGACCATGCTTTGAGAAACACTGCTTTAGCACTTCGTTGCAAAACGCCAGAGAGAGGAGGCTCTGGCTCTGACAATGCCATCCCCCAGGAAGTCCTGCTCCTTGTAGTCCTGGGAATGTGCTCAGCCTGGATCTATCCACAAGCACCACCGAGGCTGTGAGAACAAAGTGTGTATATGTGTATGTGTGTGGGGTCCCATCCATAGGGCTCAGACAGCCAAGATTAAGGATATGGACATTTGTTCTAAGCCCAGTTCCTGATCTCCTGGAAGTCACATCTCAGCCCCCTGGGGTCCCTCAGTAGAAGGGACACTCCACCACCACCTAGCCATGCAGATACTCTAGGGCAGACAAGACATAAGGTTGAGAGCTAACGATGGCCAAGCACTCAGCAATAATCTGTTCCTAAGCCTTGGGGGGCCCAGAGACCCAGAGCAGCTGTGAGAGGTGGTACGGGTGCTGGGCTCCAAGCTAATCTCCACTCCCAGAGCCTTCCTATTCAGGAAAGGTGAGACCAGAGCAAACTGGGAGCTACAGAGCACCCTGGCTCAGCTGGGCAGGGTTACGCAAATGCCAAAACTTTGAGTTTCTGCCTGGAGGACAGGGTTGGATGGGGATGGAAATAATAATGACAGCCTTCAGGCAGTAGCAGAGAATCTGAGTGGGGGCCACACCATGAATGCTCTCCCAGGGATCTCCGAGCCTGGCCTGGCCAGTGTTACTTCCTCCCCTCCAGCCCCTGACCTGGAGGACTCTGCCTCTCCACTCACTTCCTGTGCAGTCCTTGGCCATAAGTGTCCTCACTGAGAACCAGGAAAGAATGCTGCTCCAAGCATCCTTTGCACCAAAACCACCCTGTTCCCCAGGCTTTTCAGCCCAGAAACCCAGAAAACCAAGAGCTCCTGATCAGCTTAAACATTGCTGATGTTTTGCCAAGGACCCAGAGGCTGGAAGTGACTTGATGACTTTCTCAAGGACAAAAAGCCTCAAGTGGCAGAGGCAAGCTTTCACTGCACCTCCTCCTCCTGACCACTGAGTGGCTCACCTCTTCTCCTCTCCCTTGTTCTGGACCAGGGGCTTAGCATCACACCTGAGGCCCGAGGCCCAAATGTCCAGCTGGCTGATGCAGGGATGATGTGTGAAGATGAGACAAAACAAAATGGGTACAGGACGGGAGAAATGGGGGGGTGGGGGGTTGAATCTCTGACCCCAAAGCTACACCTCCACAGGAGCAGCCACTTTCCCATACTGTTAGGGGCCCTCCCTTATCCAAATAAGCCTGAAATTCCACTATTATGAACATTTATGTGGGGTAAGCATTGTTCTTTCTTTGTTCTTTCAAGATGCGAAAGCTCCAGAAGAGTTAGGTCAAGGGGAAAGAGACTGTTGGGAGCAGCAAAATGTCCTTCAGCAAGGAAGAAAGGCATTGTGGGAAAATCCCAGGAGGATCCTCTGGGATCAGCAAAGCTGTGGACAAGGGTTACACAAGACAAGAGCATTAGTCATTGGTTGCGTTTACGTAGGTCCTACAGCAGTTCTTAGCCACAGAGCTCTCTTTCCAGCTGGCATCTCGTTCCCAAGAGGTGAATTCAGTGTCAAGCCCCTTCTAGAGGAATATGGTGGGGGAGGGGGTCCCTGCCCTCATACCCCAGGATGGTGCCCACAATTACCTGAGCCGTAAGCACCTGTGGCCAGCGGCCTCCTCCTCTCTCCAGCTTCCCAGGAGGGATGGGGGTGCAGGGATGAAAGAGTGAGGGGGATGTGGAAACAGAGAAAGAAAGAGGACAATGGGATGAACGGAGGAGGTGATGGGAAAGGGTGGTGTGGACAAATCCCCACTCTCCCGGGTGACAAAAAGGTGAGTCCGGCCTGGTTTCTCCAGAGAGGCTCTCAGTCTGTACCTGTCAGGCTGTCCGACGACAACTGACCGGGCCTCATGACAAGGCCTGGGAGTCCCCAGAACAGGCCCAGACACCCATATAGTGGCTGGAGGCAGGTCTGAGAGAGGATGAGACAGAGAATGGAAGAAGAGGAGGAGAAGCAAGAGGAGGTGGCAGCCCCAGAGGGCCCCTACCTTTCCCCAGGGCAGAAGGAGGCGCTGCCCGGCCGGTGGCAGGTGGCAACGGGCGGGTAACGGGAGGGTGCTCCATCAGGTACCGGCGCCCGCCGCACCTCCAGGGGCCGTAGGCCCCCATTGCGGGCCCGTTGCACGTGCTCAAACAAGAGGGCCAGCTCTCTGCAGGAGAGGGCGCCATCAGCAGCAGGCAGGGCCCTGGCACCACCCCATCACCTGGTGGGAACTGAGCTCCTGAGCTCATATTTTGCCAGGCCCTGCCCCTCTAAAGGTGCTCAGCAAAGACCCCAGACCAGAAGGCAGAGGTGCAGGGTGGGAGAGACTAGCCTTTCTCCCTCCCTTTCTACAATCAGTTCCTGGGAAATCCTCGGGGATACCAAGGTTGTGTAGGCTGGACACAACTCCAGAGCACCGTCACAGGGGAGTAAGTGGGAGCTCAAATCCAGCTTACTCTGCCCATCAAGCCTGGAGGCCAGCAGCAGCCCTGAAATCCTCGCCCTCCAGATCTGACTCTAGATTTAGGGGGAAACTGAGGCTGAGGAGGGAGACTTGATAGGGTGGCTAGCCCAACTTCTTTCTCCTGCAGCTGTGGGTTCTTGGAGACTAGATTTAAGGCTTAGCTTCTTCCTAATTCTCCAGCCTATTTCCTGTTTCCATAACCCAAGGAATGTGCTCAGCCTGGATCTCCTTTCTGCCTTCCCATCATACAGATGAGGAAACTGAGGTCCAAGGAGCAGGAGGCCCAGTGGACCCAGAATCTCCAAACCAAGCTCTGGATCTCTTACCAGAGGACTCAAAACCACTCTACCCCAAAATCTTCCCTCTCCCTCACACCCATCATATTCCTAACAAACCAACCTCTGTCCCACACCCCAAGGTATGGGACCTTAAGTCTTAGGGCTACTCAAAGAAAGGGCGGCTTCTTCTAATCTAATTTCCCTCCCTGTCTCTGACGTGGGAGCGTGCCTCTGGCCAGGTGGAGAGATGGAGAGGAACCAGTGTGATTCTGGGAGCCCCCCTTCTCAGCCCCTTCTCTCGTGCTCCCCAGGGAAGCCCCTGAGCTGAGAGGGGCAGGGAGGGGGGCAGCCAGGTGTAAGAATGAGTGGGATCACGCAACAGCTGCTCTTGGAGAACTAATGAGACAAAAAAAAGGCACTCGAAGAAGCGCTGAGCACAGCAGCCTGGCCCGCCTTGATGACAGCCTGCCCACAGGACAGAGCCGTGCCGCATGGTCTTCATTCCCACCCGAGGGCCTGGCCAGGCACTTGGCCACATGAACCTCGATGATGCTATTAACAATCCTCTGTGTGGAGCCACCCCCTTTGCAGTCTTACCCAGGCCTGGGCCAGAGGGATAAACCCACTTCTGGGCCAAAGGCTGCTTCCTGGCACAGCCAAAGTAGGTATATATTTATGCAGAGGGGTGCTGTGTGGGCCCTTGTACCAAACTCTGGCACACTTGTTCTTGCCCATCGCAAACTTTCTCCACCCAGATGCAATACACCGACTGGTAAGGGCTAACACTGCCTCCCCTCAGACTGAGGGGAGATGAACTGGCTGCGTTACTGCCCTGAGTGGCATCAACTCTGGGTGAGCATGCACACTCTATGACACAGGGCTGAGTCAGAGGGGTAAGGCTCCACCCCATGCCCTGTGTCCAATGTCCACTGCCTTCCCTGGGCACAGAGAGTAGGAGAGAGGACACTCTGGGCTCTGAGTTAGGTAGAATCTGCAGAGCCAGCCCCAGATGCTCCCTTGGGAACCATCATCCCTTTCCCACCCCCCAGGGCTGAGTCCCAGCCACCCGTCCTCAAGGGGCATTACTGTCAGCCCTCCCTTCCCTCACCTCCCCCCCTGCAGCAGGGCGTACCTGAAGGATGGGAGGATACTGTCGTAGTAGTACCAGGTGGCTGTCAGGTAGGCCCGACTTGTGTCGGTAGAGTACAGGCGCCATGCAGCCTGGGGGGATGTGAGAAAGGAAAGGGAAAGACGAGGCATCAGTGAGGCTTCTCAACCCCCACCAGCCCTCTGTCCCTGAGACAACCTAGGCCTTGGGCCAGCTGAAGATAGGTATGCACAGCCAGAAGCCAGTTCCAATTCCATAGCCACCAGTAGGGCCAGCCAGAGAAATGGTGGCCTAGAGAGAAATTCCTTCCCAAGGTAATGAGCAGATCAGCCTCAGAGCCAGGGGCCTTAGAGTGCAGGAGTTAAGAGCTGGGGTTCTGTCGTCGGGCAGACGTGGGTTTCCAATTCTAGCTGTGCCCCTTACATATGTGGGCAAATTAGGTAAAGCTGCGGAGCTTCAGTTACCTCATCTGCAAAGTGGATGTCATACTACTTAACCTAACTGGTTAGTGTGAGGTTTGAATAGGGTGAATGTATATGAAACGCCAAACATAGTGCCTGGCACATAGTTGGCACTTAATGCCAAGTTCCCTTGTTAAACTCTCCTGTTATTTTCCTTACCACGGCTGATAGATATCTATTCATTGTGTATTTGATCAACACCTCTCCTCCTAGGCTGTAAGCTGTGTCTTGGTCACCAATGTATCCTCTGGCACATGGTAGGTGTTCTGCAAATGTTCAGGGAATGAATGCTGACTGAGTGAATCATTATTATTAATAACAATCCCACCCCATCTTTCCCAGCTGCCTGTCATTGCCCATGCAGTTGAGGAGGGGAGGACAGAGCATCACCTACCAATCCCTCAGCATCCCTAAACTTATAGGGTTTCCTCAGCAGCAGGAGGGAGGAGGAAGGACTGACTGTCTCCCTCCCTCCAGGTAAGGAGAAGAACCAGGGAGGAACTGTGAGTGGGGTGATCAGTGAGAGCAGGGAGGCATGGAAGCTGCTAGGCAAGACAAAGCAGAAGTGCCCCCCCTTCTTTGGGTGCCTCTTGTCCTTAAGGAACTGCCCAATGCTGACTTCACCAGCCAGGCACCCTCCCAGGACAGGAATATTTTTACTTCCTGCTTGCCTAGGCCCCTGGCTTGGGCTGGGGAGCAGCTGCCAGACTGTCTCATTAATTATGGGCACCACAATACCAGCTGTCTCTCAGCATGGACAGTGCCAGCCGCCTGCCCCTACAATGCCCCTTGGAAGGCCAGCTCCCACGGGACAGTGGCCATTGTGCCCCAGAGGACACTGAACGAAATGCTGGGCTGGTGGCTGGAGATAGTAGGGATGGGGAGCAAGGTTCCACCCTGGGGAGGAAAGATAAGGAGGGGTTGAGTCAGACCTGGGGTGAGGGGGTGGTCAGAGGGTGGCATGCTCGGGAGCAGGCCAGTGTGGGCTGTACCAGCATTCCCTGAACTGTTTCCCAAAGGAGTGTCTCTTGCACCCACCCCTGACCAGGGAGAAACCAAGGCTGAGTCACAGAGCCACATAAATCAGAGCCCTTGCCAGCCTATGTCCTGTCAGAATGCCTCAACACAGTGGGGGAAACTGAGGCCACACACTCCTGGTTTTTACCCACCCCTCTGACTACTGATTCTCTCTCTCCTTGGCCGGCTCAACTTTGGCTGCCCAGCCACGAAAATCTGAGGTTCCTTAAAGCCCAGCTCTGGGCCATCTTTTCTTTTCTGTCTTTCCTCTCCCCGCTGGGTGAGCTCATCTGTGCCTAGGGCTTCCTTACTGTCTACATGCAACGGCTCCACACCTTCTCTGCCCTGCCCATCCTTCTCCTCTGAGCAGCACACCTGTACATCCAGATGCCGCCTCCACAGTGCCACACAGGGGCTCAGAAACCCCTCACACTCCACATGCTCCAGCCAAACTCACATTCTTCATCTCCCTAATCTGCTACCGTAATTCCATGGAGCGGGGCCATGGACCATCTATTTGGGCAAGCCAGAAACCTGGAAGTCACCCACCACCTCCTTCTCCTCTCCCTCATGCCTGATGTCACGAATTTTTACCTCCTAAATATGCAGACTCTGCTCATTTCTTTCCATCTCACCTGTTGCAACCCTAGTCCATGTCACCCAGCACCCCGCCTCACCCAGACTGTTGCCACAGTCTCTTAAGTGGTCTTCCCCACATGCCTGGGTCACCCTCCAATCCATTCACCACTTTTCAAAACACAAATCTAATCACAATACCCACTCTCCTACTTGAGAGCTGTCAGTGGTTCCGCGTTGTTCTTAGGGAAAAGTTAAACTCCTCCCTGTGGCCCTAGGTCTGGGCCTGGCACACCTGTCCACCTGGCACGCAAGGGTCAGCATACTGTGTTGACACACCAGTTCGGCTCAGGGGCTTCCTGGACATCTTGTACCTGGATGAGGTTGGCCGCTGGCATCCTCCGCTTCTCAAAGTGCTTCTGCCGGTGCTGCTCCTGCACCTTCAGGGCAAAGCCAGATCCCAGGATGCCCTAAGGGGATAGGCATGGTTGCGGGAATGTGATGGCGGTGGCAGGGAACAAAATAAGGCAATCTCTACTCATCTGAGGTTCCCACCACCACTAATGCAGGATAGGGGCTTAGCAGGCTCTGCCCCCAAGCCCCCTCTGCCCCAGGCTGGGTGATCCTAGGTGGAGGGGAACTCACAGCAGGCAAGGCAAAGAAAGAGATGCCTAGTAAGGCGAAGCCAGCAGCCAGGACCCTGCCCAGCCACGTGTGAGGCGTCTTGTCACCATAGCCGATGGTCGTCAGTGTAATCTGGGGACATAAATGGGTTACTCACAGGGCTGGTCACAGGGGCCACCCACAGGAGCCTGTTGGGGGCACAGGCAAATGGAAGCCTGATCATGAAGGAAGAGGCCCCCATGGTTGCCCACAAGGGGCTGGTCACAAGAACCTGTCACAGGGACTAGTTAGAGGCATAGACATATCCCCTCTCCCATGCCCTGCTGGTCAGGGGGAACGGATGCAGGTCAGAGGGCTTGAGATGGGGGTCTAGATAGCACAAGCCAGTCCACTAGGGCAAATTGGGGGTCTACCATACAGGCTGGTCATAGGGGTCCCAGCCCTAGCCGAGACAGGCCCACTCAACCCTGGACAGGCCCACTCAACCCTGAATAGGTCACAATGGTCAGGGGGCAGTCCTAGGAGAAGGGAGGCCCTGTGTAGACCCTTACGCACCGTTCCCCACCAGAGCGAGTCGGCGTAGGAGGAGAAGTCAGAGTTGGCGTCTTTCTCGGCCAGATAGACCAGGAAGGAGGCGAAGATGAGCACCAGGAACCCAATGTACCAGGCGGTGATCAGCTCCTGCGGGGGCAGCAACGGGTGAGACCACAGGGAGGACTCAGGCGGAAGGGCGTGAGGAAGTAAGGAACGCTGTGCCCAGCTGGGAGAGGTGGGGAGGTAACAGGCTCCCAGAATTGCCTATGGGAGGTGTTCTGGAAGGGGATAAAAATACCCCATACCTCGGAGTTCCTCGGCGGTGGCTCCGCCAGCCTTTCTTTCTCAGCTCCTCCCTTCAAGGAGACCCTGCCCCGTCTTCCCTAAATGGTCAGGCCTTCTCAAGACCGCAGGGCACGCCCCCGGCCCTGCCCTCCACCGTCCAGACACTACGCTCAGGCCTCCCTCCTCCCGCACCCTCCCTCACACCACTCCCTCCGCGCAAGCCTATTTTGTCCCGACCCCCAAACCCCACTTTCAGGCTTTGATCTGGCCTCATATCTAGCCCCGCCCACATTCCACCCTCAGACACGCCTCTGACCCCCACTTTGCTGCGCATGTAGACCCCCAAACCTAAAAGCTTCGAAGTGACACCCTCAAGCCCTAGCCCTCAGGCCCCGCCTCCTGGCCTGGTCCTGACTCGTAGGCCCCGCCCCGGCCCAGCTTCTGCCCGCACCTTGTCCTGCCCCTTAGAGACCTGGACCAACCATCCCAGGCCCTGCCTCCGCCCCGCCTCCATCTCCCGGCTCCACTGTGGCCTTGCCCTCCCTGCTCGGGTCGAACCTGGCCCCGTCCAGGTACGCCCCCCAGCCGGCCTCACCTTGCTGTGCGCGTAAACCACCGAGCCCAGCAGCTTCCAGGTGCCGCCGCGGCGGTCCATGCGCACCATGCGCAGGATCTGCAGGAAGCGCATGCTGCGCAACGCAGACGTGGCAAAGATGTTGCCCTGCGTGCCCGCAGCGATGACAGCCACCGAGGCCACGAACACGATGAAGTCTGAAGGGGTGGAGATGGCGAGGTCACAGCCAGCGCCAGGGAACCAACCCACCCCACGTCAGGAACCTGAGGTCGGGGATTCCTGGGATCGTGGGGCTGTAGTGGGAATTGGTCCGTTGAGTCTGTGTCAGAAGCCAGGGTCTGGGTCAGGGTTGGGGTCAAGGGTCAGGCGTGGGAATCAGGCCTTATTACCGATGACACAGAAGGGTTTTCTGGCAAAGCGGAAGCGGCCCTGCCATCCTCGGTAGCGGCAGCAGCATCCAGCAGACCAGACACGAATGATGTACTCCAGGCCAAACACCACGATCATCACAAACTCCTGTGGGGCCAGAGGCCTGAGTTCTCCCCATTCTCTAGTACCGAGGCCCAGGTCACACAGCCCAGAAACAGCCCAGAGTCCCTGGGTTAGAGGTACTAGGATTTCCTCAGACCACCTCTCCTGGATGAACCCGGATAAACCTGAGGATTCTGGAAGGCAAGTGACCCCTTCCAAAGAGACTGAAAGCCCAAGTCTGCCCTCCCTTCCTGTCCCCATGAGCTGTTTAGGTTTCTCTCCTCACCCCACCCACCCCCTCCCAGTCATTCCAGACTCTCTAACCCTGACCGAGTGACATAAAGAGTGACTGTCAACTGTCCCCCTCCAAGATGCTTCTGTTTAGGGAGGAAAAAACAACAAACATCTCACTAAGGGCAGAATTAGCAGTCTGGGTCCTGAGAATGAGTGGGACCTACTCACTGTCTCTCTGGGCCCATCATAAGCCCCCGCATAGAGGCGGGCGGTCCCCTGACACCTGCTATAAAGCAGGGGATGAAGCCCAGAGAGGGGCAGCCACCAGCTCAAGAAACACAGCACAGAAAGCCACTTTCTGAGCCATGGTATGAGAAGTCTCTCTCCAGTTTCACTCTGATTTCTGAGATGCTACTTCACACAGCCTCCCTAAGACAGGGACTCCAGCTCTCACCAAGATGAGGAGACACTCGTTGGCAAGTTCCTGGTGCTCCTGGATAGTGGAAAGCACAGACAGCACCAGGCAGCTGAACACCAGCAAAAATCTGCAATTGAAGCATGGAGAGAAGGGTTAGACTGGATGGACAGGACAGCTGAGGAGACCGAACAGGTGGCTGTAGAGTCAGAGGAGGAGGGAAGCCTTTGAGAAGAATTATCTGGAAAGCAGATAAATGAATCAGAGTTTCCTGGAGTTGTGCCTCTGTGCTGGATGCCAAAGGAGGAAGTCCCCAAGCTGTAGGCAACTGAGCTCAGAGACACCTTTCAGCCCTCTCAACTGCCCTTGATGGAGGCTGTAGCTCAGAGAAGTGGTCACTCAGCTGTGAGTGGTAGGCCAGTCTGGGCTAGCAGTGGGAACACACTGGCCCAGGTTCCCACAATCAGGCGAAACGTCCAGGCTCAGCTACTCATGAGTGGTGGCCTCAGTCCCTGCCTTAGTTTTAAGATAGTCTTGAGAGAAGTGCCCCAGAGGTCAGCCAGGGAGTCAGGGAAGGTGAGCAGCTGAGGGAGGTGCCCCCTTCCCCAACTCCTCCACCACCTCCCTCAACCCCAACTGCACACATGTGAAAACTGAGGCCCAGAGAGGGAAAGGCATTGCCCAAGGCCACCCAGTATGTCCAGGACAGGGGAGATTAGAGCTAGAGTTCCTAACTTCCCAGTGGATGGGCAGAGGGGAAAGGGCACGAGGAGAGAAGCTGGTGGCCTCAGGAATACGACGTGAGGGAAGCAGGATGAGAGGTACAGTTGCAGGTGCAGCAACTGGACTCCCGGAAAGGCTCCTCTTTGGTACGGGGGTGTGCTAGACATGCACGTGCCCTGAAAGAGATGCCTGAGGGAATGGACTTCTCTGGAAACACGTCCCTTAGGACTGACCTATAGCCTTCCCCAAATGTCCCCAGAGTCTCCACACCTGGGACTGCTGACTCCACATTCTGTCTAAAACACCTCATCACTGTAGCCTGCTAAGACTCTGTTCACCCTTTCCCCACACAACACTCCCTGCTCTGAGGAGCCCTCAAGGATGCTCCCTACCCTACTGTCCCCTCCCAATGCTGGCCTCCCTGTATGTGTCCCAAGTAGCTTTCTATACAGCTTTATTTGTGTTCATGTTTTGTGGTGGCAGGGGCTTGGATTGGGAATCAGAGAGACCTGGGTTCAAATACCAGTCCTGTTGTGTGTGTGGCCCTGGGAAAGTCACCTATCTTCTCTGAGCCAGTCTCCTCGTCTGTAAAGCAGGGGCTGACAAGAAGAAAGACATGGAAAGGGCATGGCTCCACCCCGGCCCGCTTACACCTCCTTGGAGAGTGGCACCCGGCCTGCTTGGAGGGCAGGTATAGAACTGCATCCCAGTACCTGCCCCTGGGCAACAGAAGTACGTGGCAGATGTCAGTAAAGGGTTTTGAATGAATGAGGGAGGAGGAGGCCTCCCTGGCCAGTTCCAGGCAAGAGCGAAGACCTAAGGCACCAGGAGAGAGCACCAGCTCCTCCTGTTCAATAATTAACTACAGAAAACGCAGTGGCCACATCCACTGAGAATGGGGACTGCCACTGACACAGGGCTCCGGGGCATAAGGGCCCTCCCTGAAGTCATCTCACCTAGCCCCATCCTCTGGGAAGGGCTGCAGCCAAATCTTGATGGGCCTTCACTCCAATCCTAAACAGAAATCCTTCAGTCTCATTGCTCAGCTGACCTCAGATCCTCGGGTAAGTGGGCCACATTAGGCGGGCTGCCCACTGGGTGTTTCAAAAGTTTTTTTCTGAACACTTTTCTTCCCATGCCAATAGTTACACGTCGATAAATGTCTGTTTCACATAGGTTAAGTGAAAAAAGCAGATTATAAAATCTTAAGGGCAGTGTGATTCCAATTTTTTAAAATGTAGATTTTTTTTTTTTATATACTGCATACCAAGAGCCAGCAAGACTTATTGCTGGATGACAAAGTTAAGACTGCTTTGGCTTTTGTTTTGTTTTTTGCTTTTCTGCATTTCCTAATATTTTTCAGAATAAACATGGGTAATAACAAACTAATTTTAAACTAAATTTAAAAACGCATTTCCTTAAAAATGCAAACAGAGGAGAGAAAAAACACTTTTAATCCTGTCCCCACCCCTTTATCACAATAGCTTTTGCCATTTAGCAGGTGCGATGGTGTGGCAGCTTCTTCCCGGAGTCCAGCTCACATGTCCAACTGCCCACTCAACATCTCTCCTTGGGGGTCTACTGGCCTCTCAAACCAAATATGTCCAAAAACAAACTCAATTTGCCCTCCAATCTTGCTCCTTTCCATTCTCCCCATCTCAGTAATGGCACCAGCTTCCACCCAGGGACTTGGGCCAAATATCTAAGGGTTACTTACCCTTGACTGTCCTTTCCCTCGGCCTCTACATCCCATCCTTTAGAAATTTCTATTGGAACTACCTTCAGAATATATCCCTGAAGAGACCACAGCTCATCAGCCTGACTAAGCCACCACCTTCTCCCCGCCGACTGGTCTCCCTGCCTCCACTCTGGCCCCACCGTAACCCACTCTATTCAAAGCAGCCAGAGCGATCCTCCTACAATGCATAGCCAGAAACCATCGCTCTCCTCAAAACTCTCTACTGACTTCCCATCACATTTAGAGGGCAAAAGTCCAAAAGTCCACCAAGGAAGGCCCTGTGAGATCTGGCCCCCTGCCCCACCTCTTGAACTTGATCTCCCTCCGGCCCCCCATCACTGGGCTCCAGCATTCTGACGTTCTTGCCATTCCTGAAACATACCAAAATGTATTTCTACCTCCACGCTTTGCACTTACTTCACTGTTTTCTCTGCCTATTTATTGCTTCCTTGCTCATCCAGCTCTCTGTTCAAACATCATTTCCTGGGAGAAGCTTTCCCCAACCACCCCTTCTCCAAAATGATGGCCCCATCTCCACTCTTTCTCTCCTTACCCTGCTTTATTTATTTTTTTATAGCGCTGTCTAAAAACAGCAATGAATAGTAGAAATTCATATTAAACAAACATTGAGATACCATGTCACCAAAGCCCCCGGTCTGTACCAGTAAGACTCCCAAAGCTCTTAGCACATCCATCCCTGACCTGTTGGTCTCCCCAGCATCCTTCCTGAAAAGGGAAGAGAGAAGGCAGGTCTCCAACTCTGACCAGTTCCATTTAGTAGATGCTGTTTAAAAAGCCCCTGAACTTCACCTCCCCTTGATGCTCTGGCTGGGAGTTTCCTCACCCTAGATACTCAATATAGCTGAACAGACATACTTAGTCTGATAGAGAACATCTTGTGTTCCAGATACCTGAATAATCGTCCCCGTATTTCAGATGAGGAAATGGGGCCTAGAGAGGGACACACTTGCTCAGGATCACACAGTGAATTAAGTGACAGAGCTGGGGCTGGAAGCCCAGCATAGGTTGACCCCCCAGCTGCCTTGGCCTTCCCCAGGGGTCCTCACACAGATACCTGTTCTTGAGAAAGCAGATGTCTGGAGCTGAGGGAGGGAGGAGACAGTGAGAAGGAGCCCGGAGCTGGGGTCTGATTGTGTATTCCAGAGCCAGAATGTGACTTCATTCATGCAACAAATAAAGACTATGGATTGCCTCTGGCCCCCGCTGGGGCCTCAGTTTCTCCATCTATATAAGTACAGATGGTACACAAGAGCTGGCTGGCTTGGGGCTCTATAAACACCCCAGTAGAGAAGCCAGACTGGCAGCCACTTTCTGGAGCATCTTGACCCATCATGTCTGGCTGCAGTTTGGGGCCCGTGCCCAGCCCAGGAGACAGAGCTGGGACAGGTGGGCGATGGCTGGCTGGCTCTTCCTGGCTGGGGGTTATTGTGAGACTTATCACAACTCTTCCTCCCCACTCCCCTGCCATTCTGTGACCATTTCACTCATTCAGGAGGGCAGCAAGGAATAGGTGAATGGCTTGCTTAGAACCGTGGTTCTCAAACTATAGTGGGCATCAGAATCACCTGGAGGGCTTATTAAAATACTGATTTCTGGGACCCACTCCTGGATTGTCTGGTTCAGTAAGTATGAAGTGGGGCATGAGAATTTGCATTTCTACAAAGTTCCCCAGTGACACTAATGTTGCTCCTCTGGAGACCACTGAGAATCACTGGCTTAGCTAATGCGAGAGGCTATTAGCTGCCTCAAGGCTTTTTAAACAACTGCAATCATTGCCTTCTCTGCCCTACACCCCACCTATCTCCCACAGCCTAGCTCTAATCACTGCCCAGAAGCAGCCACAGACCTGGGGAAGCAGGTCTTGTGCCAATGTTGGCTTTATCCCTGATTTGCTCTGTGACTCCATATCTGCCCCTGCTGGCCAAGGGTTTCTGTTGGCCAGGCACTGTGCCAAGCCCTCTATATGCATATCAGTCCTCACGACAACCCCATGAGAGCTAGCCCGTAATCACCCAAGGCTGACCAATGAGGAAATGGAGGCTCAGAAAGGTGTATGATGAGGGCTGCACAAGTCTGTGAATATCCTGAAAACCACTGAATTGTACACTTTAAAAATGAGGCGGTTTATGGTGTGTGAATTATATCTCCTTAAAGCTATTATTTAAAAGGAAAAAAGGCTAGGAAGAAAGCAATTTTAAAAGGAAGAAAGGCATACAGGATTGTCTAAAGTCATAAGGCTGGGACCTGAACCCAAGTCCACCTGGACCAACGTGCCGTACTACCTCTCTGAGCCTCAGTTTCCCTATCTGCAACATGAGGTGGGGGATGTCAGCCTTATGACTCTCCAGCAGTGGGGTAGAAGGGAGAGGGTCAGCCATGAGCTCACTTCCAGATTCTCTGGGATGTTCCTAGAGAGACAGATGCTTGGAGGCTGGAGAGATGGGGTTCCGGGCGAGTGGGAGTTGTCACACACAGAAAAAAATAGGTTATTGCCCAACCACTCTGAGCCATATTCACTTAAGAAACATTAATTGCTATCTACACTCAGCCAGGTTTATTGTAAAGTCAGAAATGAATAATCTGGGTCCCCAAGAAATTAACAAGTATAACACAGCAATGACATGATGGACAAGGTAATGACAGTGTGCCCAGGGAGTTGAGGGGAGCCCCAAGACAGCTTTAGCAGAGACAAAATGGGGGTAATCAATGAAGACTTGTTGGAGGAGGTGATGCGGACAGGGGTGGGGGTGCCCCAAGCAGAGAAAGCAGGATGTGCAAGCAACAGAGACATGGGAACCTGCAGACGGCACAGGTGGGCAGCAGCTCTGGATCGTGGGGGCCCAAAGTAAAGGGTTGGTGAAGAAACCAGACGGGGCCAGATCCAGGGGCTTCAAACGGCACCCTCGGGCATAACGAACATTATCCTAAAAGCAATGGGGAGCCACTGAAGAGTTTTAAGAGAGGGAACGACATGGTCTGATTTGTGTTTTAGGACCACCGTTCAGGCAGTGCGAAGGGTGAATTAGAGGAGGCGAGACTGATGAGGAAAAGCAAGTAAAAGGCTTCACGATAATTCAAATTACAAAGATGCTAGTGGCCGCACTAAAGAGAAGTGGATGGTCTGGGTAAAGTTTCGGGAAGTAGGACTTGGTGATTAATTGGAAATGGGAACAAGGAGGGAGAATGACTCATATTTCTGGTGTGGGCATTGGACGGATGAAGGTGCCATGAGTGAGCTGTGATGGGAGACCCCAGTGAAGAAGCAAGGGTGGAGAGCGGTAAGTTCCATTTTGGACATGCTGAGATGGAGAGGGCTACGGGACACTGGGCAAACACTCAGTAGGTATGAAGAGAGAGACCTGAGCCAGAAATGCAGATCTGGAGGACATCAGGGTAGAGGTGGTGAATGAGGTCGTGGGAGCCGCTGAGACAATCCGGAGAGCATGTGCGAAATTTTAGAGGACCCAATTGAACCCCAGCGGGGAGAGATGCTCCATCCAGATTGGGAAGGAGCAGCCAGAGAGATGGGAAGGAAACCAGAAGAGAGAGGTGCCAGGCCACACAAAGGAAGTGTTTCAAGAAGGAGAGAGTGGACAACAGTGTCAAATACTGCCAAGAGGTCAAGCGAGATGAGTCCTGAAAAATATTCACTGGATTTGATGACAAGTTGGTCACTGGGTACCCTGGCCAGAGCAGCCTCAGATGGAGAGAAGGGCCAGAGCTGGCCCAGATGGGGTGAGAAAGGGAGAGAGGTAGTAAGAAAGTAGAGACAGTGAGTGTAGGTATAACTATTTCAGGAAGTTTGACGCAAAGAGGCTGAGATCAGTAGCTAGAGAAGGATACAGAGGACGGAAATTTTTGTGTTTTTTTTTTTTTTTTTTAAGATAAGAGGAGAGTGGAAAGAGGAGAGAAGGAGAAGTTGAAGATGTGGGAGAGAGAGGGACTGTTCGATGGATGAAGACCCCAGGGCATCAGGGAGGCTGGGATCCAGAGCAGGGGAAGAGCTGGTGCTGAGCAGAAAGGAAGCTGGCCAGCTTCCATGGTGACAGGAGGGATGAGGGAGAGACTAGGTGGGAGAGGAGGGTGGGGGACAACAAGGAAGCCCAGAGGGCCCCACAGGGGTTTGACTTCCTCTGTGAAGAGGAGGCCAGCTCTACTTCTCAGAGGTGGAGAACAGGGTGGGCAGGGGTCTGAAGAGATCAAGGAAGTTTGAAGCAGCTGAAGTGATGGACTGGAAAGGGAACTGACCAGGCCATGGAAAGGGGTCTACTGGGAACACAGGACCATTATCCCCAATAATGAGAATGGGACAAAAGATCCAGCACATCACAGGTGCTCCATATACACATTTTGGTTTTGTTTGCTTTGGGGTTTTTTGTTTTTGTTTTTAGGCATTGATGATCCTGAGGCAGGAAGTAGCCTGTGTGGGTAAGGGGACACACCTCCCCCAAACAGGCAAATCTGCAAAGTAAATGCAGATCCAGGCTTTGCCCCGTCTTCCTGGGCCTCCTTCCTTCCTTCCCGCTCTCCAGTGTCCCTCCTCCCAGACAGTCCTGCCAGTGTCTGCCACCTGCCTGGCCACCAGCTGGCTCCCTCATTTCTATATCTGGCCTTGGGAGTATGTGACTCCTTCCTCATCCCCAGACTAGGACCCCAAAGGCAAGATTCTGTCTTGAGGACAGATGAGGCTAGTCTGTCCCCATTCAGCCAAGGTTCCTGGAGGGCAGAGGCCATGACCCTCACCACCTTCCAGTGGAAAAGGGCTTCTTAAGCCCCAAACCAGAGCTGATACTGCAGAAGAGACTTCAGCTATACCTGAGAGGCACTTCCTGATGGGGTGAGGGTGCTGCAGTGTGGCCTGGAGGGCCCCGGGATCCTCTGGGAAGAACAAGCTCTTACTTCCTCTTGCAAGAGAATAAAGGGGAGGGGCAGTCAGCCAGGCCTCAGAGTGAGGCTCTTTCCAAGAATCCTCAGGGGCTGGGACAGAAGTTTCCCCTGATCCAGCGATTCTAAATATGGCAAAGGGAGCAAAAGCACGTGACCCAGGGCCCCACACAGGGCTGCTGCATGACCGCTGCTTCTCTGGGCCAGAGGCTGGTGCTGGGGCTCAGGGCAAGGGATAAGATCTCAATGGAGCCTCAGTTTCCCTGTCCAAAACATGCAGATGGAGGACAACTCAGCGAGGGCTAAAGTCCTTCAGCCCTGTGACTTCCTGCAATGGGACGAAAGGGAGAGGGCTGGCCCTCAGCTCAGTTTCAGATTCTTTGAGGATGTCCCTGGAAGGACAGTAGCTGCCAGTACATAGAACAAACTATGGGGGCGGAAATGCCCCTTCTTGGAGGACCAATTAGAAAAAGGCATTCTCTTTAGCCTGAAAAATTATAAAAAGTTGACCCTTCTAGATGGCCCTGTTAGAAACAGGTATCCCTTACTCTGAGCTGATGCACCCCTGAGCACAGGCTGGATTTCAGTGCCACTGGCATTATCTCGGCCAGGTCCCTTTGCAGTGAACAGGACGCATACGAATGTGGGGAGCCCTGGGGATCACCCTGATAGCCACTGCAGCCCTGGAAGGGACAACTCTATGTGGAACCACGTGGCTCCATGGCCCTCTTCAGGCTGCCACTGATTCATCTAGGGCTACAGACTGACCTGAGTAAGGTCCCCACTCAGTTGGGCTGAGCCAATCAGACTGTCTTTCTCAGGAGTGGAACGAAGAACCACAGAGGAAAGTTGGCAGAGGTGCAGAGAAATAGAGATGAAACTGCTGCTCTGGTGTCTCATCTTCCTTCTCTCCTCCATGAAGCCCAGATGTGCTTCCTGCCATGATGCTATGAGTCTTCCCTTTCCCTGCAGTAGGTGTCCTCCACCTCCACATGCCAGTTTTTCTTGAGCTAGTGTGAAAGGTCTTGGTCCCAGTAGGATATGGAAGGTGGTATCTTCTGGACCAAGTATTTAATGAGTCATAGTCTGGTCCTCGCCCACCGGGATCCGCTCCAACCCTCCTACTTGTTCATGCCGCTTCCCTCCATGTCAGCCAGGATACCTGGTGCACCAGGAAAGTGGGCTGAGCAACACGTCAAGGGGAGCCAAGGATGGGAACAAGGAGGAACAGGGGCCATCCATCTGCTCAGGGTTGGCCAGGCCACACTGATTCCTCAAACAGAGCGTGGGAGGCCAGCAAAGTAAGAGTGAACTTAAAACAAGATGGCTAATGGAAACCGTTCCCTGGTTCTACCCGAGCAGCTCCATGTAAATCTGGGTGACTCAGTTCTACATACTGAGCTTGGCATAAGATTTCATTTGAACAAGGAATTTGTTGATTTTTAAAAAGGGTGAAATCCACCAACTTGCAGGTTGATGCCCAACCAAGCTCCTATATGGCTGCAGGGAAGGCTCTTCCTTACCCACCCTCCACCTCACTCTCGGCCACTTAGTGTCCAATCTGGCACTTGGTGCTCCATTGTCATAGCTCTGTTCCTCCACAGCAGAAAGCAGAGACTTACTTTCCTTCCCCACCTTTGCTCATGCTGCTCCTCTTCCAGCTCAGCTGAGTTAGGTAGCAGCCCCCACCTTGGGGTCTTTAGTCTCCCGTCCCCATCTCTATGCTCGCCTCCATTATGACATTGACCTCGGCACATGAAAAGCTCTGTTTGAGTACCTGCCTCCTCCTACAGACAGAAAGCTGGTTGAGGTCTTGTCCTTTTCACCCTGAATGCCCTGTGGCCAACTCAGAATGGGTGCTGAATATGTTTCCTGAGAAAGGGGACGACCCCAGCACTGGTTCTCTCTGAGTGGCACCACCCATCTCCCCAGTGTGTGCCACCCTGCTGGCCACATCTGACTCCACACCTCAACTCTCCCATGACAGATGGGACTAGGAGGGCACCCAGGAGGGCAGTAACTCCAGGAACCACCCAGCCCAGAGCCACAGAGCATTCATTCAGTCACTCACTCATTCATTCATTCCCTGAGTATTTACTGAGTGCTCACGATGGGCCAGGCACAAAGACAGACAACGTCTCTGCCTTCATGGAGCTTACATCTCGTAATAAGCAAAGAAAGGTTCAAAATGTGAACAAAAAGGGACTATACAATAACCCTTACAAGTTCCACTGAGCCATATGGCAGGCCTGACAAGCTCAGTGACCAAAAGTAACCACACAGGATGTTCCATTCACAAATTTCTAACCAGGTGGGTCATAATTGGTAGTCACGCCCCAGGCCTATAGCTTCCTTAGCAAAAGTCAGTCTTTACCTTAAGTGAGCTCTGTCTATTGTTCTTACGCATCTAGGATAACAAACCTTTGCAATGCAGGATAATTTTCTTTTCCTCAAAGGCAAAACCACCAACACCAGAGCACAAGACCTCATTGTTATCTTGTTGCCCGCATACCATATCTATTTACTGTAAACGTTAATTATTAACTATCCTGTCCCCCCCCACCCCAATGTAAAAGAAGTTTGTGTTTCCCCAATTTGCCTTTTATCCAATCCTAGAGATTTCCAAGTGTTTGGTTTCTCCTGCTTCCTTAATCTACCACCAATGGATTCCATGTATCTTTCTTAGGTCTTCTCCTTTGATCCTAATGTATAAAATAAGATGCAAAATTGCCATTCTCCAGAACATTTGAGATCTTGCTCTCCCTCATATGTAGTCGGCTTAGCTCAAATCAACTCACAAAATTCTCTACAGGTTTGGACATTTCTTATGGCGACAAAACTGTCAGATGATGATGGAGAAAAATTAAGTGGGAAGAGGAGATAAGGAACATTGGTATGGGAGCTGGGGGTTGGTTATTTTAGAGAGAGTGGTCAGGAAAAGCAGCTTTGAGAAGGCGACATTTGAGCAGAGATCTGAAGGAAATGAGGAAGCGAGCCATGCGGATATCTGGGAGAAGAGAGAAAAGCAAGTGCAAGGGACCTGAGCCAGAGGGTGCAGGTGTGTTCCAGAACCAGGTGTGGAGCGAGTGAGCAAGGGAAAGGTGGGAGGCTGTGAGGGCAGAGAGGCAGTGGAGGTGGGAAGCAGATCGTCTCCTGGCTATTGTGAGGATTTGGGTTTTTACTCCAAGTGACATGAGGAATTTTGAGCAGGGAGTAACATGAGCTGACTAGTGTTTGCAGAAGATCACACAAGCTGTTGAGTGGAGAACAGACTATGTTTCAGGGAGAAGGTGGGGGAAGGGGCAATGGCATTTGTCCCGATAGGAGTTGGGAAAGTAATGGTATAATACAAGCAAGAGATGATGATGACTTATACAAGGCGGAAGTGGAGGTAGCAAGAGGTGATCGGATACTGACTATATTTTGGTACTGAAAGATCCCTTAGAGTCAATCAGTTCTCTCATTTATAGATGAGAAACTGAGTCTCAGAGAGGGCCCTGACCTACCTGTAATCATATCATAGATCAGAGGCAGAGATGGGCCTGACTCCGAGATTTCCCAGTTCCTATGTTCCCATCTTCTTTTCCTCTTTCTGTAGAAGGACCCAGGCACCTGCCCCTCACCCTCACCTCAAAAATTTCTTCATTCCGGCATCAGGCTGGCCCTGACCTTGCCCTTTCTGCTGTATGTGACAGGGCGGCACTGGGTTCGAGGATTGCCCAGGACTCCAGCTACTTAAGCTGGCAGGGGTCAGGGTCACCCCTAAGGAGCCTTCTGTCCTCTGAATCAGCAGAATCTGTGCAAAGGGGACAGGGAGGAGGGCGGGAAGAGTCCAAAGC
>NW_006429634.1:887440-895123 GCF_000325575.1 Pteropus alecto | reverse complement strand
TCCCCATCACTTGGTTCTCAGCACTCCCAGAGCCGAGAGGGCACTGAGAGCTGACAAGGTGGAACAGGAGCATCTGGGAGGGCCAGGCCCCCTAGAGAGTGCAGGCCCCAAGACTGAGCTCAACTTGGGAGTCTTGCAGACTCAGACATTGAGGATCCCACCCAGTGAAAGGTTTAGGGGGTATGATTGGGGATGTGCACTTCAATGATTTTGCTACTAATAAGCAAAGCAGCATGCAAACTCACAAGCCACACCTGGGGCAGTTGGTTGCAGCTGCCCTGAGAGCCTTGCTTCTCACTGGTACCCCAAGTCCAGGACAAGCCAGACTGAATCCAGCAATGGGCCCTTTCAGCTGGGAAAGCCTTGCTGTGTGACTTTGGGCCACGAAACATAACTTATCTGGGCCTGTTCCACAGCCAAGATGGAAAGGTGGTTAGGAGGGGCTTAGGCTGGAAAGCTGGATGCATCTCCACAGACTCTTTCAGTTTCTTTGGTCTTTAAGGGAAGAGGCTGCCCAGCCTGAGGTTCCAACTAATTTACAGTCCTCTTACAGGGTTGGGGGCAGCAGAAGGGGAGGCCCAGGGGTGTGACAGAGCTAGGAACCTGTTCAACAGGCTCTCTATCCTGGCTCTGCCACCACTCAGCTGAGGAGTTGGGAAACTATCTCTGAGTCTCAGTTTACTCCTCAGCGAGAGGAAGGGGTTGAGTAAAGAGGGCCCTATTTTTCCACTGATCTCTCTGGGACGGGTGATTGCAGCTTCCAAATGGGAAGTAAGGCTTTGGGCAGCTCCTGAAGCTTCCAGTCCTGAGGGACCTCTAGAGTTTCCAGAGGAGGGTCTTTTACATTTTATTTGCATGGTGCTCCTTGTGTGGATGCAAAGTCTAGAAGAACCTCATTCTACCTTCAAAACTCCTCTATAATTGAATATATAAATGATAGCAAGGAAGAATCAGGGTAAACCAAAGCAGACCCTCCGATAGCTCATCATTAACCCCAGAAAGGGTGCTGGAGGTCAGGGGAAGGGGACAAATTGCATCTCTGGTCCTGATGCCCCCTCCTCTTCTGAGGAAGACAGAACCCTCCCTACATGCCTCGGAGCTAAAAGAACTGGCTTGAATTGAGCTCTAACTCTGCCCCCTGTCAGGCTCAAGAATTCAGCCTTAGCTGAGTGACCTTGAGCAAGTGAACTGTCCCTCTCTGGGACTCAGTTTCTCTGTCTGTCGAATGGTGTCAATGATCCCTGGTGCGGCAATCTGGAGGCAGGGATCTGGCCCGGAAGAACTCGGGCGCTGAGGGGTCGGAGAAAGGCTTAGGTTCACTTGGGGACACAGAAGAGGCTGACACCAGGCGGGGCTCCTCGGAGAGGGAGGGAGTCCTGGGGAAGAGGGCTCCTGGGGGACTCCTCCCACGGCAGGGCCCTCGGTCCCGTTCCTCCCCGCAGGTGGCCTGTTTGCGGGGTCCGCGGGGTCCGCGGGGTCCGCGGGGCTGGCCTCGCCGCCTCGGCGCGGGGAGGAGCACGCTGGAAGGGGCGGGGCACAGTGGTGGGCGGGGCTCCGGGCCCGGGAAGGGCAGAGCTTCGGCGACACCCGGCACCACACGCGGGAGGGGCCGGGGCGGCGCTGCGGCTCCGGTTACGTCCCTGCGCCCTCCCCCGCCCCGCCGGCTTCTTTTTCCGTTTCCAAATTAACAATTGAAAACGCGGCGGCCTGAAAGGCGAGCAGCGGGCCAAGCGGAAAGTGTGAAGGTGCCGCCGCGTCCCCGAGGACGGGGGCGGAGAAGGGGGCGCGACACACTAACTGCCCGGGACTCGCCCACCCACCAACGCCGAGTGCAGGGGCTGAGCGCCCCAGGACCCAGGACCCAGGACCCTAAGTCGGGTCCTGGCCTGATCCAGCCCCTGGGACTGCCCTGGCCAGTGTCTCAGGACTCAGTGCCGAGGCTGCGGGTGATGCCAGCCCCCAAGGAGGTTGGGGGGTGGGGGCATAAGGCTGGGTTACAACTACTCGCGAGGCTGAGTGCCCAGGAGGGGCAAGTGCCAGGCGGCACCATCATGGCACCATCCTTAAGGGCTCCCAGAGTTGGATAGGTTCGCATGTGACCTCAAGCCAGTCACTTTACCTTACTTACTAAGACTCAATTTCCTCATCTGGAAAATGGGGCGGGAAGATAAACAACCACACGGAGCTGCTTGCGAGGAATAAATTAAATGAGAAGATACATGAGGCTGACCCACAGTGAACACAATAGATGGCAGCTATCATTATCTTATGTTGATAATGATGATGATACTGTGTCCCTGGCACCCCTCCACCTCCACACACAGTCAAAGGAACTGTCCATCAGTGGGTAAAACTGGATCTGACTGGTTTTCCCTCCCCTCACTTCCTCAGGACCTCCCCAAAGCCCCACTTGACAAAGAAACTGAGGCCAGGAAAGTCCTTGTAAGGGCTCCAAATCACATGTGAGTGAAAAGAACTAGGGCCTGAGCCCAGGTCCTGACTTTCAGGCCTTTTCTTATGGAGACAGATGGGATTGGGGCTCTGGGCACTGGAACCCCCTCCTCAGTGTCCCAAGAGATGGGTGCTAATACCAGGGCAGCTGGAACAAACGAGTGGGTAATGGAGAGTCCTCACTCCCAGGCATCTAGGGGCATGGGCCAGAGAGCCAGAGGGCGGATACCACCTGGCCCCGGCCCTCCATAATGAAGTCTGTGAATGCAGCGACTTTATCTTAGTCACCACTCTCTCTCCCACATCTGGAACAGGGCTTGATGCAATGTAGGTTCTCAGTAACAATTTGTTGAGCAAATGAATGAATGAGCAGGTCCCTTTTTATACAGCTAGGGCCTCCCACTCCACTACCTCTGTGAAGTGGACTGCTTTGGGAAGAGGGTTTTGGAGTGGTAGGCCCCTCTCCCCAGCCTGGAGACCCAGGGCAATGAATGGTGGAAGGAGGTAAGAATCAAGAAAGGGTGAAGGAGGAAACAGATGGAGATCACTTCTTTCTTCCTAGCTCCCATTCCCATTCCTGTCCAGCCAAGGACTCACCCCATTCCCCCTCCCTCCAGCCACTTGTACACTGACCACCAGATTCCAATTCAACCCCCGTCCCCACCCCCAGTTCACTTACCTTGCAGTCTGAGTGCCCCTTCCCCCTTTATAATCCTACAGTGGCTCCTTATTGTTTATTAATCTAAACCCCAAGCTCCTCAACTGAGCATGAGGCTGTACCCATACTAAGCATCAGCCACACTGCACTCCTCCATACCCTGTAAATTTCTACTTTGGTGACTTTTATGCTCTCGCCTATCCTTGGACTGTCCCCCTTTCCTCCCAGAATCCCCGATCTGCTATGGGGAGAGGTGCTCCCTGAGCCCTGGTTGGGATCCCTGGCTCCTCTGGGCACCTCAGGCCCCTTTGTGCTGAGGTTGTTCCTACCTCTGTCTACCCAGCACCACCACCACCTCATTAGGATCCACCCACCAGAGGCAAGGCCAGTTCTGACTCCCCCACATCCCCCAGGCTGGCCCAGTAGATATTCAGACAGTATCTGGGAAGGAACAAGGTCGCCAGGGCCTTGAGCATCAGGATTTTCCCACTGTCCTATGAACCCCAAGAGTTCTGGGAAAGGGAGTCTTGGGTGGGTGGAGGGAGGGCCGATGCAACCCCACACAAACACTGGCAGGCTTGGGAAAAATTACAAATGGAGACCCAGATACTGTAAGTCTAAATATTAAAAGTTTAAATCAAGCTAACGAGCTGTTAAATAAAATACGTTCTATCTTTCCTGACACATATACCTTTGTAAAGATCTAGAAGACTAGGTTTGAATTTAAAACTTTGGGTTCCTTGGAGTCCCATGCTGGAATTCGGTAGGGAAGGAATAGCCAGTCCCTGCTACTCTCCTGTCCCCAGACCATGGTGTGCCCTCTTTTTGTCCCACACTGAGCTGAGAGGGGCCTTAGGTGCAATTCTGTGGCTGCCCTGTCTGCTTGTCCAGGCTCCATCTACACTGGCTGTAAACAGCTGCCCTGGGCCCTACAAGGGCTCACAGGACAGTGACTCTTGGGAAGATGAATCAGGAAAGAAGCCTATGTAAGCCCCAGAAGCAGGCACAGGAATTTGTCCAGGGAACTCCAAGGTTACCTGGAATGTGTTCTAGAATAAGGAGGGCCATGTGTAGGCTCTGGGTTGATGGTATGTGGGGACATACAGGATAAGTGGGCAGAATTCTAGGCTCCCACCCTGGATTCCACGCAGACAGCCCTGCTTTGATCTGTTTTATATACTGTCCTCCTGCGTCACGTTTCATTTAAAGAACTAGATCTGCTTAAAACAATTTGCAAAGCATTAATCTAGACCCTTCCCTTCCTACTGAACACAGGGGAAGCTGAGGTTACGGGGTGCTAGGGACCACAGTCATGCAGTAGATGAGCAAAACCAGGGCTCAAGCCAGGGGCTCCCACCTCCTTGCCCAGGCCTTGGCCTCCATGAGCACATTTCTAATCAGTAGGACCCAGCGGCTCCAATGGACAGGCCATTGGGAGGTAGTGAGTGCTCAGTCCAGAGCAGGCCTGCTGCTGGGCCTCTTACCTTGAAAGGGGGATGGACCCTTAACTCAAGTCACCTAGCTTAGGAGTAGACTGAGAGGCCAGCCCAGGCCCAGGCCCAAGAAGGAAAGGGAGACCTGGTATAAATAACCGTGGGGGGCCGGGATGTTTGGGCTGTCTCCTGGGCTACGGTTGTGTTTACAGCCCAGAAAGGGAGGGGCAGGGCCCACACATTTGCCTCCCTGACTTGTAGCCAAATTTTTCCAGGAAGGGGTGGCCCTAGATTAGCCCCAAACACTCCAGCTCTATACCCCGATCAGGTCTTCCCCCAACTCTGCGCTACCGTGGGCCCTAAACCTCCCCGAGATTGCCCTCATCCTTCGGCCCCAAATGCTGCATAGCATTGCCTCTCCGTCAGCTCCAATGGCCCAGTATTTGCCCCCATTAAGTCCCAACTCTGCTCAAATTGTGGGAGGGTAAGGAATATGTGCGGGGCAGGGGAAGGCCCCAAGCAGAGGAGCTGGGTGTATGCCAGGGATCTGAGCTGGGGCCACTGGGTACGGGAGCAGGGACAAACCTCTCCCACGGCCCTGGCCAAGAGAGAGGAGGGCTGCAGCCCCCGGATTAGGATAGTGCAAATCCCTCTCCCAGCCTGGTAGTCACCCCATGCCTATCATGTGCAGTGTATTAGATGGCCAGATCCCACCCATGGTCACAACACAGCCAGCTCCTCTCCCCAGCCAGCCAAGCCAAGAAAAAAAAAAAAAAAAACCCTCGATACAGGAGGGCAAGTGGAAAGGTTCCCTTCCCTGTGAGGCAGCAGCTGCAGCCTGGCACCAGCCCTGAGACACAGGGGTGATGTGAGCTGAGTTCCAGCCCGCCGGCCAGGTTGCGCGCACACACACGTGAACACACTGCCCAGTCGACTGATGAAACTTGCTTGGGATATCAGCACAGGCTCAAAACTGGAACTGTACCCATCAAGGGTCCTAGACAGGTACCTGGATACCTGTCACATCTCAGCTGAATGATCATGGGCAAGTCATTTTTTCTTTTCTGAACCTCAATATAAAATAGTGTCATAGTATCTTCCTACAGGGTTATGAGAATTCAGTGGGATTCATTAAACAAACATTAATTAATTAAGCCTTACACTGGGCCAGGCATGCCTTAAAGTGCTTTGTGGACCATCAAGTTGGAGGAGCAAATCCTTCCCAGTAGGAGGTAGCATTTTGGACCCAAAGGCTAAGGCTCAGAGGTGTGAAGAGACCTGCCCCAAACCACCCAGAGGGGACCAGACCGCCAGCTCTGCTAAAAGGTTTTCACTGTTGTTTATTGTTGTTGGGGACAACTGAGAGCTTGGGCTGAGCCTGGGCTCCAGTCTGGGCTCTGGCACTGAGTTAAGTTTAGTCCATGCCCTGTTCTAGGCCTCAGTTTCCCTATCAATAGAGTGAGGGTGAGACAGTGATGTCTACACCCTGTTGAGCAGCGAGAAAGGGAGGGAGGGGGAACTGGAGAAGGCTGGGTCACGTGGGCTCTGCCCCTTTCTCCAGGGCACCTCACCATTAGCTGCGCCAAACCCTTGGGTGCTCTCATGGGGTGGTTCTAAGGCCACTATTCTGAGGACCCCCATACACCCTGAGTGCATATCTCTAGGGCCTCTCTGAAGTCAGCCTTGGGGCCTGTGCCAACCCCCTCTGCTTCTAAGGCCTCCCTAAGCTCAGCCACACACACACCTTCCCCCAGGCCAGGCTTTACATAAGCAGCTGTACTTTCCCTATAGGCAAAGTCCTAGGGCTCCAGGCCAGGTCCAGCCAGGCCCTGGCAGGGTTAGTGGGCAGCTCCAAAAAAGCCACTCACAGGGCTGGGCTGTGAGGGGAAGGCAGAGGGAAGAAAAGGCGAAGTGGATGGTACCCCCTCCAAGCCACACACACACCTTCCCCCAGGCCAGGCTTTACATAAGCAGCTGTACTTTCCCTATAGGCAAAGTCCTAGGGCTCCAGGCCAGGTCCAGCCAGGCCCTGGCAGGGTTAGTGGGCAGCTCCAAAAAAGCCACTCACAGGGCTGGGCTGTGAGGGGAAGGCAGAGGGAAGAAAAGGCGAAGTGGATGGTACCCCCGAGGCTCTGTGCAGAGTCCTCCCCTACCGTCCTCCTTGCCAGATCCAGAAAGTGTTTCTTAAACACCAATCTGTCCATGGCTCTTCTGTCTTCAGTTCCTTCTCCTGAACTCTGTCTCCTCCAGGAAGTCACTGCTCCGCAGCCTGACGTCCTCATCCTGGCCTTGCTCATGTCTCAGGCTCCTCTCTGTACCCCTCCTGCCCCCTCTAGGCTCCCACTCTCCTGACTTCTTGCAGTTCTTTGCAAATGCCATGTTCAGTCTCACCTCTGGGCTTGCCCATGCTGGTCCCTCTGCCTGGAATGCTGTTTCCTGCTTCTTTTGGCCTAGTTGACACCTATTCCTACTTATCTTTCAGGTCTCAACATCAACCTTTCTCCAAAAGCCTTCTCAGCCATGCCCAGTATGGGTCTGGGTTTGGCCCTTTTGTGCTGGACTCCATGGTGCCCAGACAACTGCCAACATCCTGGCCCATCTCCACCAGAGACCAGGGCAGGGTCTGATTCACTGCTCTGTCCCCAGCATCTGGGATGGGGCCTAGCCCCGAGGGATTGCTAGTGAAGGCTTCCCAAATGAGAGAGAATGAGAAGGAAGGAATGATTCCCCAGTATATAGTTGCGGGGAGGGGAAGAACAGGACTTGAACTTCAAGCCTCACCTGGTCCTCATATCAGCCTCCAACCAGGCCGACTAATCAGGACAAGTTAGGCATAGTATGGCAGGTAAGATCGCAGCCCCTAGAGCTGGACTCCTGGGGTCAGAATCTTGGCCCCTCTACTCAAGGTTACTCAACCTCTCTATGCCTCAGCCTCCTCATCTGAAAAATGGGCAAATAACAGTCTCTACCTCATTGGGTTGATGAGAGGAAAAAGTGAGAAAAGGCGGGGCAAGTTCTCTGAGTAGTGTCTAACACACTGTAAGAGCTTAATAAGCATTTGCTATTATTACCTTTATCATTAATTGAGTCACGGCAGGCAGGAAAGGCTGCAGACAGAGAGGGAGGTAACTACGGAGAGCC